>NC_040081.1:83087799-83413994 GCF_003369695.1 Bos indicus x Bos taurus
TGTTGAAGCTGAAACTCCAATACTTTGGCCACCTGATGCAAAGAGCTGACTCATTTGAAAAGACCCTGATGCTGGGAAAGACTGAAGGCAGAAGGAGAAGGAGATGACAGAGGGTGAGATGATTGGATGGCATCACCGACTCAATGGACATGAGTTTGAGTGGACTCTGAGAGTTGGTGATTGACAGGGAGGCCTGGCATGCTGAGGTCCATGGGGGTAACAAAGAGTCAGACACAAATGAACTACTGAACTGAATTGAACTGAATAGTAAAATGTAATCTCTATCTAGTGCTTCACAATTTATGTTATTTCATATATTTATACACTATGCTTCTGAAAACAGCCAGTGTGAAATTTTACTTCTATTCATACTTTGAAAGTGAAAGTGACAGTGTTAGTCACTCAGTCGTGTCTGACTCTGTGACCTCATGGACTATTGCCCACCAGGCTCCTCTGTCTATGTGATTTCCCAGGCAAAGAATACTGGAGTGGGTTGACATATTCTTCTCTGGGGGATCTTCCCAATCCACATATTGAACCTGCATCCCCTGTGTCTCCTGCATTATCAGGAAAATTCTTTACCATGAGCTAGTACCACCTAGGTGGAGAAGGCAATGGCACCCCACTCCAGTACCCTTACCTGGAAAATCCCATGGACAGAGGAACCTGGTAGGCTGCAGTCCATGGGGTTACTAAGAGTCAGACACGACTGAGCAACTTCACTTTCACTTTTCACTTTCATGCATTGGAGAAGGAAATGGCAACCCACGCCAGTGTTCTTGCCTGGAGAATCCCAGGGATAGGGGAGCCTGGTGGGCTTCCGTCTGTGGGGTCTCACAGAGTCGGACACGACTGAAGCGACTTAGCAGCAGCATCAGTGCCTCCTAGGAAGTCCCTAATTCATCCTTTAGTTATTAGTTTGGATCTGGGAAGCCCTCCCTGATCTCTACAGACCAAACCAGGAGGCTCTGCTGTGTGACTCTCCAGCACTTAGCTTCCTTGTCTAACTGTGTCCCTTCCATCTGAGTTCTCTGGGGACAAAAACTGTTTCTATCTCACTCACCTCCTGGTGAGTTCTTCTTCACTTTCTGCGATTAGGGAGGTGTCATCTGCATATCTGAGGTTATTGATATTTCTCAGAGCCTAGGAGAGTGCCTCAGTTCATTTCAGTTCAGTCCCTCAGTCCTGTCCGACTCTTTGCAACCCCATGAATCACAGCATGCCAAGCCACTCTGTCCATCACCAACTCCCAGGGTTTACCAAACTCACGTCCATCAAGTCGGTGATGCCATCCAGCCATCTCATCCTCTGTCATCCCCTTCTCCTCCTGCCCTAAATCCTCCCAGCATCAGGGTCTTTCCCAGTGAGTCAACTCTTCACATGAGGTGGCCAAAGTACTGGAGTTTCAGCTTCAACATCAGTCCTTTCAAAGAACACCCAGGACTGATCTCCTTTAGGATGGACTGGTTGGATCTCCTTGCAGTCCAAGGGACTCTCAAGAGTCTTCTCCAACACCACAGTTCAAAAGCATCAATTCTTCGGTGCTCAGCTTTCTTCACAGTCCAACTCTCACATCCATACATGACCATTGGAAAAACCATAGCCTTGACTAGACAGACCTTTGTTGGCAAAGTAATGTCTCTGCTCTTTAATGTGCTATCTAGGTTGGTCATAACTTTCCTTTCAAGGAGTAAGCATCTTTTAATTTCATGGCTGCAATCACCATCTGCAGAAGATATTAAGAAGAGGTGGCAAGAATACACAGAAGAACTATACAGAAAAGATCTTCATGACCCAGATAATAATGATGGTATGATCACTCATCTAAAGCCAGACATCCTAGAATATGAAGTCAAGTGGGCCTTAGAAAGCATCACTACGAACAAAGCTAGTGGAGGTGATGGAATCCCAGTTGAGCTATTTCAAATCCTGAAAGATGATGCTGTGAAAGTGCTGCACTCAATATGCCAGCAAATTTGGAAAACTCAGCAGTGGCCACAGGACTGCAAAAGGTCAATTTTCATTCCAATCCCAAAGAAAGGCAATGACAAAGAATGCTCAAACTACCACACAATTGCACTCATCTCAGACACTAGTAAAGTAATGCTCAAAACTCTCCAAGTCAGGCTTCAGCAATATGTGAACCATGAACTTTCAGACATTCAAGCTCTGGATGTAGAAAAGGCAGAGGAACCAGAGACTAAATTGCCAACATCCACTGGATCATCAAAAAGGCAAGAGAGTTCCAGCAAAACATCTATTTCTGCTTTATTGACTATGCCAAAGCCTTTGACTGTGTGGATCACAATAAACTGTGGAAAATTCTGAAAGAGATGGAAATACCAGACCACCTGATCTGCCTCTTGAGAAATCTGTATGCAGGTCAGGAAGCAACAGTTAGAACTGGACATGGAACAACAGACTGGTTGCAAATAGGAAAAGGAGTACGTCAAGGTTGTATATTGTCACCCTATTTATTTAACTTATATGCAGAGTACATCATGAGAAATGCTGGACTGGAACAAGCACAAGCTGGAATCAAGATTGCTGGGAGAAGTATCAATAACCTCAGATATGCAGAAGACACCACCCCTATGGCAGAAAGTGAAGAGGAACTCAAAAGCCTCTTGATGAAAGTGAAATAGGAGAGTGAAAAAGTTGGCTTAAAGCTCAACATTCAGAAAATGAAGATCATGACATCCAGTCCCATCACTTCATGTGAAATAGATGGGGAAACAGTGGAAACAGTGTCAGTAGAGTGCCTGGCACACATTAAATCCTAAATAACTATTTGCTAATGAATAATTGAACCAAAGAAATATTCTGACAACTTGGGAGTGAAGGGAAAAAAAAGAGTTTTGAAATATCAGAGTTTACTAAGAAACAGCTATATAGACTAAATTTCGGGTCCTCTGTGTAGGTGTTCCTTGCCTCCATTTTTGCACCAACACATTTTCTAAAACCTCCAATGGCTTCTGTGCTGCAGCTCTAACAGGGCAATGAGAACAGAGCAGGAATGTTGATTTTTGTTTTTACATCTGATCCACCTACAAAATATTTCTAAGTCAGACACTGCCTGAAAGCTTTCTTTCTTGCTAATGGTACTCTTGCTATTCAATAGGAACAGAGTTTGCTTAGGGAACCCTTTGTACCATAGCCATATACATTAGCTCTCCTTATCAAGCACATAGAATACACTAGAAGAAAGATGGTAAAGATTATCTCCTTCCTACGACTTTGTAAACCTCCCATAAGGGCTTGAAGGTCTGGAAAGTGACAGATAGGGGATTTTATCTTTCTCAAAATAATCACAAACGTAGTTAAACCAACTACACTCTGGAGGCCCATGCTGATTTGTAATGGGAAGTAAAAATCACATGGCTCTGGCCAGAATGTGGCTTTTTCAGTCCCAGGATAGTTGACAAATAAAATAATTTTGGCACCACTTAGGCTGGAATAAAATGGCTAACAGAAATGTACACAATAACTAACATCCAAATTTCTATATCAAATAAATGATACTATTTTCCCCATTTCTCTCCCTCCTTCACTCCATCCCTCTCCCTATTTAAGCCCTCCTAGGAATCATTTGTCATCCTTGAAAAACCCAAATGGCTGACTTTAAAAATAGATGTTTATAAAACACTCATACTACACTCAGCCTCTTAGACTCCCTTGAAATAAAGCAGCCATAATCTTTGTGACAGTGGCCGCCATTAATGCAGATCATAAAAGCTGGTAAAGAGAGAGAGATACTGATTTACCATTCATTGCTATGCTCATATATACTCTTTCTAATAAAATTCAGGAAAATTATTACTTTCTGAAAGCTTAGTGCTTCAACATTTGTATTTTGAACCTCCTCTACTGTAAGATTTCAGTGTTCCCTGTGTGATTTTTCTCTTCCCAAGGAGCTGCCAATGTAAATGTGCCACACTTGAGCTCCACAGAATACTGAGCTGAAGGAGCATATGTCCTACATCTATAGTGGAAAATGTGGTGTTTAGGGAGCAATGAAGCAAGCTATAACTCAGAGTTTGAGATAAATGCTGTTTGAGACACTAGTTCCATTTATGGATATAATATAATTTGAAAAGCTTAGATATCTTTCCCATAAGAATTTTGACTCCCAAGATTTAGTTAAAAATAATGGTGCCACAATGTGTGATATGAATAATTTCTCCTTTATTTAAGTTTTATCTAACACACTAATATAAATGAAGTCAAATAGCACTAGAAGTAGATAGCAAAAAGGAGTATCAAATGCTGAAATCATTGGAATATATGTCTAAATAAGATGTGGGACTCCAGGAATATATGGCAGTAATTTGATTTAGCTTGATGCTTTATATGTTACTTGGACTTAACTCAAAATTATATTGTAGAAATACTAAGAGTTTTTAAATGAGATTTTGACCTAACCATATTTCCAGTTGTGAAATTGTAGCCCTTCAAGAAAACCAGAGAGTTGTTCAATATAAAGTCATCACTGGATCACACCCAACCCTCTTCCACACATACACACACATATTAAATCATGCATACACACTCCTACCTTAAGAATAATTAATTAATTAATTGAAAAGGCAAACGTCCAAACAAGGACATTGATTCATAGTACTTCAGTACACCTACACCCTTCCAAAAAATACAAAGCTATAATGTCAATTCCATAATTCATTTACTTTTTCCATTAATAAATATGTATTGAGTACTTATTAGGGAGAAGTCAATTTGCTAGACAATACCAATAAAATGAAGAATGAAACTGATGCAATGTATTTTATTTTCTAAGAGTACAAATTCAGGGGAGGAGTAAAAAGTGAAGTTACTTGATACTGCCTTAAGAGTCACTCAGAGTGACATAATAATCATCAAATAGATTTTTTAAAGTTTATGCTAAAAGCTCAGGGACTTCTAAAAAGGTAGAGTAAGAATTTGGTAGTCTTGTTCCTTAGCAAATAACAGTTTAACTGATGAAAATGATTAAAAAACCAAACCAAGTTTTATTTAAGGCATACAGAGAATGGAAAAGCATTCATTCAAGAAAACTTACAGAAAGAGGGGATATATGTACACATATAGCTGATTCACTTTGCTGTTTCAATTTCTAGGAAGGAATAGTAATGATGAATTTATGGGGAACACACATGGCACAAGCAATATTTGTATAAAGTGAGACTATGTACCTCTGAGTGTGACATTATGCTCTATCTCATAAAACTTAGAGGTACATAGTCTCACTTAACATAAATATTGCTTGTGCCACTTGTCTCCTCAATAAATTCACCATCACTGTTCTTTCCTACAAATCAAAACAGTTAGGATTAAGTTATTCTAGTAAAGCTTTACACACAATTCTGTCTAAAATACTTGGAGAAAGGTGTCAGAAAGAAAAGTTAAAGAGTGATTGAAGAAGACTCAGAAGCCAAGATTGTGAGCTTTTTGTGGCAAATGGGAGTGAGTCTTGAGCAGTGTTAGGCACATAGCAGATAAGCTGGATGGATGGATGGCCAGATGGATGGATGGAGTGTAGGTGTACAGATAGATGGAAAGATGGAGAAGAAACTCAGAAAAGTCAAGGAAGGGTCCTTAATTTCAACATAAACAGCTAATATTTAATGAGTGCACATGGTAACATAGGTACAGATTTAGAGCTCAAGGACACATAATACTGCTGATAATGGTTAAAACGAAGATCATGGCATCCAGTCCCATCACTTCATGGGAAATAGATGGGGAAACAGTGGAAACAGTGTCAGACTTTATTTTGGGGGGCTCCAAAATCACTGCAGATGGTGACTGCCACCATGAAATTAAAAGACGCTTACTCCTTGGAAGGAAAGTTATGTCCAACCTAGATAGCATATTGAAAAGCAGGGACATTACTTTGCCAACAAAGGTTCATCTAGTCAAGGCTAGGGTTTTTCCTGTCGTCATGTATGGATGTGAGAGTTGGACTGTGAAGAAGGCTGAGCGCCCAAGAATTGATGCTTTTGAACTGTGGTGTTGGAGAAGACTCTTGAGAGTCCCTTGGACTGCAAGGAGATCCAACCAGTCCATTCTGAAGGAGATCAGCCCTGGGATTTCTTTGGAAAGAATGATGCTAAAGCTGAAACTCCAGTACTTTGGCCACCTCATGAGAAGAGTTGACTCATTGGAAAAGACTTTGATGCTGGGAGGGACTGGGGGCGGGAGTAGAAGGGGATGACAGAGGATGAGATGGCTGGATGGCATCACTGACTCGATGGACGTGAGTCTGAGTGAACTCCGGGAGTTGGTGATGGACACGAAGGCCTGGCGTGCTGCGATTCATAGGGTCGCAAAGAGTCGGACATGACTGAGCAACTGAACTGAAGTGAAACTAAACACCATCAGAGATTATAAATGAAGCATATCTTGTCTCAAAGAAGAAAACATCTTTGTAGCCCAAAGACTAAACATTGTAGCCCAAAGACTCAACAACCACATAGCAACACATTCCAGGACCTGCAGTGTTTTCTTTGAAACAACTTACTTGGCTAACTTTTACCACTATTTCAACTGAAATGTTTTATTTCTTTCTTCTTCATTGAAAAATCCAGAGTTAATTCTTTCTCTGTTTTTGGACTACCTTATATATTTTAAATTATTGTTATTTATTTAGAGATCTACTCCCCCAGATGGGGGAAAAAAAATCCCCTGGAGATAAGGATTCTCCACGAAAGTGAAAGTAGTTAGTCACTTAGTCATATCTGATTCTTTGCGAACCTATGAACAGCTGCCAGGATCCTCTGTCCATGGGATTCTCCAGGCAAGAATACTGGAGAAGGTAGCCATTCCCTTCTCCAGGGGATCTTCCTGACCCAGGGATCAAACCTGAGTCCTCTACGTTGCAGGCGGATTCTTTACCATCTGGGCCACCAGGAAAGTCCAAGGATTCTCCATTCTTGGGACCTGTTTTCACTGCCTATAATTGATGTGTAGCAAACAGCCAATAAACGTTCATTCAATAAACTATAAGGTATCTTAGGGGCCACATAGATGTAACACAATAGTATGGCTTCAATTTAAATACAGTAGTTTAAACTCAACTCCAGATTAAATGACTTCCTAATGTATGAAGACTTTTGAGATGACAGGCTTACAGGAATTATTTTACTATAGTTTCAAATGGGTGACTTCTGTATTGTAATAAGTGAAAAGAATGCTAGAGCAGATAAAACCACTAACATTTGCTCAAACACTATCCATCTATAAGGAGCCAAACTAAAAACAGCAAATAATGCCACACAAGCCACACACTTCTCTTCTACCCTACAGGAGACAGTGCTAATCCATCATTACATTTCTTCTAAGCTTGGGCTGAGCAGTAGCATCCTCTTCGGCATGACATTCTAGCAGAGTCACTGCCAACTAACAGGAGCTCCATTATCACTTAACACTCACTTGTCATGCTTGACCTGGATCTAGTCACATAGTTTTCCTTTCTAACATTTTATCGTTTAGTACCTTTTTCTTTCAGTTAGGAAAGAAAGCAGATGGGCATCTCAGGGAAATACTAGATAATCAATGTTCCATATTTTATTTGAGCCAGCTGAGTCCCAAGAGCCAGTCTATAGACCATTGTTGATCTGCAATTGATTTTTCACCACTTCATAGCAGAAAAAAAGAAAAGAAAAAAATAGTCCCCATGCTAATCTGACCAGGTGCATTAGAATCACCCAGGGAGGTCTTTAAATATATAGATCACCAGTCTTAAATCAACATTTCTAGGGATGAAGTCTATAAACTGTGTGACTGTGTATATTATAAGGTGCAGTCAGGTTCAGGTACTGCTGAATGTGTCTATAGGTATATTTTCAGTTGCATATTTTAGAAACAGAAGACTTTTTACTAAAACTATGTCATTTTTATCATCCTTGAGTTTTTTTTTAATCTTTCATTTATAAAATAATGGAAATAGTAAGTCATAGTAGTGAGGGTATTTTGTGTTACTTTTTTCAACACTGTACTAGACAAAATAACATTGGACCTCCTGTAGAAGTATTTTCCTGAAATGTTGCTGATCTTTTAAACCCAAGACTGAAAACCGTGGGCCTAGTGGTACCCACTTCTCAGATTAGACAAGTCTGCACATTCAGGATAAAATAAATGATAACTACAACAAGCCTGCCACAAATCTACTTTTATTCAAACCTGAAGAAACTCCTAGGAAACAACTTAGCCCAAAAGAGGGGGAAAAAAATGTCAAGAGGACAAGCTTGGCTAAGCAGCAAATCCTTGCAGAAAATGGTGGAGGATGCCCTTGGTCTAGTCATGGCACAGCCCCAAGCATGATCTTTAAGTCCAAGTGTTATGCAGTGGGGTTATGAGAGGCAAGGGAAAGGGGGCAGGCTATAACATAAGAAATTAGATCCAAACTCTTCATTAAAACCCCTAGAAGAGACTGAGGTTTAGACACACCTTTAAGCATGTAGCATGTAAAGAGGGCAGAGGCATTCCGCTCACTGTTTCATGGGCTACTGGGTAACAGGTGCCACAGAGCCGTTGTCATAACTGGCAGTGGCAGCTTGATGGGAGGCAGAAAAGGATCTTCCATGAGCAAGGAGTAACCATAAAGTGGCCAAATAGGGCAACAGAGCTCAGAGCAGAAACAAGCAGTGTTTGAGCGGCAGCATTTCTAAGGGTGAGGGCAGCCCTAGCAGGCAGTGTGGCACCAGCAGCCGCGTTCCCTGTGGAGCAGGGCTCAAGCGCACTATGCGGTTCTCTGTGAGCACTGATGAGAGACCTTCCAGAAACACCTGAGGTAAAGAGGCAGCGTTCTTTATAAGGGGCTTCAGAACCAGCCATGAGTAGTAGGCTCTGATAAGAGCCCAAGAATGTTTAACACATAATCTTACTACCCCCTCATTTCAAGTCCCAGTGTTTCCTGGATGATCCTATTTCAAGTCTCAGTGTAGTCTAGTCCACAGAGCAAACAGCCTCTGTGAAATAAGAATACAAGACACATTAGCGAATCCCACAGGAAAACACTCCCTCACAATTCTGCAGGTTTTGAATTTCTCCTGGTCACATACACACAGGGTCAAACTGTCTAGGAAGATGAGAAATGACCCTAGCACAGAACACATCGAAACTGATTTAAGCCATGACCTGAATGGCCCCAGGGAAAATCTTTTTCACGTCTACTTAATTTTTATACTAGAAATAAATAGGGATGGCTACTCACCCCACCGTCATTCTCTACCCAACATGTGTGTATTGTCCCAATTAGTCTACCAGAAAAAGACCTCACGCCCCTGGTCAAAGCACTGGACTGATCTAACCTCCTCCCCTGGCTATAGCAATCGGTGCAAGAATCAAATTGGAACCCTTTTCTAGTTATTTTTCAAACAGAAGCTAAGATAAATTATTCCATTTTTATTGTTTTGTTTTTTCTAATTGAATATTCATGCCACTGGTAAAGAATCCAGTGGAGAAGACATAAGCGACACAGGTTCAATCCCTGGGTTGGGAAGATACCCTGGAGGAGAGTACGGCAACCCACTCCAGTATTCTTCCCTGGAGAAGCTCCGTGAACAGAGGAGCCTGGCCAGCTACAGTCCATGTGATTGCAAAGAGTCTGACACGACGGAAGCATCTTGGCACGCATGCACCCATGCCACCCATGCAACTGGACAAAGAGTTTATCTGCAGTAGGAATAAGTGAGGTTGACACAGAGAGTAGCAGAGAGGAGGGATGGAGAGGGAAATGTACAGTGGTTTCCATCTCTGAGGGCTGTAGAACTACTGTGGTTCTTGTAGCAATTTATTTGACTATATGAACTGTTCTCAGTGCCTGAATAAATTCCCTAGTTTGAGTTGGCTCTGTCACTTGCAAACAAAAGAATTCAGTATCAATGAAGATGTTTTCAGCTGCAAGTAAGAAAAATTTACTAATAATATCCTAAACTTTAAGAATATTGATCATTTATAACTCTAGAAGTGGTCCCATTTTCAAAAATGCCATCAACAAAGACCAAGTCTCTTTTTCTCCTCCTACCTGTCCCTCCAATATAAAATTTGCCTGGCTTGTAACCTCAGGGTAATAAGATGACTGCCACACTACTGGGTATTATATCCTCAGGTCACAAAATCTACAGCAGGAAAAAAGAGAAGGGTACAAATGAGCTCTGTTACTTACAAAGGAAAATGGTTGCCTCAGGAAATTCCCTTTTCCATTTCACTGGCTAGAAATGCTAGAGCTATGACAAGCTTACATCTCACAGTTTATATCCATGACTGGGTACTTTGCTCACAGCATTCTGTTGGCAAGGAAGAAAAGGAAATTAACATTGGAGTGAACAATAAATAGTGTTTTTCCCAAATCTACAGGGATTTGAGGTTCAGGGAGTGTATGTGCGCATGTGTGCTCAGTCCATTCAGTCATGTCTGCCTCTTTGTGACCCTATGAACTGTAGCCCACCAGGCTCCTCTGTCCATGGGATTCTCCAGACATGAATATGGAATGGGTTGCCATGCCCTCCTCCAGGGGATCTTCTTGACCCAGGGATCAAATCCATGTCTCTTAAGTCTCCTGCATTGCAGATGGATTCTTTACCCACTGAGCCACCTGGGAAGCCCTCAGGGAGTATAACTGTGGTCATATTTCAAGCTGGATCCTCGAGTAATTAAGGTGATGATGATGATAATACTTCTAACTCTAAACCAGGCCTTATTCCAAGAAATTTACTTAATTCTTAGTTCTCTGCAACCTTAAAACATCCGATGAGATAGATGTTGTTATTACTATCAATCTATTAGACATAAGGAAAGAGGCCCCATAGGATCTAAGAATGGTGTCAAGATTTGAACTCAAAAAGTTGAACCCTGGAAATGAAGATCTGTTACACTATGTTGTACCAGACTGTCTCTATTCAAAATCCATGAAATAACAATATTGAGAAAATATTCATTGTTATGCACAAGAAAAATATTATTGTTTAAGTATTATTTCTCCTTAAGCTGACCTTGAAATGATAGATTCTATATTTCTAAAAAGATCACATTAATTCCAACATGTAGATCATTCCCACTAACCTCCTTTCTGGTCGTTTCTATGCACACAAATGACAGGGCATAGAATTAGAAAACCCTTTGTAAGGGGAAATACAGAACAATTCAATTAATAATTTCAATTTCATTTGGATTAAAGGTGTTTCAAAAATAGATATCCTTATCTCAATGAAAGCAAGACCATTAAATGAAAAGAAGTCCCTCTGAAGACTGAGAACTCAATGGTACTGAATTAGTCAATGGATTTAAAATTACAAAGACTTAAAGCTTGGAGAAGATTTTTATAGGGTCTTTTATCCAGTGACTTTGGCTAGCAGGCCTTGAGAGAAAGACAAAATTCATTCTAAAGAAGTCTGAGAAGCTAAACCTAAGGGGAAAAAAATGTACTCTTACAGCTGTAAAAAGACAGATGACATTGAACAGTATAATATCATTTTCCAATCAGAGTGCATTAAAAACAAAGGGGAACAAAGTAAATTTAGATTAAGCCAATCTAAAAGTTAAATAAACCAAACTTATTAGACTTTAGGAGCCCAACTTTCAGTTCTTATTCTCAATGATTTCAACTGTTAGTCATACAGACAAACTTTTTAAAAAATGAGTATAATTCTTGTCTCAACATTTTCCCTTTAATTAACTCTCTGGTCTAATGTCAGCCAATTGTTTTCAAACGGTGATTAACTTCTGCTCCACTCTGTGAACAATAACCAAGCTGTGTCTCTATAGCAGCTGCCATTTCATACCTGAAGAGGCAAAGGAGATGACTGCCTGCTGGATTGGTGTAATAACAGGGGGGCATAAAAATGAAAATGCCCTTCAAATCCTCAATAGACAATGTTAATAACTTCTATCAGCCACATAAATGACTTGTTTCCCTCCATCTCTAGTAGAAAATAAGAGAAAAGGATTATCAATACAATCCTATAAATTAAATTAATCAGAAACTGGGTATTAAGCTACCAAGTTTACTCAAGCCACTATTACTCTATACAACAAATAATTTAGCTCAATTCAGTTTCTAGAGAGTTTGGTGAAGAAAAGAAGTTTGCATGAAGTTATCAACTTATTCATTCTTATTAAACACCTTCATTCATCCAAGCACTGACTGAAGTAGGAACAGGGATAGAAATAAGGTAGTCCTAGACCTTGATATCAAATTAGCCGTAGAATCTGTCACAGCTCAACAAACCAGAAATTCACCTATCCCCTAAAATCGATACAAAATTTTATCCTGAATTCAAGAATTTGAGCAGTCCTTTGACTATGCATATGATCTTTTCTCAGGTGTTTTTTTTTTTTAAAATGACATTTTCATACACCCGTAATAATTCAAAATTTTTTTTAATCACTGAAATCATTTTCCTAAAATTGTTAGAAAAAAAACCTCAATGCAATATCTTTACTGATTCTTCCATCTAAAGTCTTGGTTCTACTCAGCACTGTAAGACGCAGATGAAGTCATCCCCCAATAAACCACCTGGTGTCAATGTTACAATCTACTCTTACCTGGTAGTTTTTATATAGCTGCTGCTGCTGCTAAGTCGCTTCAGTCGTGTCCGACTCTGTGCGACCCCATAGACAGCAGCCCACCAGGCTCCCCCGTCCCTGGGATTCTCCAGGCAAGAACATTGGAGTGGGTTGCCATTTCCTTCTCCAACGCATGAAAGTGAAAAGTGAAAACGAAGTTGTTCAATTGTGTCCAATTCTTTGCAATCCCATGGACTGCAGCCTACCAGGCTCCTCCGTCCATGGGATTTCCAGGCAAGAGTACTGGAGTGGGGTGCCATTGCTAGAGGTAGCCAAATGCTAGGCATCCAACCACCAAAGTATTTGAATAACCGATCTATTCCTAATTTGTCATCTCAAAATTCTAGTTTAAAGTAGAAACTGAATATCAAGAAATTCTTTCAATTCAAATCCCTTATGTTTTAACTTCATCACCTTCATTCTTCTTGTTTTGTTGTAATATAGAGAGAATAATGTTTATAACTTTCCATGTTTTGGTCTTGAGAAAAATAATGATCCTATTGATTATCACTGGTAATGTTTAGAAATTTATTCTAGATAATAATTCTACCATTTTTGAGATCGATTAATATATTTATTTATTCAATAATTATTCAATAGCTATATGAACCAGATACTATGTTACATACATGGGATGCAATGGTGAGACACAGTCTTATTATCTTGAAACATAATCATACAGATATATGTAGAACTGTGACAAATGATTTTAGACAGGAAGTAACCAGTGTTATAAAAGGCTAAAATCACAAAGCATGACGTTTTGAAGGAAATGAGAGAGGCTTTCCTTAGGAAAATGATCCTCAAGCTGAAAAAGAAAGAATTGGTAGACAAGAAAAGCGCTGTCCTAATCAGTGGTAAGAGTATATGCAAAGGCCCTGTGGCAAGAGAAATCATGGATATAAGGCCACAATTCTCCCAGTGTGGTCAGAAATCTCCATGAAAATACTCAAAACTATTTTCATGATAATATAAGATTTTACTTCCATATTCCACTATAATTCTTTCATGGATGTGCTGTAAATTTTCTAGTACCAACATAATGTGTGATATTGCAACATAGTTAATGCAGAAGCAGATAAAGATCTAGCTGTCTTTTATTAAGCCAGCTACTAAAGAAATCTGCAGAAATGGAAATCAAAGCCACTGTTTTTACCATTCTTTTTTAAAATTTGGAACAATATGGTTAATTTTTATTAAAAAACAATGAACATGCAATAGCCATTATTGTTATTTTTAAAAGGAATTATTCCCTTGTGGCTCAGTTGGTAAAGAATCTGCCAACAATGTGGGATACCTGGGTTCGATCCCCTGGAGAAAGAAAGGCTACCCACTCCAGTATTCTGGCCTGAAGAATTCCATGAACTGTATGTCAATTGGGTCACAAAGAGTTGGACATGACTGAGTGACTTTCACTTCACGTCAAAATTTTTTAGTTTCCATTTCTCATTATGGTAAACATCAATAAATAAAACACATAAACACAAAGCTCACTGTCATCCTCAATACACTTTTTTCTTTTTTTTTAATATTGTAGTGGTTTTGCCATACATTGACATGAATCCACCACGTATGTACATGTGTTCCCCATCCTGAACCCCCCTCCCACCTCCCTCCCCATACCATCCCTCTGGGTCATCCCAATGCATCAGCCCCAAGCACCCAGTCTCACGCATCGAACCTGGACTGGCGATTCGTTTCATATATGATAATATGCATGTTTCATGCCATTCTCCCAGCCATCCCACCCTCACCCTCTCCGACAGAGTCCAAAAGACTGTTGTATACATCTGTGTCTCTTTTGCTGTCTCACATACAGGGTCATTGCTACCATCTTTCTAAATTCCATATTTATGCGTTAGAATACTGTATTGGTGTTTTTCTTTCTGGCTTACTTCACTCTGTATAATAGGCTCCAGTTTCACCCACCTCATTAGAACTGATTCAAATGTATTCTTTTTAATGGCTGAGTAATATTCCATTGTGTATATGTACCACAGCTTTCTTATCCATTTGTCTGCTGATGGACATCTAGGTTGCTTCCATATCCTGGCTATTGTAAACAGTGCTGCAATGAATATTGGGGTACATGTGTCTCTTTCAATTCTGGTTTCCTTGGTATGTATGCCCAGCAGTGGGATTGCTGGGTCATATGGCAGTTCTATTTCTAGTTTTTTAAGGAATCTCTGCACTGTTCTCCATAGTGGCTGTACTAGTTGGCATTCCCATCAGCAGTGTAAGAGTGTTCCCTTTTCTCCACACCCTCTCCAGCATTTATTGCTTGTAGACTTTTGGATCATAGCCATTCTGACCAGTGTGAGATGGTACCTCATTGTGGTTTTGATTTGCATTTCTCTGATAATGACGATGTTGAGGATCTTTTCATGTGTTTGTTAACCATCTGTATGTCTTCTTTGGAGAAATGTCTGTTTAGTTCTTTGGCACATTTTTTGATTGGGTCATTTATTTTTCTGCAGGGGTTGCTTGTATATTTTTCAAATTAATTCTTTGTCAGTTGCTTCATTTGCTATTATTTTCTCCCATTCTGAAGGCCGTCTTTTCACCTTGCTTATTGTTTCCCTGTTGTGCAAAAGCTTTTAAGTTTAATTAGGTCCTATTTGTTTATTTTTGCTTTTATTTCCAATATTCTGGTAGGTGGGTCCTAGAGGATCCTGTTGTGATTTATGTCAGAGAGTGTTTTGCCTTTGTTTTCCTCTAGGAGTTTTATAGTTTCTGGTCTTATGTTTAGATCTTTAACCCATTTTGAGTGTATTTTTGTGTATGGTGTTAGAAAGTGTTCTAGTTTCTTTCTTTTAAAAGTGGTTGACCAGTTTTCCCAGCACCACTTGCGAAAGAAGATTGTCTTTTCTCCATTGTATATTCTTGCCTCCTTTGTCAAAGATAAGGTGTCCATAAGTGTATGGATTTATCTCTGGGCTTTCTATTTTGTTCCATTGATCTATATTTCTGTCTTTGTGCCAGTACCATACTGTCTTGATGACTGTGGCTTTGTAGTAAAGCCTGAAGTCAGGCAGGTTGATTCCTCCAGTTCCATTCTTCTTTCTCAAGATTGCTTTGGCTATTTGAGGTTTTTTGTTTTTCCATACAAATTGTGAAATTATTTGTTCTAGTTCTCTGAAAAATATCAAGTTGGCATTTGTGTTTGAAGCAAATTCTGATTCAAATGGAAAGTGTGGTATCCTCACATAGTGTGGTAGGCTATATAATGATCCCACTGGCCCACAAAGTTGTCTATCATCTAATCAAGAAACCCGTGAATATGTTCCTGCACATGGCAAAAGGGGCTTTGTATAAGTGATTTAATTAAGGATCTTGTGATGGAGATATTATCCTGGGTTATCTGGGTAAACTCAAGATAATTCTTTTAAGAGGAAGACAGAGGATAAGAGGATCAGATAAAGCAATGTGACAATGCTAGCAGAGAAGGAACTGGAAAATATTATACTACTGGCTTTAACAATAGCAGAGGATGCAGCCATGAGGCAAAGTATGCAGGCAGCCTCTCAGTTCAGTTCAGTTCAGTTCATTCGCTCAGTCATGTCCGACTCTTTGTGACCCCATGAATTGCAGCACGCCAGGCCTCCCTGTCCATCACCAACTCCCGGAGTTCACCCAAACTCGTGTACATTGAGTCAGTGATGCCATCCAGCCATCTCATCCTCTGTCCTCCCCTTCTCCTCCTGCCCCCAATCCCTCCCAGCATCAGAGTCTTTTCCAATGAGTCAACTGTTCGCATGAAGTAGCCAAAGTATTGGAGTTTCAGCTTTAGCATCAGCCCCACCAATGAACACCCAGGACTGGTCTCCTTTAGAATGGACTGGTTGGATCTCCTTGCAGTCCAAGGGACTCTCAAGAGTCTTCTCCAACACCACAGTTCAGAAGCATCAATTCTTTGGTGCTCAGCTTTCTTCACAGTCCAACTCTCACATCCATATAGCCTCTAGAAGCTACTAAACGTAAAGAAACAGATTCTCCCCTATGGCTTCCAGGGAAAAGTCTTTGATTTTAACCTTGTAAGACACATTTCAGACTTCTGACTTCTGTACCTGTAAGAAAATGTTTATTTTTCAAGCCACTAAGTCTGTGGTAATTACAGCAGCAATAGGAAATTAACACACTAAATTCCAAGGGACTCACTTTCAGTCTTTCAAAATCCCACACATGGTGAGTCCACCAGAATTCTATGCTTACCACAAAAGCAATATACAAATGGTGCTGTGAGGAATGGCAGACAGGTGTGTTGTGTGTATCTCCTCTGTTCACACACATACCCCATCATCCCACTGCAAGTTCACTACAAGTTCAAAGATAAAATTAAGAATTTCAAGAGAGCGATGAGAGGAAATTAAGCCAAGCATGGGGCCCTTTGAGCACAGGGTCCTGTGCAAACACACAGGCTGCTCGCCTGCCAGTGTTCCTTAGAAGGAGTAATTTCCAACAGTAAAACCAGCTGGTAGGAGTTGAGAAAAATATAGTACTAATTGAAGTACTTGCCAGTACTCAAATCTGTTGTTGTTTATTTTTAATTCAAATTTAGATTCTCTTTGGAATAAAACCAACTCTTCTCTGCTTACAAGTTTATTTTGGAGTTGCAAAAATTTTCTCGCTGTGTTTCTGTCTGTTTTATCATGTTTTTCCCCTGTATTCCCTGACCCCCTGCCCCCCATTCATCTTGGTTGACCAATCAGATGGACAGAAAGCACGAGGATGCTTTCTTTCTTGTGTCTTTAGTGGAAACCTTAGCAGCAAATAGTAACTGCCCCAAGTCTGTCAGATCAAACCTTATTTTTATAATACAGGGTTCCAAGCCCTGCTCCATTATTCTTTTAAATATATTCATATACGCACAGAATTTCCAAGTCTGAAGTCCAGAAAGATATGCTTTTTAAAGTTCTGTAATTGATCCTATCACTGCTGCTGAGAAACACTGAGAAACTCCATTATTTCAATGTTTCAGAGAACCAAGATTTAAAGTAGGAAAGAGGCGAAAATCAGTAGCTTTGAAAAGCATTCTCAACAGTCACCCAAATAGACAGTGAAGCCAACATAAGCCACATACAAGTTGGCTGCTAAGGTTTCAATATTTTTTATTCCAAAGAAATCAAATGTTCTTTCTGAACTTATGCTTACCAGAGAGGAAGTGTTGGGGGGATAGACAGATTGGGAGTTTGAGATTGACATGTACACACTGCTATATTTAAAATAGCTAATCAACAAGGACCCACACTATTACACAGGGAATACTGCTCAAAATTCTGTAATAACATGTGAAACGTCATGTATGAAACGAGATGCCAGTCAAGGTTCAATGCACGATGCTGGATGCTTGGGGCTGGTGCACTGGGACGACCCAGAGGGATGGTGTAGGGAGGGAGGAGGGAGGAGGGTTCAGGATGGGGAACACATGTATACTAATTAAATAATTTTCTATTAAAGAAAAAAAGAAAAAAAAAGAGAAAAAAAAATTCTGTAATAACCTAAATGGGAAAATAATTTGAAAAAGGATACATGTATATGTACAGCTGAACCACTTTTATATACACCTGAAGCTAAAACAACATTGTTAATCAACTATGCTCTAATATAAAATTAAAAAATTTTTAAATAAAGAAATTGAATGTTCAGGGGCAAGGAGATGGAGGCAGTTTTTTTTTTTTAATTAACAAAATCTGAGAGAAAGGGAAAATTATCTTTGAAGATGCAGAGTGAACAAATCTCTGAAACTGATTCAGTTGAGGAACCAAAAGAAAAGTTTCAGAAAACTTTCTGGCATATTCAGTAAAATGCAATAAAAAGTGGCCAACAAAGCCAGGGAAGCAAAGGAAAAAAAGACAATAAAATGAAAGGACAGTTAAATGAGGAGACGCAAAGACAACAAAGTAAGATGTAAAAGAAGGTAAATATAATCAAAAGATGTTTCAAAGAAACCTGAAATATAATAACCAAACCAAAAAAATCTGCATTAATATTTTTTAAGGAGACTAACAACGAAGAAACAAAATGAAAACAACGTGAGGGAGCATAGGATGTAAAGACGGAGAATTAGAATCAAACCAACATTTATGAATATTTTCAAGAAACAAGAATATCTGTAATCAACGAAACAACCAAGACACGATTGAAAAAATAAGGTAAACCAAAATAAATAAATAAACACAAAGAGACCATTTTTTTATAACTTTTCGGGAAAATTTTTCAAGTTAACACAATCAAGGAAAAAACTCTGTGGAAAGGCAGAGGAAACTAAAAAGATTAACCACTAATGAATAAAAAACCAGAAGGACTCCAATAGCTCTAAAATTACATAACAGAAAAATAATGAAGCGATATATATATATAATTTTCAAGAAATAGAACTTAATCTAATAATTAGGCCCAGTGTAATGTCATTCATTTTTTAAAACAACAGAGAGACTCTCAGATGTACAAGAGCTCAAAAACACAACCTCTGCCCTTCTTGAAAATTTCCTGTGTGATGTGCTTAGTAGCTCAGTTGTGTCTGACTCTTTGTGACCCCATGGACTGTGGACTGCAGCCCACCAGGCTCCTCTGTCCAAGGGGATTCTCCAAGCAAGAAGTGGATTGCCATGTCCTCCTCTGGGGATCTTCTCAACCCAGAAATCGAACCCAGTCTTCTGCATTGAAGGCAGATTCTTTACCATCTGAACCACCAGGGAAGCCCTAAAGATATTAAAATAGTTAAAGAATGGGAAATCTAGGATATAAAGACATAAATAACGTACTGTGAGAAAAATTTAACAAAGTTAAATGTAAATAACTATAACTATTGTTAGTCGGAGCATCAGTTCAGTTCAGTTGTGTCTGACTCTTTGTGACACCATGAACCACAGCACACCAGGCCTCCCTGTCCATCACCAACTCCCGGAGTTCACTCAAACTCATGTCCAGGGAGTCAGTGATGCCATCCGACTGTCTCATCCTCTATCGTCCCCTTCTCCTCCTGCCCTCAATCTTTCCCAGCATCAGGGTCCTTTCCAATGAATCAGTTCTTCGCATCAGGTAGCCAAAGTACTGAAGTTTCAGCTTCAGCATCAGTCCTTCCAATGAATATTCTGGACTAATTTCCTTTAGGATGGACTGGTTGGATATCCTTCCAGTGCAAGGAACTCTCAAGAGGCTTCTCCAACACCACAGTTTAAAAGCACTGGAGTGTAAAGTTGAACAAAAATGTCGGAAATCATGATCAAAAGAAGAGATATTGAAGTTAGCATCTATTCCATTAAGAACAGCTGAATTTCAGATTATAACATTGAGGGTGCAGCTTTCCATTACTGCTGCTGCTGCTGCTAAGTCACTTCAGTCATGTCCAACTTTGTGTGACCCCATGGACAGCAGCCCACCAGGCTCCTATGTCCATGAAATTCTCTAGGCAAGAATACTGGAGTAGGTTGCCTTTTCCTTCTCCATTTGCATAATTAGAAAAGATAAACTAAAGCAAACAACCACGTTTCATAAGACTAAGGAAATATTTTTTAAAAGATGAAGGACTCAAGATAAAATATGAGTGTAGTACAAAAAGTTTATAGTTCTCCATTATAATACAAAGATTCTCAAACTGAATTAAGAAACACAATCTAAATATATGCTGTTTCCAAGAGGCATACCTAAAATAAAATGGCACTAAAATGTTTTTAAAAGATTGGAAAAGATTTATCAAAATGAGAACAAACTGCTTGTAACTAAAATTTAATAGAATCAATAATTGATTGTCCTACATTAACAGGATTTTACTATTCCAGTAAATTCTTACTCAGAAAAATAAAGTTTCAAAATAACATTACTGTTTATTTTATGAACTCATTAAAATCCATTTATCCAAACAAAAGACAGCTCAACCTGCCTCTTCTTTGGACACAGCTCCCTTCTCAAGAAAAGAGTTAAGTAGGCAAACTCCTCTGTTATTAAACAACTGTTTGCTTATTAAGACTTCCTTCAAAACTCTCATCTTGCTGTGTCCATCAATCCTAAATTATAATATCAAAACTCTGCACAAATATATTCAGATTCCTTCATTCAATATGCACCTTAACCAAACCAAAAAACACCTTAAATATTCACCCATAGGTGCTTTCTATTTTATTGCCATTAAGTAATAAACTCATCTTCAACTGAACAATATCATTTGAGCGTTATGTTCTGAAATTGGTCTCAAAGAGTTAATACCAATTATCAGTTAAACTAAATGATAATAAAAAATAGTTCAGTGTTATTTTACGTTGATAAAAAGATATTATTCACAACAGCGTACACAACAGTCACAAACCTTTAAGAGCTAAATAACAAATTGTCAAATATAAATCAAGTTCAGACCATTAAATGAAGAAATTGAAACAAAATAGTTTCTGCACAGGGAGAATTGTTGACAAATCAAGTGGTCAAGAAAGAAGACAAATGGCAGACAAATGAAAACTGAAAAGTCAGAACAATAATTTCAGGCAAAAATCAATGCTTTGGCAAAACAACAGACTGGTTCCAAATAGGAAAAGGAGTACGTCAAGGCTGTATATTGTCACCCTGCTTATTTAACTTCTATGCAGAATACATCATGAGAAACGCTGGGCTGGAAGAAGCACACGGTGGAATCAAGATTGCCGGGAGAAATATCAATAACCTCAGATATGCATTTGACACCACCCTTATGGCAGAAAGAGAAGAGGAACTAAAAAGCCTCTTGATGAAAGTAAAAGAGAAGAGTGAAAAAGTTGGCTTAAAGCTCAACATTCAGAAAACTAAGATCATGGCATCTGGTCCCATCACTTCATGGGAAATAGATGGGGAAACAGTGGAAACAGTGTCAGACTTTATTTTGAGGGGCTCCAAAATCACTGCAGATGGTGATTGCAGCCATGAAATTAAAAGACGCTTACTCCTTGGAAGGAAAGTTATGACCAACCTAGATAGCATTTTCAAAAGCAGAGACATTACTTTGCCAACAAAGTCCATCTAGTCAAGGCATTGGTTTTTCCAGTGCTCATGTATGGTTGTGAGAGTTGGACTATAAAGAAAGCTGAGAACTTAAGAATTGATGCTTTTGAACTGTGGTGTTGGAGAAGCCTCTGGAGAGTCCCTTGGCCGGCAAGATCTAACCAGTCCATCCTAAGGAAAATTAGTCCTGAATATTCATTGGGAGGGCTGATGTTGAAGCTGAAACTCAATACTTTGCCCACCCGATGCGAAGAACTGACTCATTGGAAAAAACCCTGATGCTTGGAAAGATTGAAGGCAAGAGGAGAAGGGGACGACAGAGGATGAGGTAGTTGGATGGCATCATCAACTCAATGGACATGAATTTGAGTGAACTCCAGGAGTTGGTGATGGACAGGGAGGCCTGGCGTGCTGCAGTCCATGGAGTTGCAAAGAGCCAGACACAACTGAGAGACTGAACTGAACTAAGTAGTTAACAATATCTCATCATGGCTTTGATTTGCATTTCTCTAATAATTAGCTATAAGCATTTTTTTATCCTATTGACCATCTGTATGTCTTCTCTGGGAAAATATCCATTCAGGTCTTCTGTTCATTTTTAATTGGACTGTTTGTTTTTTTGATACTGAGTTTTAAGAACTGTTTGTATATTTTGAATACAAACCCCTTGTGAGTCACATCATTTGCATTCATTCTATGTTTTATCAATGGTTTCTTTTGTTGTGCAAAAGCTTTAAGTTTATTTGTGCTTTTATTTCTTTCATTTTTAGGAAAATGACCCCCCAAAAATTACTGTAGTTTATGTCAGAGTGTTCTGCCTATGTTGTCTTCTACGAATTTTATGATTTCAAGAATTATGTTTGGTCTTTAAACCATTGAGTTTGTTTTTATACATAGTATAAGGAAACATTCTAATCTCCTTTTACATGTAGCCATCCAGTTTTCCAAGCACCACTTATTGAAGAGACTGTCTTTACTGTATTCTTGCCTCCTTTGTCATAAATTAATTGACCAAAAATGCACAGGTTTATTTCAGGCCTCTCTATTCTGTTCCATTGATCTATGAGCCTGCTTTTGTGTCAGTACCATGCTGTTTTGTTCATTGTAGCTTTCTATTATGCTTTGAAGTTTGGAGCATGATACCTCCAGCTTTGCTGCCTTTTCTCAAATTTTCATTGGCTATTTGGAGTCTTTTATGATTTCCAAATAAATCTGTTCTATTTCTGTGAAAAAATGTTTTGGGTATTTTCATAAGGATTGTACTAAACCAGAGGGATAGTACGGGAAAGGAGGAGGGTGGAGGGTTCAGGATGGGGAACACGTGTATACCTGTGGCAGATTCATGTTGATATATGACAAAACCAATACAATATTGTAAAGTAAAACAAATTTTTAAAATAGAAAAAAAAAATCTGTAGATTGCTTTAGATAGTACAGCCGTCTTAACAATATTAATTCTTCCAAATTAGGAACACAGATATCTTTCCATGTATTAGTATCATCTTCAACTTCCTCTATCAGTGTTTTATATTTCGTAGATTATAGGTCTTTTACTTCCTTGGTTAAGTTTATTCCTAAGGATTTTATGCTTTCTGATACATTTTAAATGAGAATTTTCTTAATTTCTCTTTCTGATAGTTCATTATTGTTGCTGTTATTCAATCACTAAGTCATGTCCAACTCTTTGCAACTGCCTGGACTGCAGCATGCCAGGTTTTGTTATCCTTTACCATTTCCCAGAGTTTGCTCAGATTCATGTCTATTGAGTCTGTGATGTTATCTTACCATCTCATCCTCTGCCTCACTCTTCTCCTTTTGTCTTCAATCTTTCCCAGCATCAAAGTCTTTTCCAATGAGTCAGCCCTTCACATCAAATGGCCAAAATATTGGAGCTTCAGTTTTAGCATAAGTCCTTCCAATGAATATTCAGGGTTGATTTCCTTTAGGATTTTCTGGCTTGATCTCCTTGAAGTTCAAGGGATTCTCAACTGTCTTCTCCAGCACCACCATTTGAATGCATCAGTTCTTCAGCATCCATCCTTCTTTATGGTCCAACTCCCACATCCATACATGACTATTGGAAAAACCATAGCTTTGACTATATGGACCTTTGTCAGCAAAATGATGTCTCTGCTTTTTAATACTATGTCTAGGTTTGTCATAGCTTTCCTTCCAAGGAACAAGTGTATTTTAATTTCATGGCTGCAGTTACTGTCCACAGTGATTTTGAAGCCCAAGAAAATAAAATCTGTGATTGCTTCCACTTTTTTCACATCTATTTGCCATGAAGTGATGGGACTAGATGCCATAATCTTAGATTTTTGAATATTGAGCTTTAAGTCAGCTTTTTCCACTCTCCTTTTTCTCCCTTATCAAGAGGCTCTTTAATTCCTCTTCACTTTCTGCCATTAGAGTGCTATCATCTGCATACCCAAGGTTGTTGATATTTCTCCTGGCAAACTTGATTCTAGCAACTCTTCCAGCCTGGCAATTCACATGATGTACTCTGCATATAAGCTAAATAAACAAGGTGACAGTATACAGCCTTGACATACTCCTTTCCCAATTTGGAACCAGTCTGTTCTTGGTCTAATTCTAAGTATTGCTTCTTGACCCACATACAGATTTCTCAGGAGACAGGTAAGGCAGTATGGTATTCCCATCTTCAAGAATTTTCCAGTTTGTTGTGATCCACACAGTCACTTTAGCATAGTCGATGAAGTAGATGTTTTTTTCTGAAATTCTCTTTCTTTTTCTATGATCTAACAGATGTTTGCAATTTGATCTCTGGTTCCCCTGCCTTTTCTAAATCCAACTTGTACACCTGAAAGCTCTTGGTTCTTGTTGAAGCCTAGCTTGAAGGATTCTGAGCATTACCTTGCTAGCATGTGAAATGAGTGCAATTGTGTGAACATTTTAACATTTATTGGCATTGCCCTTCTTTGGGATTGGAATGAAAACTGACCTTTTGCAATCCTGTTGCCACTGATGAGCTTTCCAAATTTGCTGGCATATTGAGTGCAGCACTTTAACAGCACCATCTTTTAGGATTTCAAGTAGTTCAGCTGGAATCCCATCACCTCCACTAGCTTTGTTCATAGTGATGCTTCCTAAAGCCCACTTGACTTCACACTCCAGGATGTCCGGTTCTAGGGGATTAATCATACCATCATGGTTATCCAGGTCATTAAGATCTTTTTTGTAGAGTTCTTCTGTGTATTCTTGCCACCTCTTCTTAATATCTTTTACTTCTTTTAAGTCCATACCATTTCTGTCCTTTATCGAGCCCATCTTTGCATGAAATGTTCCCTTGGTATCTCTAATTTTCTTGAAGAGATCTCTAGTCTTTCTCATTCTATTGTTTTCCTCTATTTCTTTACATTGTTCACTTAAAAAAGCTTTCTTATCTTTTCTTGCTATTCTCTGGAACTCTGCATTCAGATGGCTATATCTTTCCTTTTCACCTTTGCCTTTCACTTCTCTTCTATTCTCAGCTATTTGTAAGGTCCCCCCAGACAACTATTTTGCTTTTTTGCATTTTTTTTTCCCGTGGTGATGGTTTTGATCACTGCCTCCTGTACAATGTTATGAACCTCCATCCATAGTTCTTCAGGCACTCTGTCTATCAAATCTAATCCCTTGAATCTATTTGTCACTTCCAGTGTATAATCATAAGGGATTTGATTTAGGTCATACCTGAATGGCCTAGTGGTTTTCCCTACTTTTTTTGTCTGAATTTTGCCATAAGGACTAATAGTAATAATTTGATGAAGATAGGTATTAGTTATTGTTTATATATTTGGTAGAATTCTCTTGTGAATCCATCCAGTCCTGGAATATTTTTCTGAAAGTTTTTTATTACAAAATTCAGTTTCACTTTTACTGATCATTCTGTTCAAATTTTCTGTTTCTTCTTGGTTCAGCCTTGGCAGGTTGTATCTTTCTAGAAATGTGTCCATTTTTTCTAAGTTGTCCAATTTGTTGGAATATAACTGTTCATAGTATTGTAATAAATTTTTGTATCACTATAGTGTCAGTTGTTATTTCTTCTTTTTCATTTCTTATTTTATTTATTTGGGTCCTTTCTCTTTTCTTCTTGGTGAACCTAGCTAAAGGCTTATCAATTTTGTTTATCTTCATAAAAAAAAAACAGCTCTTGGTCTAATTGATCTTTTCAATTGGTTTGGGGGCAGGCTTTTTTCAGTCTCTATTTTATTTGAATGACTGATAGTCATTTAATGTTATGCATATTCTAAAAAAAATCTACATTTTTTGCTCTCCTCCCTCTCATTTTGTGCTTTCAATGTCATATTTTACATCTTCATGTTTATCTGATATTTCATTGTAGTTACAGATGTTTTTACAATTTTTTTTCTTTTAATCTTCATACTGGCTTATTAAGTGGTTGATCTTTGGCCCTTACTCTGTATTTGCCTATCCTATGGTGATTTTCCCTTTCTTGCAGATTTTTATTTCTTTTCCATTTAGAGAAGACTCTTTAAAGTTTCTTTTAGAGTAGGTTTAGTATTGAGGAACTCTTAGCTTTTGCTTGTTGAGTTCTTTTTCTCTCCTTTGATTCTAAATGATAACCCCACTGAGTAGAGTATCCTAAGTTGCAGATGTTTCACTTTCAGGACTATGAATATATCATGTCACTTCCTTCTGGCCTGCAAAGTTTCTGTGGAAAGTTCGGTTGATGGTCTTATGGAGATTCTTTTGTGTATGACTCTTTGTTTTTCCTCTGCTACTTTTAAAATGAAAAAGCAGTAGTACTTGCTACTTTTAAAATTAAAACCAAGGAGATGGTTTTGATCACCACCTCCTGAACAATGTTATGAACCTCCATCCACAGTTCTTTAGGCACTCTCTCTATCAAATCTAATCCCTTGAATCTATTTATCTAATTTTTGCCATTTTGTTATGTCTTAGTGTGGGTCTGATTGGGTTCATTTTATTTGGGACCTTGAGTGCCAAATAAATGCCAAATAATTCCTGTGCCTGGATATCTGTTTTCTTCTTCTGGTTTAGGAGATCCTCATTAATTTCCTCAAATACATTTTCTATCCCCTTCTCTGCCTCTTCTCTTTCTGGAACTCCTATAATATGAATGTTGGTCTGCTTATTATTATCCCAGGGCTCTCTTAAACTGTTTTTATTTCTGTTCATCTGTTTTTCTTTTTGTTGTTTTGAGTCAATGATTTTTATTATTCAATTTTCCAGATCACTTGTGCATTCTATAACTTAGTTTGCTATTCACTCTATTATTTTTTACTTTAGTTAATGAATTCTTCACTTTTGGTTGGATCTTTTTATATTTTCTATTTCTTTGTTAAAACTTTGACTGTGTTCATCTATTCTTTTTTCCTAATTCAGTTAACATTCTTATTACCAATGCCTTGAATTCTTTACCTGGTAAATTACTTATTTCTGTCTTGTTTGTTTTTTCAAGGGGTTTCTCTCTAAGATCAGTTCCTTCTTTTCATTTAGCTTGATTTTCTCTACCTCTATGAATCTAGGTGAAATAGTTAACTATTGCAGTCTTGAAGGGGTATTCTTTTGTGTGAGGCATTTCTATATAGACTGCCTGTGCTCAATGCCTTTGGTTGCACAACTGGATTTGACATATATGCAAGTCACATCTTTCCTAGGGGTGTGCTGACAGCTATCACCTTAGTGGAGGTGACACTGGAGATGAAAGAGCTAGAGTAGGAGGCGGGTATGAGGTGGGACTTCCCCTCTGCTGTCTGGCCTTCACTGCCTGTGTCTAATCCCAGGTTGCTAGAGCCAAAGCTCTGAAGGTCATGCCCAAGTTGCCTCTGTTTTCATTAAGGGTGTAGTTTCCTCTCTCCTAGCACCAATACCCTCACCCTTGGTTGGGGGCGGGGTGGGGGGGTGGCACTGAAACAAGGGGGACCCTGTGAGAGCTTTCAGCTCATGTTGGCTATAGAAGTCCAAGCTATATCCAATGCACTGCCTATGCAGGTGCCAGAAATTGTTTCTCTCGCTCTGCTCAGATATCCTTTGTCCCATCCAGCATCTGCACAGACTCTGCCATGCCCATTCTGTTGTAGAACCATACTTCAGGGCAAGCAGAGCCTGCCTGGACTTTTGGCATATACTGGGGCATGAGCAGTGGTAGAGTGCCTACCACCAGAGTTCTGGGTTGCTTCTGAGGCACTGCTTGAGTAAGCACCAACAATGGCCACAACTGCCCCCTCAGGCTCCACTCAGGACCAGGTCACCCCAGTATCCCACAGCCAAATCTGCTCACTGGTGAAAGGAGTGGCCCTAGATCTAGTGCCATGTGGAGCTGTAATGTGGAGTAAAGAGACTTGCAGCATTCACACAACTAAGGATGGGGCACAGATGGGGCATGCACTAATGCAGTCATGGGAAACAAGTTAGCCAGCTCCATGGTTTCAATTCACCTTTTCCATGTAAGCCAGTGTGCGCACACTCCTCACAGGAAGAGTCCAGGCTCTTTACAGCCCTCCTGTTAGTCCCAACAGTCCTCCCACCAGTCAAGGGGGCTTGTCTTTGCTGTGTAGGTCCCCAGGACTGGGGCATTCACTCCATGGCTCTAAGCACTCACTCCCCCTGCTGGGCCTCTAGTTGTGTATTCTCCTGTTTCCTCTGAGTCCCCTCCCAGGGGCATAGGTCCCAATCCAATCACTTATAGTCCCTCCCTATCCAATTACATGTAAATCTTTCCTGTAGCCCTGGTTGTATGAGGGCTGCCAATTCCCACTTATTTTTCAGTGTGAATTGTTCCATGTGTAAATGGATTTAATATATTCATGTGGGGAGGTAAGTTCCATATCCTCCCTCTCCACCATCTTGATCCAGCCGCATCTAATAATTATCAGTCTACAGATATAGATTAAACTCTGTAGCTTACAAAAGAAAATACTATCTTCCCAAATGTATTTAGAATAGTGATTTTTTAAAAAACTGAAATTATACCATTCCCATAATAGAGAAATCTCAAATTCTCAAAGCAAATGCTATTCAAAACACAACCAGTGGTCACAGTGCCATAGAGCAGGAAATTAATAATTTATTTCAACTAACCAAAATGAAAATGTAAAACATCCACCTATACAGCTATTAACTTAAAGAGCAAATTAAAATAACAATTACACATCATGTAGAAAAAAAATAAAATAGGAGAACTATTAACCAATGCTTATGGGTTATAGCCAAAGCTATTTGCATCATAATAAAAGCTTACTATTTTCCATAAATGGCTGCTAAGCACATTACATGCATATCCTTATTTAATTTTAATATCTCATTAAGGGAGGTATCACTACTATCTTTAGTTTATATACACTGAAACTGAGGCTTAGAAAGCATAACTTTGAAAAATGATATTGAATTTATTGTGGGAATCAATTAATACATCTTCTAGATCAAAGTAGGAAAACCATGTACATAATCATTGCAATAGATGTCCCAAAACTGCGCTTAGTAAAATTCAGTATTCATTCCTTTTAAAATTTTAAAGCAATTTCATGAATTAGAAATAGTATTTTTAACATTATTTACTAGAATATGTTATCTATGTAAAGCCAAGGGCAACATCATACTTAAAAGTGAAACCCAAGAGAAGCATTTCCCGAAATTTTTGTCATACAAGATTTTCTTCGAAAAAGATCAAGGATTCTGCACTAATGTAAATGTGGAGAATCTGAATACTGTAAACCCTCCTTCCCTCTGTCACAATATATGGGCATACTGGCCCTGGGAATCCCTGAAGTTAAAGAAAAATAAACTTTGTTTAACCCTGTGTTTCTCTAAGTTACTCAGTCACAAAACACTGGTCCAAAGTATCATCTTTAACACTGGTCCAAAATATCAAGCAGAAGGTTGAATGCTAAAGAACTGATGCTTTTAAGCTGTGGTGTTGGGGAACACTTAAGAGTTCCCTGGACTGCGAGGAGATCAAACCAGTCAGTCCTAAAGGAAATCAGTCTTGAATATTCATTGGAAGGACTGATGCTGAAGCTGAAGTTCCAATACTTTGGCCACCTGATGTGAAGAGCCAGCTCATTGGAAAAGATCCTGATGCTGAGTAAGATTGAAGGCAGGAAAAGAGGGCAACAGAGGATGAGATGGTTGGATGGCATCACTGACTCAATGGACATGAGTTTGAGCAATTCCGGAAGATGGTGAAAGACAAGAAAGCATGACATGCTGCAGTCCATGGGGTCACAAAGAGTCGGACACAATTGAGGGACTGAACAACCAAAGTATTATCTATTCTGCTTAGCACTAAGGGAAAGGCATTCCTTTTAAACCGCAAAGCCAAACAAAGCTGCCTATAATCATCACATTTATCAGTATTCTAGAGCTGTGGTCTACAAAATGAAACAAAACAAAAATGAGTCAGGTCATACACTATGAATACTCTTCTTAAATGTACACATAAAAATGACTGGAGGAAAACACACCAAAATGATATTAGTTATCTCTGTGTGATCAAATGACAGCTGATTTTACTTTCACCTTTGAATTTCCTATATTTTCTACAATAATCACATATTGTTTTATAATAACAAAATATTTTATTAAAACAGCATATTGAGACTGTCCAAACATAGAAAGTTTACACAAAACAAATCATGAAAACTAGATACTGTCAAAAAAAAGGATAAAACCAGTTCTATTTCCAGTTTTTTAAGGAATCTCCACACTGTTCTCCATAGTGGCTGTACTAGTTTGCATTCCCACCAACAGTGTAAGAGGGTTCCCTTTTCTCCACACCCTCTCCAGCATTTATTATTTGTAGACTTTTGGATCGCAGCCATTCTGACTGGTGTGAAATGATACCTCATAGTGGTCAATGCTAAGCACTTCTGAGACTATCAACTAAAACGTGTTCAATTGGTCTTGTATCCTAAGCTCACTCTGTATATAGAAATGAGTACAATTATCAGCAAAGAGAATTTTGTTACAAATAATAAAGAAATAATCTGACCCAAATAACCCAGAATTAATTCAAGTAGAAAAACAAAGCAAATTCAGCTGAAAAAGGACTAATGGCTTATTAACAAAGAACAAATCTGGAATTGAGTATTTGAAATTTTCAAAAAGAAGGGAAAGAAACCATAAAAATATAGCATCTGAAAAGAGAAGAACCAAAAGATATGCCAAATTTGAAGCCTAATTTGCTTCTATCCTCACTCATTTTTGCATTGTTTTTTTATCTATTGCCAAATTAATCATTGTTAGCACTCCAACTACAGAAATATTCATTAATTCCTTTTCTATATATCATTATAATAACTAGAGTCAGAGGTTGCCAACTGGTAAGTTAATTCCAAAATTAATCAACAGCAAGTTACTTAGAATTAAGTGACAATTCAGAATGAAAGGTGAAGTGGGTTAAGAGGAAGGGTTTGGGTTGTTAAAGAAAATAACAATATGGTACTTGTTTTTAATGAATTATAATTGACTTTCAGGAAAGAAAAAAATCCTTAAAACCACTAGGAAAAAAGTGTCAAAGAAATGTAAGTACTAGTAAAACTCGACACTAAAATGGGCATTTTTCTATCTCCATTTTATCTGAGACTCAAAAGATTCAGAACAGAATAAGAGATGGCAAGTACTCCCACATTTCAAATCAAGTGGTAAGTCAACTACATGAAAATTACAAGAGATACTAATAAAATAGAATACTGAAGTGGGTAGCTCCCTTCTCCAGAAAATCTTTCCATCCCAGATCTTGATCTATCCTATTCTCCTGTTTACCTACTTTCAGTTCACTTACTCAAATTTAATTCCACGCTCCACCTCTAATACCACTCCCATGCCTCAAGGTATTTCATACAAACTGGAAACATTCTTTTCTTTTGTCCTATATGCTTCCATTTTGTCTGCCCATCCAATAAAGATTGAACTTATTTTCCATCATTTAAAAGCTCAAGGATATAATTTACATTCATGAAGTGGTTTTATGAAGGTTTCTAATAATACAAATGATTTTTTCCATTGAAGGTTATAAGTGTTTTTCTTCATACTGTAGACTAAAAAAATTAGTCACAACCTGAAAGTAGAGAGTTATTTTATTGGGTATGATTGTTAAAGACTCTGAGCGAGGGAGACAGCATCTCAGTAGTCCTGAGAAAACTGCCCGAAGGAGATAGAAGTGGGATTCAGGCTATATACAAGTTTGCAACAAAGTGGACAGTCTGGACATCAAAGATTATTGTTAAAGTAAGGAAAACCTGATATCAAGTTAAAGAATTTAATATCCTTCTATGTATGGGAAGATGTAAGCCTCTGGGCTCACTGAATTCATTCCTTTTATATGCACCTCAACTATTTGGGGCCAAATCCAGTTTGTTGATTGTTTACATCCTTAATTCTTTGTTCACTGCAAGGGGTGCCAAATGTGGAAGATGGCTGCTTCTTGCATCCCCCCAAGCTCCAGCAATCACCGTGCAGGGTGGTGGCATCTGTTGGATTGCAGGCATTGTGTTCCCTTTTGAGAGCACTCATTCACATTTGGAGGCCCAAAATCACTGATGACTGTGACATTTTTTGCCCACTGATATGGCAGGAAATATTTCATTTCACAATACAAAATATGAAAATGGCTCTGATTCCATATCAACTTCTTCACTGGATCATAGGGGGCTTCCTGAATGGCTCAGTGGGTAAAGAATCTGCCTGAAATTCAGGAGACACAGGAGACACAGGTTCTATCCCTGGGTTGGGAGATGCCCTGGAGAAGGAAATGGCAACCCACTCCAGTATTCTTGCCTGAAAAATCCCATGGGCAGAGGAGCTTGGTGGGCTACAGTCAAAAGGGTCACAAAGAGTTGTATGCCACAACTAAGTACACATGCATTGAATCACTAGTTCAAGTAAGATTCGATTTAATCACATGTTAAAGAAAAAATGTAAGAAGTAGCTTATCTATTCTGTCTTCATTTCAGTTACTTAAATACCCTTGTCTGTAACTTCAGAGAGTAACACTCAGAAAAGTATAAATGTTCCCCCAAAATTCAAAGATAAGTAACCAGCTCACATAAAACACATTCCTTTCACCTTTGTGGTTTTATTTTGTACACTGTCAAGCCAAGAAGGAATCAAATAAAAACACTTCTGACAAAATTTTACTTCAACCAGTTTGCATTAAAGTACTAAATTGGAAAATCAGTGAGAATGGCAACTCCATTAAAACAATTACAAATCAGAGATATAAGTGCCAGAAATACAGATTAAGGTGACATGCGGGTTTTCATTGTTATTTTGAGGGTTTGGGTTTGTTGTTTTCAGATCTCATGATTTCAATCGCCAAACCAGTGATACAACTGCAGAACAGAACTGCCAGAAACCTTTCAGAACTGAATTTTGGCATCACCAGATGGTCATGTTAGACAATTGAAGCTTCAGAAACTTCTGTTTTTCCAGAAACCTATGAACTGAGCCAGACTTCCCTTGTGGCTCAGACAGTAAAAAATCTACCTTCAGTGCAGGAGACCTGGGTTCCATCCCTGAGTTAGGAAGAAACCTTGGAGAAGGGAATGGCAATGCACTCTCATATTCCTGCCTGGAGAATTTCATGGACAGGAGAGCCTGGTGGGCTACAGTCCATGGGGTCTCAAAGAGATACTGAGCAGCTTTCATATGACATGACATGAACTGAACCATTCTCTAGTATAAGCTCAAAAGCCATGAATTTGATCCACTAACCATTCTGGAAACACAAATACCGCAATTCACTGAAAAAAAGCATATACCAGAACATGAAAATATTTAACATTCTATAACAGAGCTGTCCACATGACTCATTTTGTCAAGGGTTCAAAATAATTTAACAGCATTCAAGGCACAGGAAACCAAAAGAATTTTTCTAAAATTACTATTACTACTTTTACATTTACTTTAAGAATTGCAGGGGTAGATTAATTCAAAAACAAAAATATATTGTTTTAAACTTTTGTCTTTGACCTGAACTCTGAGCCTGTAGGTTAAGTAAAATTATTTTTGGCTTTGAAATAAAATTGACAAACAAAAATTGTATAATGAGTGAATTTAACTCAGAAGACCATTATATCTACTACTGTGGGCAAGAATCCCTTAAAAGAAATGGAGTAGCCATCATAGTTAACAAAAGAGTCCAAAATGCAGTACTTGGATGCAGTCTCAAAAATGACAAAATGATCTCTGTTCGTTTCCAAGGCAAACCATTCAATATCACGGTAATCCAAGTCTATGCCCCGATGAGTAATGCTGAAGAAGCTGAAGTTGAATGGTTCTATGAAGACTTAAAAGACCTTCTAGAACTAACATGAAAAAAAGATATCCTTTTCATTATACAGGACTGGAATGCAAAGTAGGAAGTCAAGAGATACCTGGAGTAGCAAACAAATTTGGCCTTGGAGTACAGAATGAAGCAGGGCAAAGGCTAACAGAGTTTTGCCAAAAGAATACACAGGTCATAGCAAACACCCTTTTCCAACAACATAAGAGAAGACTCTAAAAAAAAAAAAAAAAAAAGAGAAGACTCTAGACATGGACATCATAAGATGGTCAACACTGAAATCAGATTGATTATATTCTTTGCAGGCAAAGATGAAGAAGCTCTATACAGTCAGCAAGAACAAGACAAGGAGCTGACTGTGGCTCAGATCATAAACTCCTTATTGCCAAATTCAGACTTAAATTGAATAAAGCAGGGAAAACCACTAGATCATTCAGGTATGATGTAAATCAAATCCCTTACAATTATACAGTGGAAGTGACAAATAGATTCAAGGGATTAGATCTGTTAGACAGAGTGTTAAAGAACTATGGATGGAGGTTTGTGATATTGTACAGGAGGCAGTGATCAAGACCATACCCAAGAAAAAGAAATGCAAAAAGGCAAAATGGTTGTCTAAGGAGGCCTCTCAAATAGCTGAGAAAAGAAGAGAAGCTGAAGGCAAAGGAAAAAGGAAAGATATACGCATTTAAATGCAGAGTTCCAAAGAATAGCAAGGAGATATAAGAAAGCCTTCCTAAGTGATCAATGCAAAGAAATAGAGGAAAACTATAGAATGGGAGAGACGAGAGATCTCTTCAAGAAAATTAGAGATACCAAGGGAACATTTCATGCAAAAATGGGCTCGATAAAGAACAGAAATGGTATGGCCCTAACAGAAGCAGAAGATATAAAAAAGAAGTAGCAAGAATACACAGAAGAAATATACAAAAAAGATCTTCATGACACAGATAACCACAGTGGTGTGATTACTCACCTAGAGCCAGACATTTTGGATTGCGAAGTCAAGTGGGCCTTAGGAAGCATCACTACGACAAAGCTAGTACAGGTGATGGAATCCCAGCTGAGCTATTTAAAACTGCAAAAGATGATGCTGTTGAAGTGCTCCACTTAATATGCCAACAAATTTGGAAAACTCAAAAGTGGCCACAGGACTGGCAAAGGTCAGTTCTCATTCCAATCCCAAAGAAAGGCAATGCCAAAGAATGTTCAAGCTACCTCACAATTGCACTCATCTCACACACTAACAAAGTAATGCTCAAAATTCTCAAAGCCAGGCTTCAACAGTATATGAACCGTGAATTCCAGATGTTCAATTTGGATTTAGAAAAGGCAGAGGAACCAGAGATCAAATTGCCAACAACCGTTGGATCATAGAAAAAGCACGAGAAAAACATCTACTTCTGCTTTATTGACTACACCAAATCCTTTGTGTGGATCACAAAAACCTGTGGAAAACTCTTCAAGAGATGGGAATACCACACCACCTGACCTGCCTCCTGAGAAATCTGTATGCAGGTCAAAAAGCAATAGTTAGACTGGACATGGAACAACAGACTGGTTCCATATATGGAAAGGAGTACGTCAAGGCTGTATCTTGTCACCCTGCTTATTTAACTTCTATGCAGAGTACATCATGAGAAATGTTGGACTGGAGAAAGCACAAGCTGGAATCAGGATTGCTGGGAGAAATATCAATAACCTCAATATAAATATTTAATATCAATATTGAAATATATAATTCAATATCAACATTCAATATCATATTGAAATATCAATATGCAGAGGACACCAGCCTCATGGCAAAAAAGTGATGAACTAAAGAGCCTCTTGATGAAGGTGAAAGAGGAGAGTGAAAAAGTTGGCTTAAAACTCAACATTCAGAAAACTAAAATCATGGCATCCCATCCCATCACTTCATGGAAAATAGATGGGGAAATAATGGAAACAGTGAGAGACTATGTTTTTCGGCTCCAAAATCACTGCAGATGGTGACTGCAGCCATGAAATTAAAAGACACTTGCTCCTTGAAAGAAAGGCTATGACCAACATAGACAGCATATTGAAAAGCAGAGACATTACTTTTCCAACAAAAGTCCATCTAGTCAAAGCTACAGTTTTTCCAGTAGTTATGTTTGGATGTGAGAGTTGGACTATTAAAAAAAGACTGAGAACCAAAGAATTGATGCTTTTAAACTATGGTGTTGGATAAGACCCTTGAGAGACACTTGGGCTATAAGGAGAGCCAACCAGTCAATCCAAAGGAAATCAGTCCTGAATATTCATTGGAAGGACTGATGCTGAAGCTGAAACTCCAGAACTTTGGCCACCTGATGCAAAGAACTGACTTACTGGAAAAGACCCTGATGCTGGGAAAGTTTGAAGGTGAGAGAAGAAGGGGATGACAGAGGATGAGATGGTTAGATGGCATCACCGACTTGATGGACGTGAGTTTGAGTAAACTCCAGGAGTTGGTGATGGACAGGAAGCCTGGCGTGCTGCATGGGGTCGCAAAGAGTTGGACATGTCTGAGAGACTGAACTGAAATGAAGGTGAAGAAAAAACTTTTCTCTTTAAGGAGAAATAGCAAACCATAATATGAGAGAAGAGAGAAGGACCAGAGGCTGTGTAAGTAGGCAGAATAAAGGTGTGTGGACAGAACAGAGTGAAATGCCTCAGTTCAGTTCAGTTCAGTCGCTCATCGTGTCCGACTCTTTGTGACCCCATGAATCGCAGCACACCGGGCTTCCCTGTCTATCACCAACTCCCAGAGTTCACTCAGACTCACGTCCATCGAGTCAGTGATGCCATCCAGCCATCTCATCCTCTGTCGTCCCCTTTTCCTCCTGCCCCCAATCCCTCCCAGCATCAGGTTCTTTTCCAATGAGTCAACCCTTTGCATCAGGTGGCCAAAGTACTGGAGTTTCAGCTTCAGCATCAGTCCTTCCAATGAACACCCAGGACTGATCTCCATTAGAATGGACTGGTTGGATCTCCTTGCAGTCCAAGGGGCTCTCAAGAGCCTTCTCCAACACCCCAGTTCAAAAGCATCAATTCTTCAGTGCTCAGCTTTCTTCACAGTCCAACTCTCACATCCATACATGACCAGTGGAAAAACCATACCCTTGACTAAATGGACCTTTGTGGCAAAGTAATGTCTCTGCTTTTTAATATGCTATCTAGGTTGATCATAACTTTCCTTCCAAGGAGTAAGCATCTTTTAATTTCATGGCTGCAATCACCATCTGCAGTGAATTTGGAGCCCCAAAAAATAAAGTCTGATGCTATTTCCACTGTTTCCCCATCTATTTCCCATGAAGTCATGGGATCAGATGCCATGATCTTCGTTTTCTGAATGCTGAGCTTTAACCCAACTTTTTTACTCTCCTCTTTCACTTTCATCAAGAGGCTTTTTAGTTCCTCTTCACTTTCTGCCATAAGGGTGGTGTCATCTGCATATCTGAAGTTATTGATATTTCTCCCGGCAATCTTGATTCCAGCTTGTGCTTGTTCCAGCCCAACGTTTCTCATGATGTACTCTGCATATAAGCTAAATAAGCAGGGTGACAATATACAGCCTTGACGTACTCCTTTTCCTATTTGGAACCAGTCTGTTGTTCCATGTCCAGTTCTAACTGTTGCTTCCTGACCTGCATACAGATTTCTCAAGAGGCAGGTCAGGTGGTCTGGTATGCCCATCTCTTTCAGAATTGTCCACAGTTTATTGTGATCCACACAGTCAAAGGCTTTGGCATAGTCAATAAAGCAGAAATAGATGTTTTTCTGGAACTCTCTTGCTTTTTCCATGATCCAGCAAATGTTGGCAATTTGATCTCTGGTTCCTCTACCTTTTCTAAAACCAGCTTGAACATCTGGAAGTTCACGGTTGACATACTGTTGAAGCCTGGCTTGGAGAATTTTGAGCACTACTTTACTAGCGTGTGAGATGAGTGCAATTGTGCAGTAGTTGGAGCCTTCTTTGGTATTGGCTTTCTTTGGGATTGGAATGAAAACTGACCTTTTCTAGTCCTGTGGCCACTGAGTTTTTCAAATTTTCTGGCATAATGAGTGCAGCACTTTCACAGCATCATTTAGGATTTGAAATAGCTCAACTGGGATTCCATCACCTCCACTAGCTTTGTTCACAGTGATCCTTTTAAGGCCCACTTGACTTTACATTCCAGGATGTCTGGCTCTAGGTGAGTGATCACACCATCGTGATTATCTGGGTTGTGAAGCTCTTTTCTGTACAGTTCTTCTGTGTATTCTTGCACCTTTTCTTAATATCTTCTGCTTCTGTTAGGTCCATACCATTTCTGTCCTTTATCGAGCCCATCTTCGCATGAAATATTCCCTTGGTATCTCTAATTTCTTGAAGAGATCTCTAGTCTTTCCCATTCTGTTGTTTTCCTCTATTTCTTTGCATTGACCACTGAGGAAGGCTTTCTTATCTCTCCTTGCTATTCTTTGGAACTCTGCATTCAGATGCTTATATCCTTTCTTTTCTCCTTTACTTTTCACTTCTCTTCTTTTCTCAGCTATTTGTAAGGCCTCCTCAGACAGCCATTTTGCTTTTTTTTTTTTTTTTCAGCGTGATCCACTTGGGATTTAGCTGCTTGTTGATGGATATTATCATTTTTATTATTTTTTATTCTTTTATTTTTATTTTTTATTATTATTATTTTTTTTACAATATTGTATTGGTTTTGCCATACATCAACATGCATCCACCACAGGTGTACACGTGTTCCCCATCCTGAACCCCCCTCCCACCTCCCTCACTATACCATCCCTCTGGGTCTTGCATTTCTTTTTCTTGGGGATGGTCTCCTGTACAATGTCATGACCCTCCGTCCACAGTTCATCAGGCACTTTGTCTATGAGATCTAGTCCCTTAAATCTATTTCTCACTTTCACTGTATAATCATAAGGGATTGATTTAGGTTACACCTGAATGGTCTAGTGGTTTTCCCTACTTTCTTCAATTTAAGTCTGAATTTGGCAATAAGGAGTTCATGATCTGAGCCACAGTCAGTTCCCAATCTTGTTTTTGCTGACTGTATAGAGCCTCTCCATATTTGGCTGCAAAGAATATAATCAGTCTGATTTCGGTGTTGACCATCTGGTGATGTCCATGTGTAGAGTCTTGTCTTGTGTTGTTGGAAGAGGGTGTTGCTATGACCAGTGCGTTCTCTTGGCAAAACTCTATTAGCCTTAGCCCTGCTTCCTTCTGAACTCCAAGGCCAAATTTGCCTGTTGCTCCAGGTGTTTCTTGACTTCCTACTTTTGCATTCCAGTCCCCTATAATGAAAAGGAGATCTTTTTTGGGTGTTAGTTCTAAAAGGTCTTGTAGGTCTTCATAGAACCATTCAACTTCAGCTTCTTCAGCATTACTGGTTGGGGCATAGGCTTGGATTACTGTGATATTGAATGGTTTGCCTTGAAAACGAACAGAGATCATTCTGTGGTTTTTGAGATTGCATGCAAGTACTGCACTTGAAACTCTAATGTTGACCATGATGGCTACTCCATTTCTCCTATGGGATTCCTACCCCCAGTAGTAGCTATAATGGTCATCTGAGTTAAATTCACCCATTCCAGTCCATTTTAGTTCGCTGATTCCTAGAATGTCGACGTTCACTCTTGCCATCTCCTGTTTGACCACTTCCAATTTGCCTTGATTCATGGACCTAACATTCCAGGTTCCTATGCAATATTGCTCTTTATAGTATCGGACCTTGCTTCTATCACCAATCACATCCACAACTGGGTATTGTTTTTGCTTTGGCTGCATCCCTTCATTCTTTCTGGAATTATTTCTCTACTGATCTCCAGTAGCACATTGGACACTTACCAACCTGGGGAATTCCTCTTTCAGTATCCTATATCTCTCAGGAAAGTCTATAAAGACTTAGTCACTTGGTACCAACTAAAACCTGCCTCAAGGTATTGCTAATTCTACGTTGATCTGTCAGCCGAACCCCTTCCCAGAGAACAGAAGGAGTACAGAAAGGGAAGATACTATTGGCCCAGTTATCCCACTCTTTTTAAACCTTCAGGGACAGCAGGAGTCAAAATGGTCAAGATTAAAGAAGACTTTACTATCCTAAGCCTCCTATTCAAAGACCAAGTCCCTATTTTAAGAAATTGATCACTTCCTCCTACCAGTCTCTCAATGTCCTCAACTGTCTCAACTTCTTGCTTGTTGCGAGGGGGTTGGGGGGATCTTATAAGCTTTTAGCAATAGCAACAAGTTTAACATCATTATAACTTCACTGACATACAGGCTGCTTTCACTCATACCTTAGGTCTTTGTATCCTTACAACTCAGGGGGGTTATTAGCCTCTCTGCTGTACAGATGAGAGACCTAGCAAAGGGTGTATGAGTAATCTGCTAAATGTTAAAAGTAAGAATGGGGCCCCCATTTTTCTGGTTTTAAAGCAGCACAATATTGTGGTTAGATTGCGTGTTCTGGAATTGGACTCTAGATATGAGCCCTGGCAACATTAAATAGCTGTGCAATCCCAAGCCAGTCACTCAGTATCTCTTAGTTCAGTTTCTTCACCTATACAAATGAGAATAATTCAAGACTTTACCTTATTGGACTGCTGGGATTATTAACTAATGTATGTGACATGCTTAGTATAATGCCTGGAATATGTTAAGTACTCACTAAATGTTTGGCTTTACAGCCATTATCATTCCTTCTATACTTTGCTATCTCAGGCTTAATGTCAATTTCTACAAAAAATGAAGCCTTAATCTAGTGAAAATCATCACTTTTATAGCATCATCAAACAGAATAAAGGTGGTTAGTTTGGGCCTCTTTTTATATTCTTTTTGCAGGTTTCAAAAGACAGAGCTAAAAACCTTCTTGGAATCTCTGAAAGCTTAAGATGTAGACAGCACTATAGATTCATTGACACAGACTTCTGTACATAAAATAGTACTAGCCTAGGTATTTTAAGAAGAAGGTAACTTCATGTGAGGACTCGGACACACAAAATCTTTAGAAGGGCTGGAGGCATGTGAATATAAGAATGATTGAATTCAAGAGCTTATTTCTAGGGCTGCAATTGAGAACCAGGAAACTGCTGCTGCTTCTATGAGAACTATCTGATGACACTCAGGAAGCTGCTGACTAAGTCCTGAAATCTATATCCAGACACCCTGCCTCTGCCTCTAGACACCCCTGAGTTAGCAGATGGCAATTAGAACCCTGAGTCTGGCTGCCACAACTGCCTCATGGCTCCATGATATTGTCTGTCTCCACAAACAGCACCAGGAAGTATGCATCTGTCTCATTTCCACAGCTCAAATTAGTGGAACCTTACTTGCATGAAAAATCCTAAGAGCAAAGGGAGCTGGGAGATGTGATTTTAAGCTTTTCAGGCCCTCACAGGTAGTTAGAAGGAGTCAGAAAGTGATACCCAGCATAGCCCCTCTCTTTGGCTTCTCCACATCTGTATACAACATTTGATATAAAATAAATTCTAAATAACAATAGTAAAAACTACATTTTTCCCACCTAATACGACATAAACATTGCATATAGAAACATTAAATAGTTCATCCTTTCCACAAAAGAAGAATCCAAAGATTTCAGCCATTGGCTCTCTATCTTTGGATGATGTTTCTTTTTCTTTTAGTTCAGTCACAGTCTGCCTTTGATATTCTGTTACCTAAGGACCCAGCTATAAATTTAACTATCATCACTCAACATCAAAAAACAAACAATCCAATTAAAAATGGGCAGAGAAACCTGATCAGACATTTTTTCAAAGAAGACATACAGATGGCCAACAGGCATATGAAAAGATGCTCAACATCACTAATCATCAGGGAAATGCAAATCAAAACAATGAAATATCACCTCACACCTGTTAGAATGGCTATTACCAAAAGACAACAAATAACAAGTATTGGATACTCAATATTCAATATTAAACATATTCAAGGATATGGAGAAAAGGAAACCCTTGCACACTATTGGTAGGAATGTAAACTGGTACAGCCACTATGGAAAACAGTATGGAGAGGCCTCAGAAAAATATAAATAGAGCTATCATACAATCCAGAAATTTCACTTCTGGATATTTATATCAAGAAAAGAAAAACAGCAAATTGAAAATATACATGCACCTGTATTGTTTATCACAGCATTATTTATGATAGCCTAGCTATGGAAACAACCTAATTGTCCACAGATGAATGAATGGATAAAGAAATTGTGGTATATGTGTACAATGTAATATTATTCAGCCAAAGTGGGGGGGGGGGGGACTGAGATATTGCCATCTTGTGACAGAGAATGGGAGAGATGATCTAGCCCTGAAGTTAGATGCATAAACAATGCTCTTATCAAGTTAAGAACAAAGAGCTTCTGATGCCCCCTGCTTGGGGAGAAAAGGAGAAAAAGTATTCACCATAATTACAGATGCATGCCAAAAACTGTTGATTTGCTCTAGCAAAGAAACTAATTGGAATCACTACTTGATTAAAATAATAGGCTTTTATCCTCTAAAGCCAGTCTATATCCATTCTATCTCTAGTGGTAGTACCAATCTCTGTGATTCTTTTCCCCAGAGATACAGAAATGGTTTTGATTTACTACTTTGAAAAGCAGGGGCAGTTCCAATAGTTTTCTTATTACACAATAGTGTAATAAGGGCCCTTATTACACTTATCATCTGATCCTCAATAAGATTATTTTAACCTGAGGACCATAGTGTTTTCTAGATCTCTAAGGATTATCAATATTTTAGAGTCATTAATCAATGATCCTTAAAATAACATTTTTTCCCAAAGTTCAAGTGTCATGAAAATGGCAAATCACTTGGGAAAGTCTAAGAAAAAGATTTATTGAACGCACTAACAAAAGCATTGCAGGTACACTTTCAAAAGGAACCATGAGTCAAGAAGCTGTGCATGTATAAACTCTCTCCAGTCTGAGATTTGAATAGGGGTCCTTGTCTCTACATCTTGTCAACTCAAACCAGTTTCCATTCACTAGATATAAAGATTTTATTTTAGATGTTTGAGCTATAGAGATAAACAGGATCCCTACATTTTGCCCATTGATTTAACATGGAAAACGTAATTGTTAATCACCACAAAGGTCCCAGCCAGTCAAATAATTCTGATAATTATCCTTACTCTGATTACCAAGCAATTCTCCAACGCTAGACAGGTATCCTAAAATTCAGACTCAGTTATGACACCATCCAACCAGAGATAGCATGAGATTCCACAGGTTAAGAGCTTGGTCCTCCAAGATTTCCTCCCCAACACATACACACACACTTCAGATGCTATTCAAAAGTTCAGGTTGTCACCTGGGTTCTGATTAGCTATAGATCTAAGATTCCAACTCCCTCTCAGTTCAGTTCAGTTCAGTCGCTCAGTCGTGTCCAACTCTTTGCGACACCATGAATAGCAGCAACTACCCACTGCTAGGGTTCAATTAATTTGCTAGATTGGCTCACAGAATTCAGAAATATTTTACTTACTAGATTACCAATTTAGTATGCGAAAGTAAAAGTGTTAGTCACTCAGTCATGTCCGATTCTTTGCAACCCCATGTGTAAGCCTTTTCCTTTGGATCAGACATTGTAATGCTCCTGAGATATGCTAAGACTGGCATATCAAAGTGATGAGGAATGGTTGGGATGCTTTCTGAGGAGAGTTGACATGCCCTTTCAAGGCAATTGCCTTGTGAGAGACCATTAAGTTGTCCACTGGATACAGGACCAGTCCCAGAGGTAGGAGGGAGAGGCTGCATTGAAGGGGAAGGGAGACTCAGAGGAATTTGGGTGCTCAGACTACTTAGATTCACTCAAGTCTACTCAAATGTCCCCCATCCTAATTCTTAGTGTCCCAGTGAGAGGGTAACATGCAGGAAGGCCAGGGGTCTCCAAACGGAGGAAATAGGCTTCGAGTGTCTCTTAAAATTCTGTGTTTCTATGATGACACCTGGTTCCACCTGAACTTAACTTTCTCAAACCTTGAGCTAACCAATGCATTTTTTTTGTTTTCTTAAGCTATGTTAATGAAACTATGTATTTGCTTCGGAATTTGCCTTTCTTCAAAATGGTTCCACCTAAGACTAACTATTTTTCTTTTCTCAAACCTTGGGCTAATAATAGCTCAACAAACCAGTATTCGTATCAATTGTTTTATGGCTGGGGGATGACACACCTCGTGCTATCCTATCTAAAAAATGCATACTGTGGGAGAGGGGCCTGGTGAAACTCCATCAGCCCTGAGGTGTCTCTCTTATCTGATTAATAGCTTTCTAACAGACATAAAACAGCTTGCTAAAACTAGCAAGTGGGGGCACTCTCCATCCCCCTTCTGATGTCTATGTCAGAAGCTTCTCTGTCCTTTTTCACTTTAATAAAAACTCTGCTACACAAAGCTCTTGAGTGATCAAGCCTAGTCCCTTGTCCTGATGCTAAATCTTCTTCAGAGATCATGAATCTGACACCATTTACTGTAAGCTATCACCAGTCCTGACCCTGAAAAAAGAAGACTTGGAAAGGCTGTGAATTCAACTTTTGCTATAATTTAGCAAGTCAAAAGAGCAGATTGCAGTATTATCAGCCTGCAACTTTAATAAATTTTTTTAGAGGAGCCACAGAAAATTCCTGATCACAGCCACATCACCCCAGTTGTTGCATTTCTTGTTCCTATCATAGAAGTCTCTGGTGGAAATCCTTCAGTCTTCCAGAGCCTGTGTTCCATGGGCACTTTTTCCCTGGGGACCCAGGTTCAAGAACTCTTGCCACTGCATGCCACTGACTACCAGGATACAATCATCTGAGCAAAAACTATGAAAAAAAAAAACATCGTTTTAAAGTGTTGTCTTCTCTTATTCTTTACAACGAACAATTTCTCAATTGGATTGTGATGTGTGATGAAAAATGGATTTTATACAACATGCAATGACCTAGTTCAGTGGTTGGGCCAAGAAGAAGCTCCAAACCACTTCCAAAAGCCAAACTTGCACCAAAAAAAAAATCACGGTCATTGTTTGGTGGTCTACTGCTGGCCAGTCTGATCCAGTACAACTTTCTGAAACCCTGCAAAGAGATCTGAGAAGTATTCTCAGCAAATTGACAAGATGCTCTAAAAACTGAAATGCCCAGAACCAGCATCAGTCATCAGAAAGGGCCCAATCCTCTGTGACAATACCCAACCACACGTCACACAGCCAACACTTCAAAAGTTAAACAAATTGGATTACGAAGTTTTGCCTCATCTGCCATATTCACTTGATCTTTTGCTAACTGACTACTACTTCTTCAAGCATCTTGACAGTGTTTTCAGGGAAAACACTCCCACAACAAGCAGGAGGCAGAAAATGCTTTCCAAGAGCCTGTCGAATTCGGAAGCATGGAGTTTTATGCTACAGGAGGAAACAAACATCTCATTGGCAAAAATGTATTGATTATAATGGTTCCTATTTTTATTAATTTAAAAATGTGTTTGCTCCTAGTTATAATGATTTAAAACTCATGATCCAAAATCACAATTACCTTTGCACAAACCTAATAATATTTTTAACAGATTGGAACTTCATATAGAAAATCAGATGTTTACAAAGCTCTGATAAAAACTGGAGTATTAGGAGTCAGGGTGATGTCACTGGAGATTTTGAAGTTAGGAACACTGAAGCTCCATTCATGAATCAAAAATTGCCACTACTACTTCCATGACTCTCCTTTGACACCCCCACAGAAAGCTATGACTGACTCTGAAACACTGATCCAAGCACTATAGCTGCCTTCCTACATTCACATCTCCATGATCTTGCTTGCCAGCTAAAATGGCACCAGGAATATGATCTCTGCCTCACTTCCACCTTCCAAATTTCAAATTTCCAAATTTCTCTCATGCTGCTGTCACAGCATAATTTTCTTCCAGTACCACAGCCACAACAGATTCTTTTAAAAATGTATTTTTAATTTTCCAACCTGTGTAATTCAGGAAGGCACATAAGAATGAGCAGGACACCTGATTCACAACTGACTAAATCCAGCAGAATTTCAACCACTTAGTTTTCCTGGTCATCCAGAAGTTCCCTTCAACCCATCAGGATATCTGCTCCCATCTCCATAGCATCATCTTATCCAGGGCTACCCCGACAGGAACAACAGTCTTAGATATGAGGGTTTCTTATAAGTTAGGGAGTCACTGGTTTTTTAACTGTTTTTAGGTTTTCAAACATTTCTTTCACAGCCTATTTAAAAAGCCTCTTTTGAAAAAAAGAATACAGTCAACCCTTCACTGGTTCAAAATGTTGCTTTGTTTTGTACGCTAGCTTGCAAGCCTGGACTTGAGTACTAGGACTTATTTTGTGTATTAGAGGGAAAGAAAATTAGAAAGAGGCTGCCACAAAGCACCAAAAAATGGATGCCTTAAAGCAACAGAAATGTATTCTCTCACAGTTCTGGAAGCTGCTGCTGCTGCTGCTGCTAAGTCGCTTCAGTTGTGTCCGACTCTGTGCCACCCCATAGACGGCAGCCCACCAGGCTCCGCTGTCCCTTGGATTCTCCAGGCAAGAATACTGGAGTGGGTTGCCATTTCCTTCTCCAGCTCTGGAAGCTAGAAGTCACAAATCTGGATGGCAGCAGTGTCATGCTAATCTTTGAGGCACTGAGTGGAATCACTCTTTGCCTTTTGCAAGCTTCTTGTGGCCACCAGTCCTTGGCACCTGTTGACTCGGCTTCACCACTCCAATCTCTGCTTCTGTCATCACATGGCACTCCCCCCATAAGCCAGCACATCTCCTCTTCTTATAAGGGCCCACTCTAAACAGTATGACCTCATCTTACAGCTCTAATTACATCTGCAAAGACCCTATTTTCAGATAAGGTCATATTCACAGGTGCCAAGGCATAGCAGACACAGTTCAACTCATTACAGAGACAAAACGTAAGTCTCACATAGAGTCAGAATAGTTAGCATGAATGTTCCCTGAGAATTTCAAGAAAAATGGTAACTGATGATATGTCAGACTTCAAGTGGGACCATGGGCTTGAGTAACCTACATTTATATATGCAGTTATATAAATAAAAGGCAGGTGTATAAGACGTCAAAATTGTAAACTGATTTAAAAAGATATAACTTCAGTTCAGTCGCTCAGTCGTGTCTGACTCTTGCGACCCCATGAATCACAGCACACCAGGCCTCCCTGTCTATCACCAACTCCCTGAGTTCACTGACTCATGTCCATCGAGTCAGTGATGCCATCCAGCCATCTCATCCTCTGTCGTCCCCTTCTCCTTCTGCCTCCAATCCCTCCTAGCATCAGGGTCTTTTCCAATGAGTCAACTCTTCGCATGAGGTGGCCAAAGTACTAGAGTTTCAGCTTTAGCATCATTCCTTCCAAAGAAATCCCAGGGCTGATCTCCTTCAGAATGAACTGGTTGGATCTCCTTGCAGTCCAAGGCACTCTCAAGAGTCTTCTCCAACACCACAGTTCAAAAGCATCAATTCTTCAGTGCTCAGCCTTCTTCACAGTCGAACTCTCACATCCATACATGACCACAGGAAAAACCATAGCCTTGACTAGACGGACTTTTGTTGGCAAAGTAATGTCTCCACTTTTGAATATGCTATCTAGGTTGGTCATAACCTTCCTTCCAAGGAGTAAGCATCTTTTAATTTCATAGCTGCAATCACCATCTGCAGTGATTTTGCAGCCCAAAAATAAAGTCTGACACTGTTTCCACTGTTTCCCCATCTATTTCTCATGAAGGGATGGGACCAGATGCCATGATCTTTGTTTTCTGAATGTTGAGCTTTAAGCCAACTTTTTCACTCTCCTCTTTCACTTTCTTCAAGAGGCTTTTTAGTTCCTTTTCACTTTCTGTCATAAGGGTGGTGTCATCTGCATATCTGAATTATTGATATTTCTCCCAGCAATCTTGATTCCAGCTTGTGTTTCTTCTAGCCCAGCGTTTCTCATGATGTACTCTGCATATAAGTTAAATAAGCAGGGTGACACTATACAGCCTTGACATACTCCTTTTCCTATTTGAAACCAGTCTGTTGTTCCATGTCCAGTTCTTTTTTTTTTTTTAATTTTTAAACTTTACATAATTGTATTAGTTTTGCCAAATATCAAAATGAATCCACCACAGGTATACATGTGTTCCCCATCCTGAACCCTCCTCCCTCCTCCCTCCCCATACCATCCCTCTGGGTCGTCCCAGTGCACTAGCCCCAAGCATCCAGTATCATGCATCGAACCTGGACTGGCATCTCGTTTCATACATGATATTTTACATGTTTCAATGCCATTCTCTCAAATCTTCCCACCCTCTCCCTCTCCCACAGAGTCCATAAGACTGTTCTATAGATCACTGTCTCTTTTGCTGTCTCGTACACATGTCCAGTTCTAACTGTTGCTTCCTGACCTGCATACAGATTTCTCAAGAGGCAGGTCAGGTGGTCTGGTATTCCCATCTCTTTCAGAATTGTCCACAGTTTATTGTGATCCACACAGTCAAAGGCTTTGGCATAGTCAATAAAGCAGAAATAGATGTTTTTCTGGAACTCTCTTGCTTTTTCCATGATCCAGCAGATGTTGGCAATTTGATCTCTGGTTCCTCTGCCTTTTCTAAAACCAGCTTGAACATCTGGAAGTTCACAGTTCACATATTGCTGAAGCCTGGCTTGGAGAATGTTGAGCATTACTTTACTAGCATGTGAGATGAGTGCAATTGTGTGGTAGTTTGAGCATTCTTTGGCATTGCCTTTCTTTGAGATTGGAATGAAAACTGACCTTTTCCGGTCCTTGGCCATTGCTGAGTTTTCCAAATTTGCTGGCATATTGAGTGCAGCACTTTCACAGCATCATCTTTCAGGATTTGAAATAGCTCAACTGGAATTCCATCACCTCCACTAGCTTTGTTCGCAGTGATGCTTTCTAAAGCCCACTTGACTTCACATTCCAGGATGTCTGGCTCTAGATGAGTGATCACACTATTGTGATTATCTGGGTCATGAAGATCTTTTTTGTACAGTTCTTCTGTGTATTCTTGCCACCTCTCAAAAGAGATCAATCTTACAGTATTGTAAAGTAAAAAAAAAAAAAAAAAACAATAAAAAGAAATTTAAAAAAAATTCCAACTGCTTACTGAATCTATGATGATAAAGTGAGATTACAAAAATAATAGCAAATGAAGCAACTGACAGACAACTAATCTCAAAAATATACAAGCAACTCCTACAGCTCAACTCCAGAAAAATAAACGTCCCAATCAAAATATGGGCCTAGAACTAAATATATATTTCTCCAAAGAAGACATACAGATGGCTAACAAACACATGAAAAGATCCTCAACATCACTCATTATCAGAGAAATGCAAATCAAAACCACAATGAGGTACCATTTCACACCAGTCAGAATGGCTGCGATCCAAAAGTCTACAAGCAATAAATGCTGGAGAGGATGTGGAGGAAAGGGAACCCTCTTACACTGTTGGTGGGAATGCAAACTAGTACAGCCACTATGGAGAACAGTGTGGAGATTCCTTAAAAAACTGGAAATAGAACTGCCATATGACCCAGCAATCCCACTGCTGGGCATACAAATGGAAGAAACCAGAAGTGAAAGAGACACATGTACCCCAATGTTCATCGCAGCACTGTTTATAATAGCCAGGACATGGAAGCAATCTAGATGTCCATCAGCAGATGAATGGATAAGAAAGCTGAGGTACATAGACACAATGGAGTATTACTCAACCATTAAAAAGAATACATTTGAATCAGTTCTAATGAGGCAGATGAAACTGGAGCCGATTTTACAGAGTAAAGTAAGCCAGAAAGAAAAACACCAATACAGTATACTAACGCATATATATGGAATTTAGAAAGATGGTGGCAATAACCCTGTATGTGAGACAGCAAAAGAGACACAGATGTATAGAACAGTCTTTTGGACTCTGTGGGGAGGGAGGGGGGGGATGATTTGGGAGGATGGCATTGAAATATGCATAATATCATAAAAGAAATGAATCGCCAGTCCAGGTTCGATGCAGGATACAGGATGCTTGGGGCTGATGCACTGTGATGACCCAGAGGGATGGTATGGGGAGGGAGGTGGGTGGGGGGTTCAGGATTGGGAACACGTGTACACCCATGGTGGATTCATATTGGTATATGGCAAAACCAATACAATATTGCAAAGTAATTAGCCTCTAATTAAAATAAATAAACTTAAATTTTTAAAAAAACTAAAAAAAAAAAAAAGATTTCAGTCCTAAGGAAAAAAAGAAATTCTTATCTAGATGATAAGAATTGAGGATCCAGTCTGGTGGAGGCCCTGCCATCTAGATATTGCTGCTGCCTGCAGCAAGAGTAGAAAGTGCATGGAGTGCCACACTGCTTTCCCAGGCTTTGGACTAGAAGTGACATAGATCACTCTGTCGCAGCCCATTGATCGGCATTAATTTCATTTAAGATAAATATAAAATTTTCTCTAAAAAGAGATTGATCAATTGTGGAAATATGGACTTCCAGAAAGATAAGATGTTAATTATTCTATTTTTGTACAGATCTTCTCTATAAATTCCCAGCTTCCAAATCTAACCTTAGTGTACTAAAAAAGGTACAGAGTCTATGATTCATGTATTCACTCAACAAGTATTTATTGACCACCTACTAGGTGCTAAGTATTGGATCTTGGGATTCAAGTTTAAGTAAAGCATGGTCTCTGCTCCCAGGACACCTTGTAACAATCTAGGAGGATGAATAAGTGAGTCAATACACAATTAGAGGGCCATTCTATAAATGCTACACAAATGTTAAATATAGGGTTATATCAGATCAAGAGAACAGCTAAATAACCCAAGTTGCAAGTGGGGTGATCAGAAAAATCTTTGTACCCATAGGAAGCAATTCTAGAACTGAATTATAAAGAGTGCAAAAGAGTTCACAAAGGTTTTTCAGACAAAGGAAACAGTATATACAGATACAAATTGTGAGCAATAGTTCAGCACATTCTGTGAACTATAAGAAGTTCAGTATGACTAGATTAAAAGGAGAAGTGAGGATGGCAGGAGGCAGGAGGTAGGGAGAGGGCAGAGGTAGTTTATTGCTAAAGCAAGGTCCAAATTATGAGAACTTTACATGACAAGGGCAATGAAGAAGGTAGTAAACTTAACCAGTATTCACCAATATTCATTCTCCTCTCCTCTGAGCACAAGGAAGACCATATTTCCCACCACTTGGGGCTAAAGTGGATGGCAGAGGTATCTTTATAACTAGTTCTGATCAATGGGCTGCGACAGAGTGATCTATATCACTTCCAGTCCAAAGCCTGGGAAAGCAGTGTGGCACTCCATGCACTTTCTACCCTTGCTGCAGCCAGCAGCAATATCTAGATGGCAGGGCCTCCACTAGACTGGATCCTCGAGCAGCTTTAAGGCAGAGCAGGGACCCCATCTTTCCTAACCTAGGGGGCATGCAGAATGAATAAGACTTAAATCTTTGCCTTGTGAAGCCATTGAGGTCTGCAGCTAATTTGTTATCATAGCCTAACCTAGCATTAACCTGACTAAGTAAGGGTGCAACTGCAAGAAAATTTCATCAGGAGAATCACTTTAAAAGACTTGCATTAAAAAATAAATAAATAAATAAATAAAATAAAAGACTTGCATTTTAGAAGTATCACATTGGCTAGGAGGTAGTGTATCCAACCTTTACTGGGTCCAAGGCTGGATACAAGGAGACAAACGCTATCCCAATAATTTGGAGTCAGTGGACACTGTCTCCCACGTTAGCCTAATTTATCTCTTTCCAACTAAACTTTAGGATACCAAGCACTGGGTAATCCCAGGCCACAGCATGAAAAATGAGACTTTCTTGGGCCCAGTCCTCCTCCATCTTCACTGCAGATTCCCTGACAAATTCTTGTACTCAGGCAAATTTAAAAAAAAAGTCTCATTAGGATAAGAAAACCTGTGCTAGTAGAAAAGGTACACATGACAACTTGCCCTAAATTACTCTGAAAATCCCTTCTTTTGTGCACCACTTACTCTGAACATGTTAGCATTCTGAAATGAATAGAAGAACCAGAGAGAAGAAAGCCCTCAGCTACCATTCACTGTGCACCTGTCCATAAATTGTTCAAATATCTGGCCGAGCTCTCCCTAAGCATCACATGAAACATAAATAAGTTACTAAGATGAAGGTACCATAGAAGCCAGTATAAATGACCGATATGTTTGGGTGTTTGGTGCTAACAAATAATAAAAGTGCACCATGGCGACCCCCTACACTGTTACTGAACCAGCTGGAAAGAGCATATATTTGAAGACAACTCCAGTCTGGGATTGAGATCTCCAGACTACTTGGCTAGTCTGATGGTAAGACTTTAATGACCTTGAACAAACTATCCACCTTCAATGTCTCCTTTTCTTTCGCTAACAAAACAATGAGAAGATTACGCTTCCTCTCAGAGAGCTCACCTGAGAGGCTGTAACAGAAGCATTTATTAAGAATTTTGAATCTCTTTCATACACAGAGCCTGAAGTTCAAAGCAGTTTCATATATGCCCAGCCAGGGAGCCATAAATGCATTTGGTCTATACCAAGGGATGATTCTGCCATGTGTTACTGTTGAGAAATGAAGGACTTGAATTAAAAATGCATAACTTAATCAAGAGAAAACTGCTAATCAGTGGGAAATACGCAACCTTGATGTTATGGGACTTTTTTAATGTTCTGTTATTAGAGCTGCCACGATTTCTCATGAATCTATTGAAATGAAAATTAATGGAAGGGGGAAGTTTTGAAAGATAAAATGGGATCAAACCGTGAAGTCCTCAGGAGAGTCTGGCCTTCCTTAAAAGCAAATGCAGAGAAGTAAAAGCAGTATGAGTCACAGAGGCTAATTTTTCAGCTTCTTTTTCCATTTGAAAATTACAGATTTGCAAGCTACGTTGTACACTCCAGAGTTCAATAAACCTTGCGGTCATTCTACTGAACCAGGGTGTAAGCAGTGGTAGACTGTAAAGGCTGCCTGTAATACAGGTTTGTCATGCATTCTCGGACTTATGTGTAGAGCTGGCAAAAATCCCTAAAAAGTTTAAGCGATCTTCTCAGGCCTTCCCATGGGTCAATAATTAGGCACAATCTTCCAAACAAGACTTTATGAGACACAGCAGGAGTCCTGTTTGAATCCTATTCAGTTATGAAGGAGCACTTTTGACAATTCCATTAGAATTTCAATGCCAGTAGAATTGTTCTGAGGTTTAGGGCTGGGGTAGGTTTTGTGTATGTGTATGTGTATGTGTATGTGTATGTGTGTCTTTCTCTTCTATATTGTGTTTTGCTAACAGAAAATGCAGAATAATAGAAAAGGAAAAAGTCAGAAGAACAAAATGGTGTCTCAGTAGCTCTCAGCTGGAACCATCCAGGCAGCCACTTGGATTTGGAGCCCGGGTACATGGGATTGGAGGAATACGACATCAGCAGCTGTCAGGCACGATTGATTTGAGGAGAGGGGAACACAATTCAGTCCATAGCAGCTCTCCTGTTTTTGAAGAACATAATTTTAGAGCTGTAAATTTGAAAAGCCTACTTACCACGCTAACTCTACTAAAGTGTTTCTGTGGGTAGCACTGGTGAGAATATTCGTGTGAGCTTTCATTAGCTACATATGCAGAGTTCCTCTAAGTTCTAACTCATTGCCAATTTAGTCTCCCCAAGGGAGGATCAGGATCACTGGCTCTGGTACATTTAGTTGTCCTTTATGTGACTTAATAAGTGCTTATTGAGCACCTGCAGTGTAAGTTCAAGGCACTTAGAAAACAGCTAAAAACGAGTTGCAATGCAATGCTTCAAATTCAGAAGCTATTCTTCATCATTGAAGCTTTAAAAAACATCTGTCTGGGAGAATGAAAAAGAGTGACAGGAGTAGATAGGCAAAAGAAGTTATCTGGAATCTAAAAACATAAATAAATACAAATAAACTTATTTACAAAACAGAAATAGACCACAGACATAAGCAAACTTGTGATTACCAAAGAGGGTAGGGGAGAGGACTGATAAATTAGGAATTTGGGGGAAACATATATTATACATCAGTTCAGTTCAGTTCAGTCGCTCAGTCGTGCCCGACTCTTTGCGACCCCATGGACTGCAGCATGCCAGGCTTCTCTGTCCATCACCAACTCCCGGAGCTTACTCAAACTCACGTCCATCAAGTCGGTATATATACTACTATATATAAAATAAACAACAAGAACCTACCATATAGCACAGGGAACTATACTCAATATTTTGTAACAACCTGTATGGGAAAAGAATCTGAAAAGATTATATATTTCTGTATAACTGGATCACTTTGCTCTGCATCTGAAACTAACACAACACTGTAAATCAACTGTATGTCAATAAAAAAATTTTTAACTTTTCTAAATAAAAAATAAAAGAAATATATATGCCCTGATGGGAGTGATGAAACAAGAGAGGATAATGAGGGTGCTTGATAGAAAAGTGGGGGTCTTGAGTTGCAAAGGACTAATTTTTACAGTTTGCTAATTGCTGATCCTAATATTAAATAATTCATCTTAAATGTTGTTATCAACCTCTGCTTTAAAAAGTGATGAAAATAATACACCGAGTACCTTGCTGTGAAAAAAAAAAAAATTACTAAGCTACCAAAGTTAAAGTAAAACTGGACTTTCTCAGTGGTCAAGTGGGTCTTCCATACATTGATCACATGGCCATACTCTTCTTAAAGCTACAAGGACTTCATCAGTGTGGCCCATACCTTCTGCTTTCCATCTTTATATAATGATACTTTATGAAGGAGATTTTAGTTAACTATGCAGGTTTGTTGGCAGAAGCAGAAATTATTCAAAGAAGCATGATTCTTTTGTCATTGATAATCTTTCTATTTCCAGGACACAAGAAGTTCCTAGAAATTATATTGCCCCTGTAGTCCTAATTCATCCCAACTCATCCAGGAGAAATGGGACTATGTATCTCAGGCCTCGATTCCAGAATTAGGACAACAATTGACTTTCTCCACCTAAGTGCATGGTAAATGAGACAATGCTAATGACTATTTAATGATTTCTTATAACATATTACACCGGCAATGTGTAATTCTGGAAGAAATTGGTATTACATTTTTGCCTGTATTGCATTTTGCAAAGTGGTAATAGAAAAAAGTTATCTTATCATATTCCTCAAAACAAATTTTCATACTTCCTTTTCATTTTAAATCTTTGTGTATTTAGGTTTTGTTTTCCCAATAAAAGGTCCTAGAGCATAGGAATAAGACTCATAACATAGAACTATGCATATACCGGCTGTATTAAAACATGATTTATTCTTGACTAGTCAAAGAAAGTATAACCTATGTTAGTTAAACCTAACACAGAAAATGGTAATCTTTTTTCAATTTAAAAAGTAGGTCAATGTCTGTTACAATTTACTCTTTGTTTTCAAGATACTTTTTCAATTCCCACCTAGGTTATTTTATCATTTCTCATGGTATTTTGTGCTTTATGAAGAACTTTCCCAAAGTAATCCTAGGAGGGAGAAATTATTCTTGTTTTATAGATGGGGTTCCTCAGATATAGGAATGATAAATGTCATGTCTGAGGTAACACAACAATGAAGTAGTAGAGCTGGAACTGAACCCAGTGTGCCTAAGTCCTGAAATGTTTCTCCTGAACTCCCTCCTCTCTCTCCCTCCTTCCTTCCTCCCACCTATCTCTATATCTTTCTTCCTTTCTGTTGCTTAATGATGTCTTTTTTAACATTTATAAGCTGTAAGAATTCTAGAGGGCTTAAACTTATTTTTTCTTTAATATCTTATCAGAAAATAAGAAGTAATAAAAATAAAAAGAAAGGAAGGGAGGAGAGAAGCAGGGAGAAGAAGAGGGAAGGGAACTTTCTTGACCCAGATTTTCCCTCTGGCTACTATCCTTAGAGAAGATCTTGAGAGTCCCTTGGACAGCAAGGAGATCAAACCAGTCAATCCTAAAGGAAATCAGCCATGAATATTCTTTGGAAGAACTGATGCTGAAGCTGAAGCTCCAATACTTTGGCCACCTGATGGGAAGAGCTGACTCACTGGAAAAAGCCCTGATGCTGGGAAAGACTAAACTCAAGAGAAGAAGGGGACAACAGAGGATGAGATGGTTGGATGGCATCACTGACTCAATGGACATGAGTTTGAGCAAGCTCCAGGAGAAGGACAGGGAAGTCTGGTGTGCTGCAGTCCATGGGGTCACAAGAGTCGGACATTACTGAGTAACTGAACAACAAAAACTGTCCTTCTCTTTGTAGTAAAATTCCTTGAGAGAGTTCTCTGTACTCACTTATTTTCAATCCTTTCCTTCCTTCCTCTCTTCTCCTCTTCTACCAAATATCTCCTCCATCGTGCCACTGATACTGCTTTTGTTAAGCCAGCAAGACCCTCCACATGAACAATTCTCAGATCTCAGATCTCACAACAACACTGAATACTGCTGGTCACTGTCTCTGCTTTAAAACACTTTCTTCACTCCACTTCTGAGCCAGTTCCCTGGTTTCCCTCTTTCCTCTCAGGATGTGTGTGTGTGTGTGTGTGTGTGTGTGTGTGTGTGTGCTGAGTTGCTTTAGTCATGTCTGACTCTTTGCAACTCTATGAACTGTAGCCCACCCAGTTCTTCTGCCCATGACAGTCTCCAGGCAAAAATACTGGAGTGGGTGGCCATGCCCTCCTCCAGGGGATCTTCCTGTCTCAGGGACTGAACCCACATCTCTAATGTCCCCTCCATTCGTAGGTGGGGTCTTTACCACTGGGAAGCCCCACCTCTCAGATTGCTTTCTGTCAATTTTCTTTGCTACTTTCTCATCATTTCTCCAACTTTCAAATTTGAAATTTCCAGTGGCTTAGCTTTTGCTTTTCTATCTTACAATTCCATCTGGTCTCATTGCTACACATGCCATGTGGCAATGTGTGCTAATAACTACCAAAGCTCTGTCTCTATCCAAGACTGCTCCCCTGAACACTAGTCTCATATATCCAAATGCCTATTTGACATCTCCTCTTTGGGGCTAGGGCTTCCCAGGTGGCACTAGAGGTAAAGAACCTGCCTGCCAGTGCAGGAGACATAAAAGACACAGGTTCAAAACCTGGGTCAGGAAAATCCCCTGGAGAAGGAAATGGCAACCCACTCTAGTATCCTTTCCTGGAGAATCCCATGGACAGAGGAGCCTGGTGGGCTACAATCCATGGGATCACAGAGTTGGACACTACTGAAAAGACTGAGCACACACACACACTTTGGTGTCTAACAAATATCTCAAAGGGAACACAACCAAAACCAATCTTTTGCTACTTGTATTCAAAATCTGCTCACCCCATAACATTCCCCATCTCAGTATCAGGTCCAAAACCTTGAAGTCATCCTTGACTTCTCTTTCTCACTCTACATACACAATTCACTAGCAAATCTTATTAGCACTACTATCAAAATAGATGCAGGTTCCAAATAATTCTTACAACCACCTCTGTTGCCACACTGCTCCATGCAACCATCACATCTTGCTTAGATGGTTGACAGTCTCCAAGCTAGAAGTCCTGCTGTTGCCCTTGTCTTTGTCTATTGTCAAAACTGCAGCTAAAGTGATCTGTTTAAAATATGTCAGTTTATGTCACCCTTCTGCTCAAAACCCTCAATTTCGCATCTTACCTTGAGCAAAGTCCAAAGTCCTTACAGAGACCTTAGTACACAATTCAGCCCCCGAGCACTTCTCTGGCCTCATCTCCCTGCGCTCTACCTTCCTAACACTGGCCTAGTTATTCGCATTCCTCAAAGACACCAGGCACCTTCCTACTTCAGGGCCTTTGCCCTTGCTGGTCTTTCTTCCTAAAATGCTCTTCCCACAGAGATCCTCATGACTTGTTTCTTCACTTACTCAGATTTTCCCTCAAATGCCATCTTCTTAGAGAGAGGGCTTCCTAAGCACTCAGACTGAAATTTACAACCATACACACATGCTTCCTCCTCCAGTTTAGTTTTCTCCTTAATGTTTGTCACTATCTAACACATTGCCTCTGTGCTGTGCTTAGATGTTGAGTCATGTTGACTCTTTGTGGAACCATGGACTGTAGACCAGGGTCCTCTGTCCATGAGATTTTCCAGGCAAGAATACTGGAGTGGGTTGCCATTCCCTTCTCCAGGGGATCCTCCCAACCCAGAGATCGAATCCAGGTCTCCCACATTGCAGGTGGATTCTTTACTACTAGGGAAGCCCATCTAACATACTATATCTATTCAATTCCATTTAGGATATTCCAAATGGAAAGATTTTTGTCTGTTTTGTTTCACTGTTATATCTCTAACACCAAAAATAATAGTCGACACCCAGTAAATGCTGTAGAAGGTAACAGAGAGGAAGGAAGGACGAAAAGAAGGAGAAATGGGAGGAAGGAACATAGAGCAGTAAGGATTGAGAAGATCATTAAAGCACATACTCCCCTCTCAATGTGAAAACAGCAACCAGCTCCCTCTTGACACTTAAATCATGGGTGGCATAAGCCTACCCCATTGCTTCCTGAGTGCATTCATGTGTGTGCTCAGTCACTCAGTCATGTCTGACTCTTTGCAACCCCATGAACTATAGCCTGCCAGGCTCCTCTGTCCATGGGATTTTCCAGGCAAGAATACTGGAGTGGATTGCCATTTCCTTTTCCAGGGAATCATTATCACAGATTGAAGCCGAGTCTCTTGCATTGGCAGGTTGATTCTTTACCACTGAGTCACTTGGGAAGCCCTGATAAACTATGGACCAAGTAGACCTAGATAAATAGAAACCATAGACCTATAAAGAACAAGTGGCATCCTCTTACCTAACTGCACTTTTTAAATGCCCATATGAACCAATTAAAATGTGAAGTGGTTCCAAATGCTTTTATCTTGAGCAACAAACTAGGAGCACAAGCCAATACTCAAGCTGCCCCTCAACCTCATGCTGTGGTAAGCTCAATGCTGGCTCTAAATAAAAGTTAAATTGCAGATATATCTCTTCTATTTTCCCAAACTAGGTTTTGATTTATCTTACTGAAGGTCTTTAGTGTCTGGAATTTTCCCAAATGAACTGAAATTCCTCTATCAGTAAAACTACTGCTCATTACCTGTGTTAATTTCATCTCTTTCTCTGCATTCGATAATCCCATCTGCTACAATCCCAGCTGTGAAGAGGGAGAATAACAAGTTCTCAGCAGACCTAATGCAGAGACACTGTGGGTAGCAATAGTTCTCTCACAGGGAAAAAGAAAATGTGTAACTCAAAACGGACACAGTTAGACCCACCTAGAATAACCATGCAAAATGCCATCCCAATGTTAATCACTCTGATTTTAAATGTTCAGTGTTCATTATTTTAAAATGTTGTATTTGGGTTGTATTTGTACAACAGCATAATGTCCAGTCTAATTTACTGATAAATTCATTGTTATAAATAGATTTATTATATAGTGCCCTATCTTATAAAAACAGATCCTGCATCCAAATGCTTATGACCTAATTCCCAACAGAAAGGTACCAGATGCACACACCAAATTTCTGAATATGAGTTTGCAGAACTTAAGGAAATGGCAGGTGTAATATGTCATATGGTAGATGTGCCAGAAGTGTGAGCTTCCTCTCTGCCCTTGAAGAGAGCAGCCAGGCCTGGTCGAGCTCGTCTGTACTCCATTGACAAAGTTGCTCAGCAATTTCCTAATTAAGAGAAACCATGCCTGGTGCCACATCCCTGCCCCCTGCTGCCTTCTGAGGGCCTTCCTGAGGCTCTGGGGGGCTGCTAAAGCATTCTCTTAGAATAGAATGATAAACCAGGTTGTAGTGGTTCAGAATAACACTTAAGTTAGGGGAAAGGAAGCCAAAGCTCTTACAAGCTTTGCTCCTTCTCTTAGATCTCTCTTTCTCTTTTTGTTCTCTTTCTCTCCCTCCTTTGGCACCAAGGAGCCAGGCAGACACTAATGATGTTTAAAACTAATCAATTCTTTACCATTAATATTTTCATAAGTGAGGCCATAAAGACACTCAGGCAAAAACAAGAAGTATGCTAATGTGTCTTCAGTATGGGATTGCCAGATAAAATAACGGATGCCCAGATGATGCCCAGATGTTATTTTAAGTAAATAACACATTTTTTAGTATGTGTCCCAAATATTGTATGATATATATTTATATTCCCCCCAAAAATTTATATGTATTTATTTTATGAAATTCACATTTAACCTGGCATCTTGTATTATACAAGATATGCTAAATCTGGCAATCACATTCCACCCCCACTCCCACCCCACCCCCTGCCTTCCCTCATCCCACTCAGCTCTTTCCTCTGAAAACTGGTTTGGGGAAGGGGACTACCCAATCCAGCCAGGTGGGGATAGCAATCCAGATAAGTTTGCCAGAGGAAATGAGACCAAACTAAGTCAGGAAGAATAAGCATTATACAGAAGAAAGCTAAGAAAGAGAAAGAGGAGGAGAGGAGATTTCCAAGCAAAGGGAATGAAATGATTAAAAGCACAGAGAAGCATGAAAATCCATGCATGTTACAGACACCACAAATTGTAGTGTTACTGGGGTATGAGATACAGGACAAGGAGCAGCAGTGATGAGAATTACAAGATAAGTAGGAGTAGACCATGGCCAGTGTCCCAAGATCAAGCACCTACTGCTGCAGAACTCTTGAAATGTTTTAAGCAGGAGATTGATGTGGTCCACTTGCTTTTTAAATAATTCCCTCTAGACATCATGTAAAAACTACTTGAGAGGAGATCAGAATTGAAGGCAGAATTACTTCTCAGAATGGAGACAATGAGAAACTAAACTGGGGCTGTGTGAGAGAGGTGAAGAGTTATAAGACAAACTTGGTGAAAATTTATGAGGAAAAAACAATAGAGGATCTGATGAGTGAACAAATATGATGGGTGAGGAAGAGGAAAGATCCAGCACCACCACATGGGTACTCTTTGGGTAACAAGACTGGTGATAAAATTTCAAACACTATGAGAGCAGGTTAGGAAGGAAAGTGGAGAGTCAGCTATGAGTTCAGTCAAGAGAAGATAAAATTGAGGTGTTTACGAGACATCAGTAAGGAAATGTCCAGTAATTATTTCAACATATAGAGGAAATAAGTCCTGAATATTCATTGGAAGGACTGATGCTGAAGCTGAAACTCCAATACTTGGGCACCTGATGCAAAGAACCAACTCATTGGAAAAGACCCTGACACAAGGAAAGATTGAAGGCAGTAGAAGAAGGGGACGAGAGGATGATATGGTTGGATGGCATCATTGACCTGATGGACATGAGTTTGAGTAAGCTCTGAAAGCTGGTGATGGACAGGGAAGCCTGGTGTGCTGCAGTCCATGGTGTCACAAAGTCGGACATGACTGAGTGACTGAACTGAACTGATAAACTGGAGACTCGGGAGGACAAGGTTAGAGATACAGATGTGGTTGGGATCAGCACAAAAGCTTATGTTTATCGGTTAAGGTTATGTTTTCCCAGATATAACATAGGTTTAACAGATAAAACTCAGTGTCCCTAGATTCTGAACTGTGGAGTTCAGGGCTGATATATGTGGTCTCAGGTAGAGGCTTCCAGTGTCTGCATCATCATCCTCAGTGCATGGTTTCCATCCTAAGGTCACGCCTGGTCCTGCAAGGTTGCACAACCTCTGCCCATCATGCCTGCATTCCAGGCAGCTGAACAAAAGCAGGGAGGGCAGGAGAGGGCATTTTCCAGCATTCTTTTGGAGCCTTCCATGAAATCTCACACACCACTTCTGTTTGCCAGCTACTTAGCCAGACCTCAGATATATGGCCCCACCTAAGTATGATGGAAGTCAGGAAATGTAATCTTTTATCTGAGTCAATTAACCTCCTATATAAAACAAGGATTCTGATACCAAGGAAAAGGCATGAGTGGACATTGATTCAACAAGGAATAATCTCTGTCACCTCATGAGCATGGGTAAGATTAAAGAAGAAATTGAAAAATTGAAATATCATAAGTAAGGAAAGAGCCCAGGGGAATGACTTAAAGGACAGTCAAAGGAAAGAGATTAAAATGGGAAAATAGTAGAGGGAAAGGAAGAACCCCAGGAAGGAAATACCTTTCCCACAGATAATGACTCATTAAGACTTAAATAGTAGAATCTCAGTATACTGATGTTTCTGAGGATTTTTTCATTGTTTATTCAAATTCCCAGGAACAGTGTGGATTGAGTTCAGTTCAGTCGCTCAGTCATGTCCAACTCTTTGCGATCCCATGGACTGAAGCACACCAGGTCTCCCTGTCCATCACCAACTCCCAGAGTTTACTCAAACTCATGTATATTGAGTCAGTGATGTCATCCAACCATCTCATCCACTGTTGTCCCCTTCTCCTGCTGCCTTCAATCTTTCCCAGCATCAGGGTCTTTTCAAATGAGTCACCTCTTCGCATCAGGTGGCCAAAGTATTGGAGTGTCAGCTTCAGCATCAGTCCTTAATGAATATTCAGGATTCATCTCCTTTAGGATAGACTGGTTAGATCTCCTTGCTGTCCAAGGTACTCTCAAGAGTCTTCTCCAACACCACAGTTCAATAGTTTCAATTCTTTGGTGCTCAGCTTTCTTTATAGTTCAACTCTGATATCCATAATGACTACTGGAAAAACCATAACCTTCACTAGATGGACCTTTGTTGGCAAAGTAATGTCTCTGCTTTTTAATGGTCTGTCTAGGTTGATCATAACTTTCATTCCAAGGATTAAATTTCTTTTAATTTCCTGGCTGCAGTCACCATCAGCAGTGATTTTGGAGCCCAAAAAAAGTAAAGTTTGCATGGTTTCCACTGTTTCCCCATCTATTTGCCATGAAGTTATGGGACCAGATGCCATGAACTTAGTTTTCTGAATGTTGAGTTTTAAGCCAGCTTTTTCATTCTCCTCTTTCACTTTCATCAAGAGGCCTCTTAGTTCTTCTTCACTTTCTGCCATAAGAGTGGTGTCATCTGCATATCTGAGGTTACTGATATTTCTCCCAGCAATCTTGAGTCCAGCTTGTGCTTCTTCCAGCCCAGCGTTTCTCATGATGTACTCTGCATAGAAGTTAAATAAGGAGGGTGACAATATGCAGCCTTGACGTACTCCTTTTCCTATTTAGAACAAGTCTGTTGTTCCATCTCCAGTTCCTAACTGTTGCTTCCTGACCTGCATACAGGTTTCTCAAGAGGTAGGCCAGGTGGTCTGGTATTCCATGTCTTTCAGAATTTTGCACAGTTTATTGTGATCCACAGAGTTAAGGGTTTGGCGTAGTCAATAAAGCAGAAATAGATATTTTCCTGGAACATTCTTGCTTTTTTGATGATCCAGCATATGTTAGCAATTTGATCTCTGGTTCCTCTGCCTTTTCTAAAACCAGCTTGAACATCTGGAAGTTCACTGTTGATGTATTGCTGAAGCCTGGCTGGGTGAATTTTAAGCATTACTTTACTAGTGTGTAAGATGAGTGCAATTCTGCGGTAGTTTGAGCATTCTTTGGCATTGCCTTTCTTTGGGATTGGAATGAAAACTGACTTTTTCCAGTCCTGTGGCCACTGCTGAGTTTTCCAAGTTTGCTGGCATATTGAGTGCTGCACTTTCACAGTTTCACACTTTCACATCATCTTTCAGGATTTGAAATAGCTCAACTGGAATTCCATTACCTCCACTAGCTTTGTTTGTAGTGATACTTCTTAAGGCCTACTTGACTTCACATTCCAGGATGTCTGGCTCTAAGTGAGTGATCACTCCAAAATCACTGCAGATGGTGACTGCAGCCATGAAATTAAAAGATGCTTACTCCATGGAAGGAAAGTTATAACCAACCTAGACAGCATATTAAAAAGCAGAGACATTACTTTGTCAACAATGGTCTATCTAGTCAAGGCTATTATTTTCCAGTAGTCATGTCTGGATGTGAGAGCTGGACTATAAAGAAACCTGAGTGCCGAAGAATTGATGCTTTTGAACTGTAGTGTTGGAGAAGACTCTTGAGAGTCCCTTGGACTGCAAGGAGATCCAACCAGACCATTCTAAAGGAGATCAGTCCTGGGTGTTCATTGGAAGGACTGATGTTGAAGCTGAAACTCCAATACTTTGATTACCAGATGCAAAGAGCTGACTCATTGGAAAAGGCCCTCATGCTGAGAAAAACTGAGGGCAGGAGGAGAAGGGGACGACAGAGGATGAGATGGTTGGATGGCATCACCAACTCTATGGACATGAGTTTGAGTATACTCCAGGAGTTGGTGATGGACAGGGAAGCCTGGTATGCTGCAGTTCATGGGGTCCCAAAGAGTCAGACACAACTGAGGGACTGAACTGACTGAAAAGACCTGCATGACAGTGGTTTTCCCCACTTTCTTCAATTTAAGTCTGAATATGGTAATAAGGAGTTTATGACCTAAGCCACATTCAGCACCCAGTCTTGTTGTTGCTGATTGTATAGAGCTTCTTCATCTTTGGCTGCAAAGAATATAATCAATCTGATTTTGGTATTGACCATCTGGTGATGTCCATGTGTAGAGTCTTCTCTTGTGTTATTGAAGAGGGTGTTTGCTATAACCAGTGCATTCATTTGGCAAAACTCTATTACCCTTTGTCTTGCTTCATTCTGTACTCCTAGGCTAAATTTGCCTCTTACTCCAGGTGTTTCTTGACTTCCTACTTTTGCATTCCAGTCCCTTATAATGAAAAGGACATCTTTTTTGGGTGTTAGTTCTAGAAGGTCTTGTAGATCTTCCTAGAACCATCAACTGCTGCTTCTTCAGCATTACTAGTCAGGGCATAGACTCAGATTAGTGTGATATTGAATAGTTTGCCTTGGAAATGAACAGAGATCATTCTGTCATTTTTGTGATTGCATTCAAGTACTGCATTTTAGACACTTTTGTTGACTATGATGGCTGCTCCATTTCCTCTAAGGGATTCTTTCCTACAGTAGTATACATAATGGTCATCTGAGCTAACTTCACCCATTCCAGTCCATTTTATTTGGCTGATTCCTAAAATGCAATGTTCACTCTTGCCATCTCCTATTTGACCCCTTCCAATTTGCCTTGATTCATAGACCTAACATTCCAGGTTCCCATGGAATATTGCCCTTTATAGCATTGGACTTTACTTTCATCACCAGTCACATCCACAATTGAGTGTTGGTTTTGCTTTGGCTCCGTCTCTTCATTCTTTCTGGAGTTGTTTCTCCACTGATCTCCAGTAACATATTAGGCACCTACGGACCTGGAGAGTTCATGTTTCCGTGTCCTATCTTTTTGCCTTTTCATACTATTCATGGGGTTCTCAAGGCAAGAATACTGAAGTGGTTTGCTATTCCCTTCTCTAGTGGACCATATTTTGTCAGAACTCTCCACCATGACCCGTCCATCTTGGGTGGCACTACACGGCATAGCTCATAGTTTCATTGAGTTAGACAAGACTGTGAACCAAGTGATCAGACTGATTAGCTTTCAGTGATTGTAATTTTCAGTCTATCTACCCTCTGATGGAGAAAGATAAGAGGCTTATGGAATCTTCTTGATAGGTTCAGTTCAGTTGCTCAGTCTTGTCCGACTTCTTGCGACCACAGTTACCACAGCATGCCAGGCCACCCTGTTCATCACCAACTCCCAGAGTTTACCCAAACTCATGTCCATTGAGTCAGCAATGCCATCTAACAATCTCATCCTCTGTCGTCCCCTTCTCATCCTGCCCTCAATCTTTTCCAGCGTCAGGGTCTTTTCAAATGAGTCAGCTCTTCGCATCAGGTGGCCAAAGTATTAGAGTTTCAGCTTCAGCATCAGTCCTTCAATGAACACCCAGGACTGATCTCCTTTAGCAGGGACTGGTTCATCTCCTTACAGTCCAAGGGACTCTCAAGAGTCTTCTCCAACACCACAGTTTAAAAGCATCAATTCTTTGGCGCTCAGCCTTCTTCACAGTCAACTCTCACATCCATACATGACCACTGGAAAAACCATAGCCTTGACTAGACGGACTTTTGCTGACAAAGTAATGTCTCTGCTTTTTAATATGCTGTCTAGGTTGGTCATAACTTTCCTCCCAAAGAGTAAGCATCTTTTAATTTCATGGCTGCAATCACCATCTGCAGTGATTTTGGAGCCCCCTCCCCCCAAAAAAGTCAGCCACTGTTTCCACTGTTTCTCCATCTACTGGCCATGAAGTGACAGGCTCTGATGCCATGATCTTAGTTTTCAGAATGTTGAGCTTTAAGCCAACTTTTTCACTCTCCTCTTTCACTTTCATCAAGAGGCTCTTTAGTTCTTCTTCCCTTTCTGCCATAAGGGTGGTGTCATCTGCATATCTGAGGTTATTGATATTTCTCCCAGCAATCTTGATTCCAGCTTATGCTTCTTCAAGCCTAGCGTTTCTGATGATATACTGCTGCTGCTACTGCTGCTAAGTCGCTTCAGTCGTGTCCAACTCTGTGCGACCCCATAGACGGCAGCCCACCAGGCTCCGCCATCCCCAGGATTCTCCAGGCAAGAACACTGGAGTGGGTTGCCATTTCCTTCTCCAATGCATGAAAGTGAAAAGTGAAAGTGAAGTCGCTCAGTCCTGTCCGACTCTGAGCAACCCCATGGACTGCAGCCTACCAGGCTCCTCCGTCCAAGGGATTTTCTAGGCAGAAGTACTGGAGTGGGGTGCCAATACTCTTCATATAATTTAAATAAGCAAGGTGACAATACACAGCCTTGACGTACTCCTTTTCCTATTTGGATCCAGTCTGTTGTTCCATGTCCAATTCTAACACTTCCTTCTTGACCGGCATACAGATTTCTCAAGAGGCAGATCAGGTTGTCTGGGTTCCCATCTCTTGAAGAGTTTTCCACAGTTTCTTGTGGTTCATACAGTCAAAGGCTTTGGCATAGTCAATAAAGCAGAAACAGATGTTTTTCTGGAACTCCCTTGCATTTTCAATGATCCAGCGGATGTTGGCAATTTGTTCTCTCATTCCTATGCCTTTTCTAAAATCAGCTTGAACATCTGGAAATTCACGGTTCACATATTGCTGAAGTCTAGTCTGTGGAATTTTGAGCATTACTTTACTTTTGAGCATGTGAGATGAGTGCAATTGTGTGGTAGTTTGAGCATTCTTTGGCATCGCCTTTTTGGGGGATTGAAATGAAAACTGACCTTCTCCAGTCCTATGGCCACTGCTGAGTTTTCCAGATTTTCTGGCATATTGAGTGCAACACTTTCACAGCATCATCTTCCAGGATTTGAAATAGCTCAACTGGAATTCCATCACCTCCATTTGCTTTGTTCATAGTGATGCTTCCTAAGGCCCACTTGACTTCACATTCCAGGATGTCTGGCTCTAGGTGAGTGATCACACCATCGTGATTATCTGGGTCGTGAAGCTCTTTTTAGTACACTTTTTCTGTGTATTCTTGCCACCTCTTCTTAATATCTTTTGCTTCTGTTACATCCATACCATTTCTGCCCATTATTGAGCCCATCTTTGCATGAAAAGTTCCCTTGGTATCTCTAAGTTTCTTGAAGAGATCTCTATTCTTTCCCATTCTATTCTTTTCCTCTATTTCTTTGCATTGATCGTGGAGGAAGGCTTTCTTATCTCTCCTTCCTATTTTTTGGAACTCTGCATTCAAATGGGTTTATCTTTCCATTTCTCCTTTCCTTTAGCTTCTGTTCTTCTCACAGCTCTTTGTAAGACCTCCTCAGACAGCCATTTTGCTTTTTTGCTTCTCTTTTTCTTTGGGATGGTCTTGATCACTGTCTCCTGTACAATATCATGAATTCCATCCATAGTTCATCAGGCAGTCTGTCTATCAGATCTAGTCCCTTAAATCTATTTCTCACTTCCACTGTATAATCATAAGGGATTTTATTTAGGTCATACCTGAATAGTCTAGTGGTTTTCCCTATTTTCTTCAATTTAAGGCTGAATTTGGCAATAAGGAGTTCATGGTCTGAGCCACAGTCAGCTCCCGGTCTTGTTTTTGCTGACTGTATAGAGCTTCTCCATCTTTGGCTGCAAAGAATATAATCAATCTGATTTCGCTGTTGACCATCTGGTGATGTGTGTATAGAGTCTTGTCTTGTGTTGTTGGAAGAGGGTGTTTGCTATGACTAGTGTGTTCTCTTGGCATAAGTTTATTAGCTTTTGCCCTGCTTCATTCTGTACTCCAGGGCCAAATTTGCCTTTTAATCCAGATATTTCTTGATTTCATACTTTTGCATTCCAGTCCCCTTATTGAAAAGGACATCTTTTGGCGGTGTTAGTTCTAAAAGGTCTTGTAGGCCTTCATAGAACCATTCCAGTTCAGCGTCTTCAGTGTTACTGCTCAGGGCATAGACTTGGATTACCATGATATTGAATGGTTTGCCTTGGAAATGAACAGAGATCATTCTCTCATTCAGAGATTGCATCCAAGTACTGTATTTTGGACTCTTTTGTTAACTATGATGGCTACTCCATTTCTTCTAAGGGATTTTTGCCCACAGTAGTAGATATAATGGTCATCGGAGTTAAATTCACACATTGCAGTCCATTTTAGGTCTCTGATTCCTAGAATGTCGACGTTCACTCTTACCATTTCCTGTTTGACCACTTCCAATTTGCCCTGATTCATGGACCTAACATTCCAGGTTCCTATGCAATATTGCTCTTTATAGCATCAGACCTTGCTTATATCCCCAGTCACACCCACAACTGGGTGTTGTTTTTGCTCTGGCTCCATCCCTTCATTCTTTATGGAGTTATTTCTCCACTGATCTCCAGTAGCATATTGGACAACTACCGACCTGTGTAGTTCATCCTTCAATGTCCTATCTTTTTGCCTTTTCATACTGTTCATGGGGTTCTCAAGGCAAGAATACTGAAGTGGTTTGCCATTCCCTTCTCCAGTGGACCATATTCTGTCAGACCTCTCCACCATGACCCATCTGTCTTGGGTGGTCCCACACTGCATGGCTTAGTTTCATTGAGTTAAACAAGGCTATGGTCCATGTTATCAGCTTGGCTAGTTTTCTGTGATTGTGGTTTCAGTCTGTCTGCCCTCTGATGCCCTTTCTTAGCTCCTACCCTCTTACTTGGGTTTCTCTTACCTTGGACTTGGAGTATCTCCTCATGGCCGCCACTCCTGACCATGGACGTGGGGTATCTCCTTTTGGCCACTCCTGCGCCACAGTTGTGGTTCATGATGGGAGAGAATGACTGAAGGAGAAACTGGGTCTTGTTCTGATGGGCTGGGCCATGCTCAGTAAATCTTTAATCCAATTTTCTGTTTAAGGGTGAGGCTGTGTTCCCTCCCTGTTACTTAACCTGAGGCCAATCTATGGTGGAGTTAATGAAGATAATGGCGACCTCCTTCAAAAGGTCTCATGTACACACTGCTGCACTCAGTGCCTCCAACCCTGCTGCAGGCCACCACCCAACCACGCCTCCAACCAGAGACTCCCAGACCCTCAAGGGCAAGTCTGGGTCAGTCTTTTGTGAGGTCACTGCTCCTTTCTCCTGGGTCCTGGTGCACAAAAGTTTCTGTTTGTGCCCTCCAAGAGTCTGTTTCCCCAGACTGTGTAAATTCTGGCAGCTCTATGGTAGGGTTAATGGTGACCTCTTCCAAGAGGGCTTATGCCATACCCAGGTCTACTCTACCCAGAACCTCTGCTCCTGAAGCAGTCCACTGCTGACCTGTACCTTTCAAGAGACACTCAAACACAGTTCTGTCTCAGTCTCTGTGGGATCTCTGGGTCCTGGTGTGCACAAGATATGTTTGAGCCCTCTGAGTGTCTCTGGCAGGTATGGGGTTTGATTCTAAATGCAGCTTCACCTCTCCTACCATTTTGCTGGGGTTTCTCCTTGCCCTTGGACATGTGGTATCTCCTCAAAGTCACTTCAGCACCACGCAGTCACTGTTCCAGCACCACATAGTTTTGTATTACACACTTGCTTATGCCTGATGTCTGTGGTCATTTAACTGCTTCTAAATAGGCACTTTTGGAAACTACATTAGCTCCTTTAAGCTGGCAGAATATGCTGGAACAGCATGCTTCCTCAATCTTGACTTTCAGATGCTGAAATAATGTATCTCAAAGGCTCATTCAAAAGCACTTGGTTAATGAGAACATTAAAAGTAATAAACAATAGTTGCCAAATTGAAATGCTTAGCACAGAGTGGAAACAAAGTTTTACTGATATCTCTCAATAAAACAGAGTTCATTATTGACAGTTGTCTTTAAAGCAAAAGTCTGATATTTAAACGTTATTTTTCTCATTTACTTGTACTTCCTATGAAAAAAACCAGGTCCCAGACATATAAGATAGAACTGCCCTCCAGAGACAAGTATCCCCTCCACCTAAGGGACTGAGAAATGAAACAGGAAGGAGAAAAGGATATCATTGGTCATAGCGTACAGGTTTGTGCTCTCTAGATAGAAAAAAAAGAAAGAAAGAAACTGGCAAGCCTATCAGTGAAAGGCAAAGTGGGGCTAAATGGAGGACAGAAAAAGACACTCTCATCGTCACCTACCAAAGCCAGCAGAAGTGCGCTTTCAAGGTCTTGTAGTGTTACTTACATGGCCATTTCTCTATTATCCAGCACTGGCAAGAATAGTGCCTTCCAGATTATTAAATATTCTGCTGCTGCTACTGCTAAGTCGCTTCAGTTGTGTCCGACTCTGTGCGACCCCATAGACGGCAGCCCACCAGGCTCCCCTATCCCTGGAATTCTCCAGGCAAGAACACTGGAGTGGGTTGCCATTTCCTTCTGCAAAGCACGAAAGTGAAAAGTGAAAGTGAAGTCGCTCAGTCATGTCCAACTCTTCAGGACCCCATGGACTGCAGCCTACCAGGCTCCTCCATTCATGGGATTTTCCAGGCAAGAGTACTGGAGTGGGTTGTCGGTGCCTTCTCCTATTAAGTATCCGAACTGCTAATAAAAACTTATACATCTCTAGTGGACTAAGCTGGCAAAATATTTTAAATACAGTATGACATTTTAAGACCCTGAAGGCTGTCAAGTCTCCTGAAGTTATTAGAAAGGTAATATTACATAATCCCATTTTACAGCTAGAAAGGCGGATGCAAACGGGCTGTGCCCATCTGTGAGATGAAAGAGATGTAGCTGAGTTTTTCACTCCCAAAATTCCATGAGCCTATGAGAACTACACAGATTAGAACTCAGGGTTTGTGATTCCAAGATCTCAGTTCCCTCATAATATCACAACATCAACTAATATATTTGGCTCCTGTGGATTGCCAATATTCATATAATCAGTAAAATACACTGAGTGATAATTTTATCTCTTACTGATGACAGGAAAGTATAATACATCACAGTTACTATATATATCACAGTTAATATATCAAAGTTACTCAGAAACATCATTATAAGGATCAGTAACACTTGTAGGTATATCAAAGAAAAACTCAGTTTTCCTCTAGTTTTTCTCTTTTACCATCACACTATTGCCCCACTTCTGATGCCAGATATGTGGGGTCTTTCCCCACAACAAGCAATTCTTTGTGATACCAGCCAGGCAAGAATACTGGAGTGGGTTGCCATTTCCTACTCCAGGGGATCTTCCCAACCCAGGGATCAAACCTGAGTCTCTTGTGTCTCCTGCATTGGCAGGAAGATTCTTTACCACTGACACCACCTGGGAAACTCTCAGATAGTCAGTAAAATGCACTAAGCAGTAATTTTACCTCTTATTGATGACAGGAAAGTATGTCAATATACCACAGTTCCTCAGAAACATCATTATAAGGATCAGTAATACTTGTAGGTGTTTCAAGGAAAAGCTCAGTTTTCCTCTGCTTTTTTTCTTTTTTCTTCGCACTACTGCCCCACTTGCAACACTTCTGATACCAGATATGTGGGGGGTTTCCCCACAACGAGGAATTCTCTGTCATGCCAGCTGGGTATCCTACAATTTAACTCAGTTCTGACACTGTCTACCTGGAGATGGCATCAGATCCCAGAGGTTAAGTATTCCATCCCACAAGACTGCCTCCCTCCCCCACTTTAGATGTCAATCACAAATCCGGGTTGTCACCTGTGTTTCTGACCAATCAAGTATACATCAGACTGTATATCTCCTTGGGCTCAGTTAATTTGCTAGACTGGCTCACAGAACTCAGGAAAACAGTTCACTCACTATTTACCGGTTTATTATAAAAGGACATGAAAAGGATATAGATGAACACCCAGATGAAGGTAATATATAGGGCAAGTTATGTGGGAGCTTCCATGCCCTCTCTGGACACATCACCCTCCCAGTACCTCCACCTGTTCACCAAACTGGAGGCTCTCCAAACCTATTCTTTTGAGATTTTTACAGAGGCTTCATCAGGTAGGTATGATCAGTTATTAACTCCATTTCCAGCCCATTGTCCCTCTCTGGAGAATGAGAGATATGGGATGAAAATTCCAAGCCTGCTCTTTCTGGTGACCAATCTCCATCTAGGAGTGACCCAGGAATCAGAACAAAAGACATTACTATTACCCAGTAAATCCCTAGAGATATAGGAACTCTGTGTCAGAAGCCAAAGTCAAAGAGTTGAACAAAAGTAAAACAAATAATAGAACAAAAGATGGTCCTGGTGCTCTTATCATTTATGAAATTAAAAGAGCTTTTAGGAGCTCTGTACCAGGATAATTTTTTCTATTCTCTCACATGAGGACTTCGTTCTCATGACCTAATTATCTCCCAAAGGCCCTACCTCCTAATACAATCATACTGGGCCTTAAGATTTCAACATATGAATTCTGGAGGGACACAAACATTCAGAGCATGGAAGTGAGCTCAAATCAAGCATATCAGCAGGACTACATTCTTTTTGAAGGCAGTAGGAGGAAATCCGTTTCCTTCGCTGTTCCAGCTTCTAGAGGTTGTCTCCAATCTCTAGAAGCCCCCTTCTCATGGCCCCCTTCTCTATCTTTAAATCCAGCAGTGTAGCATCTTCAAATCTCACTTTAACCTCCCTCCCCTGCCTCTTTATTTCACTTTTAAAAACTCTAATGATTATTTGGGCCTAAATAATCCAGAATAATTTCCCCATCTCAAAATTCTTAATCATATCAGCAAAAATTCTTTTTACCACATGAACTAACATATTCACAGTTCTGGGAATTGAAATATGAACTTCTTTAGGGAATCATTATTGTACCTGATATAATGACAAGGGAAACTGGTGAGAGAATCTTGGTGAATCCTTATACTATTTAAGAAAAAAATAAGATTCCTTTGAGCAAACTCTATCATTATGTTCTTTAGAAAGGGCAAAGCTTCCTACTTTCCAGTCATTTCAAATATTTAACTGTCTTCCACCAAAATCTTAACTTATTCCCAAAGAAATAACATGAACCATAGAAAGAACACATCTTTCTATGGTTCTTAAAATGTGCAGCCTTAAGCCAGCAAACCCTAACTTCTGTTTTTCAAAAGTCAAAGGCATGACTAAAATCATTGCTCTGCCATGTAATCAAAGGTCTTAGGACAGAAACTAAAGTTTTTTATTGTGATTCTATGCATTGTCCACAGAACCGGGCAGTAACCTCTACAGGAGAAAAATATCAGAGTTACAAAGAACAAAGATTATCTGCTTTCCTTTCCACACTCAGGCAGGTACAGAAATCTATTCTAGCCTTAAAGTTCCCCAGCGGTTTCTAATTTTTCTGAAATGAACATTCATAGGTGTGTGTGTGTGTGTGTGTGTCTGTGTGTGTGTGTGTGTGTCTGTGTGTCTGTGTCTGTGTCCTTGTTAGTTTGTTTAAAGATCCTCAGAGGAGAAAAAAATAATTTACCTCAGTAACCTTTTCAAATAGGGAATAGCTTTGATTTTCCTTACACTGACTAATCTCTATGTGGCTGTCAGAGTATACTATTTAAGTAGAAGGCAAGAAAAAGAGGTCAGAAACCCATCTTTCTCTTGCTCAGAATAGCAATAGAAAAAGAGAAGAAAATGCCAGAACAGTTTTTTACCAGTCTCTTCTTTCTGATACAGAAATTTTCAGTTTAAGGCAGAATGTATTTTATTCCTTTCACCAATTTCATTCATGTCCAGAGGTAATTTAACAAAATCTTGAAAAATGCACACATAATGTGTTCAATGAAAAATACATAGACATAAGTATAACTGTTAATCATAATGGCATAGCCATAACTCTCATTCTAAATGTCTATATTCTTCAGATCAGAGATAAGGTGTATGCATGGCTGAAACTGGGGCTCTGGACTCTTAAAACAGGTTTTATTATCTACTATCTATATGACTGTGTGCAAAGGACTTGACCTTTCTTGACTTCATTTCCCTGTCTGCAGAATGTAGATAACAGTACCTATCTCATGGGGTTATTGTGAAGTGCTTAGTGCAATTCCCAGTAACTACTAAGGGCACAATAAATGTTAGCCATTGTTATAATCTAAAAGTTACTCCAGAATTGGAAAGAGATATATCAAAAATAAATATTCATATGAATGCCAAACTCAATCCTGAAAGTGAAAGTTGCTTAGTTGTGTTTGACTCTTTGAGACCCCATGGACTGTCTGTGGAATTCTCCAGGCAAGAATACTGGAGTGGGTAGCCTTTCCCTTCTCCAGGGGATCTTTCCAACCCAGTGATAGAACCCAAGTTACCCACATTGCAGGCAGATTCTTTACCAGCTGAGTCACAAGGGAAGCCCAAGAATACTGGAGTAAGTAGCCTAGCCCTTTTCCAGTGGATCTTCCCAACCCAGGAATCAAACTGGGATCTCTTGCATTGCAGGTAGTTTCTTTACCAGCTGAGCTACCAGAAAAAGTTAAGGGAATGCATATGAATCAGTAGGTAATTAGTCAAATTTTGTTCAAGTCTTATTTAGGCACTGTTGAGCCACCTCTCCTTGACCTATTCCTCTCATTGAGAAATCTTCTGTGAAAAACTTTCATCAACTCTTTCATTGCTTTGATACCCTGAATAGAAGAAATTGATAAGGCATAAAAGTACTGACAGCTTCTAGGTTTTTACAAAGAAGTCATCCCTTAAACATCCCAGGATTGCAAAACAATCACCAACCCCTAGGCATTGGTTGGTTGGTTCCAGAAAATCAAGTAAAACCAGGATCTTACTGACTTATAACCTGCTGTGGCTCAGAACAAAATCAACATCCAAATGCAACAAAACTGTAGGAAAGAGGCCAGGCATATGAAAGATGATCAATAAATACTGTTACATGAAGGACAGGAAAGAGGCAGAGAGAGAGGAAGGTACAGGAGGTGGGAGGGAGGAAGGAAGAAAAGAAAGGCTGACTCCTATTCTCCAGAGACAGAAGACAATCTCAGCCCTTCTTTTCATTCCACACTCCACCTTTTCCAGCCTTGCCCTTCCCACTCATACACACACACACACACACACACACACACACACACACACACACTGATCCAGAGTCTAGTCTTAAATTTATAGGACTCAGCCAGAAACTGATCTTGGGCATGTGACCCATGTTCACACAAGCTGTTCAAGTTTCTACAGTTGAATCTGAATGACTCTGACAAAGCTAGCTTCCTCTGCAACAAAAACCCAAGTCTATCTCTCCTGCAAACAGTCCCTGACTTAGCAATGGCCCATTCACACAAATGGCTGTCATCACTCTTGTCCTATGCTCTATTTTACTGAAACATAAAAGCAGTCCAGAAAACATTTGTGTGCTCATAGAGAAACTATTAGTTTAGAAGAGAGAGTGGAAAGAAGTTATATAAAGGTAGAGGGAATTTAAATGACTCTCATCCTGGGAACAGATTCCCAAAAAAGTTAATCTTGCCTAGTCAGCCATCTTCTGCCTGATATTATTAAACCTCCCTGTTTGTGTGTTGTCTCAACTTGTTCTTTTGCCTAAGAGTCTATAAATTAGATATTAATTTGGGTTATTAAACATTCTCCTTAGCAATGCAAATTCTTCCCAAAAAGTTAATAGACTTTTGATCATGAACATGTTCATTTTGAATTCAATCAGATTGCCTTCCTCTGAGTTCCTGGAAAGCATTTAAAGAGTTCTGCAAAAACACCAACCCAAAGAGATACACATATCCAAATATTCATAGCAACATTTCTTATAATTGCCAAGCTGTGTAAGCAACCTAAGTCGTCCATCAATAAATGAATGAATAAATAAGATACGGTGTGTATATATATATTTACACACACAGATACAATGGGACATTGAAAGTGAAGTCGCTCAGTCATGTCCGACTCTTTGTGATCCCATGGACTGTAGTCTACCAGGCTTCTCTGTCCATGGGATTTTCCAGATAAGAGTACTGGAGTGGGTTGCCATTCCCTTCTCCAGGGGATCTTCCTGACCCAGGGATCGAACCCAGGTCTCCTGCATTGCAGGCAAACACTTTACCCTCTGAGCCACCAGGGACACTACTCAGCCATAAAAATAAAATGAGATATTGCCACTCACAGTAACATGGATGGACCTGGGGGGTATTATACTAAGTGAAATAAGTTGAACAGAGAAAGACAAATATTTTTATGCTATCATTTATATGTGGAATCTAAAAAGCAAAACAAATATAACAAAACAAACAGACTTACAGATATAGAGAATAAACTGTGGTCACCAGTGGGAAAGGTAAAAGGGGAGGGGCATGATAAGGATAGTGAATTAAGAGGTACAAACTACTATGTATATAATGGTTAAGCTACAAAGATAAATTGTAAAATGCAGAGAATATGGTCAATATTTTATAATAATTTTAAATGGCTTATAATCTAGTATGGTTGAGTCCCTTCACTGTTCACTTGAAACTATCAGAGTTAATCAGCTATTACTGTTTAGTTGCTAAGTTATGTCCAGCTCTTTGCAACACCATGTTCTATAGCCCCTGAGGCTTCTCTGTCCATGGGATTTCTCAGGCAAGAATACTGGAGTGAGTTGCCATTTCCTTCTCCAGGGGACCTTCCTGACCTATGAATGGAACTCATATCTCCTGCATTGGCAGGAGGATTATTTACCTCCAATACAAAATAAAAAATTTTCTTTAAAAATGGAGTATAATCTATAAAATATTGAATCACTGTCATATACCTGATACTAATTTGATATTGTAAATCAACTATCCTTTAATAAGATACGTTATTTAAATTTTTTTATTCTGGAGAAACTATGAAGGCAATTTAGGGGCATTGAAAACATTTTTTTCATTTGTTTATCTACTTATTCCTTCGACATGCTGAATGCTTCTAGGTGCCAGGCCTTGTCCGAGGCACTGGAGACCTTAGTGACTAAGGGTGGCCATGTTGGGGGTGGGGCTAGGGAGCCACAGGGCAGGGCTTAGGACAGAATGAAGGCAGCCGAGTCTATAATGGGAATTCGTGAGAGATCAAAAAGTGTTCAATTGAGGCAAGAAAAAGAAATAGGAAGGTGACCAACAAATTTTATCTGTTTGAAAAGTTTGTTTCATCATGGAAAGAGAGAAAATATTTTTCCTTTCTTCTCTGAATAACCCACTGTCTCCAGGACACAAAACATACTATAAGTCATATAATTTAGCCATCTTCTGGTCTTATGATAAAAATTCATTTTGAGTGGAAAAGAGACTTACTATTAATGTTATACTCTTTTAACGTGTTTTAAGACTCATTTTCATTGATAACAAGCCTATAGTTGTGCAACTCCAGAACCATGATTATGAATTCCTATTGGATATGTGTATTGAGGGCAACCTGAGATATTACTAAAGAATATGAGATGTAATCTCAAGTGCTAAGCACCAGAAGGTTCCATTCCTGCTGCATCACACTTACTGTTTTGTTGTCTTCCTTACTGACTCTTTCTCGTGTATCACTCGTGCCCTCTCCACACCTGCCTCCCACTTGCTTCCTATCCCACCTGCTGCTCTGCTGCTCCACTCCAGACAGTCCAGCCCCTGTAGACTGTGTGTGAAACAGGAGAGAAAGGGAAGTCTGAGAAATTCTCCTGAAAGAAAAGTACAAGAGATTTAATGAATGAACTTTGTGACATTCATTTTAATGTTCAAATATTTTCTCTGCTTTGTTCTGGGTAACTGAGGATGTCAGATAAATGACCTCTGGTTAGAAAGTACAATGTTGCAATTTACCATCATAAAATGGGAAGGGAAGTTCACAATGGAAGAAGTGATTCATTCAAGCAGAGATCAAGATATACTTTTCTTTCCTTCAGCTGCCTTTGCTGTATTCACTGCTTTTGCTGTATCCCCATTCTATTAATAATGAGTGACAGTTGATCTATAGGAATGAGCAACCTCACTGAGGTCTAAGGACAAAAGTCAGTCTTAAGTTCGTAGGTGAAAAAGACCCATCAATACACACCTTGTATTATATTTGAGGTGTAGAGAGAAAGTTTTTCTTCCCAAAATGTTTCTTATCTAATTGCTGATTCTTTGTTAAAGCTCAGTATGGCTTAAAGTTTCTTACTTCTTATATGAAAGTGATTATCCCTCTCTCTCAGCTCTAAAGTGTATAGAAAACTCTGGGGTCAAATTTCTAAGCATAAAGGCCCTTCTCAGCCTTTCAGCATCCCTGAGATGACTGGGAAAGGGTTTGGTCAGGCTGTTTAAGGGTCACATCCTCCTTCCCTCTTCCACACTGGAGGCTACTCATCATGCCTTTGTGGAGCCACCTGCCCTTAGGTATCTTATAATCCCCTTCTTTGCTACTGACTGTACCTCACACTTTGAGTTTTGGTTCCAAAGACACAACATTTCCATAACATTCATTTGAATTAATACTTGTATGCAGCTTTAAAGTTTTCAGATAAAGTGCTTTCATATGCTTTATCTCATTTAATATAAAAAGCTGCATGGTACTGCAGCCAGAGTTGTATGCCCTGGAGCCCCAAGTTCATAATCCCTGCTCAGTAACTTACTAGCTGTGTGACCTTGGCTGAACAAAGGCCAGGCTGAAAGCAGTAGCTAAACCCTCTGTTTCAGTTCATACCCCATAAGTAAGACAGCCTTGCCTTCATATCAGAGTTTGAGGAAGAGATTAGGTTCAAGAATCCTAACACTCAAAAGAGTCAGAATCATAAGTTAGTTCTCACCCTCCCCTCTTGCCACCTTCCCATAACAGTTATTAAGTCTGACTTTTCTATTTCTATACTTCTTTTATCTCCCCTTCACAAGTCTCCCTATATATCCCATTCCCTCTTCCTAGTTCAACTTCTCACTTCCCAGAGAGTAGGGGGTATAAAGTACAAGACACCTTCCAATCTTGTAATTCATGCAATCTTATAATTGAATCTTCTAATTCAAGATGGCATCATGCATTCATGAGAAAACAAACTGTGTGAGACAATAAATACAAACAAGAAGAGAATGGAAAATCAGAGGAGAGGGAAATCACATCCAGCTCAAGTTGTAATGGAATATGTAAAGGAGGATGTGATTGATCTGAGACCTGCTTTCATTCATTCATTCATAAATGTTCATTCGACAAATGTTTACTGAACATCCACTTGGGTGCTGGGAATAATCTTCACTTCTCATTACAAATCAAATATAAAACTTCATGTATGAAGTGTTTTTAAAGATCCTTGAGATTGAAAATTTTATGACAAATGAAAGTCATTACCTATACTAAGAACACCAGTAAAATTATTGCTAAATAGTCACTGTATTTTTTTCAAGACAGTCACAAATTCAAAAATAATAAACATGATGTAAGAGAAAGAAAGCTACCACAGAGGCAAACTGCTACTGCTACTGCTAAGTTGCTTCAGTCGTGTCCGACTCTGTGCGACCCCATAGACAGCAGCCCACTAGGCTCCTCCGTCCCTGTGATTCTCCAGGCAAGAGTACTGGAGTGAGCTGCTATTGCCTTCTCCAATGCATGAAAGTGAAAAATGAAAGTGAAATCGCTCAGTCGTGCCTGACTCTTAGCGACCCCATGGACTGCAGCCTACCAGGCTCCTCCGTCCATGGGATTTTCCAGGCAAGAGTACTGGATTGGGGTGCCATTGCCTTCTCCAACAGAGGCAAAAGTGGCTAGCAAAACTGGCATCAGGACTAAGGCTAGGGAGGATGCACCCCATTATTTAGGTCATTATGTTTGCTTCAGTTTTGTTTGCTTATTGAAGAGTCATTCCTTCTTTACCCCCTCTCAACTTATTTCATAACCAAGAAATAAAAGTTGAATGGAGGCTCACTGACATCAGCAGCTTCCCTCGGGTCCACTAGTCCTGGGTGTTCACAGTCTAAGTTGATTATCTGGATCCAGGGTGATATCAGCTATTAAATACTGTGAAGATCACACTCGTACAGAAACATGAGCTAAAAAACTAAGACAGTGAATATCAAAGAAACACTCTTGTATTCATCAAAAATGAAAATTTGTCTCTTGTTCTGCATTCCAGATGGCCCTTCTCATTGAACCTTCTGTTGCTCTATAAACTCAAGTTCTCTTCTCCTCTCCATCCCCCTCATCAAACACTGTCACAGACAAAAATCTGAAGCTTAGTCAGATAAGGATGAACAATTGGTAACAATTAATATCTCACAACTTCCAGCTGTCCTACATTTTAGGAAGGAGTAGAACCCTCCAAAAACAATTGCTATAGTAGGCTATTTATTGAATAAATGCTTATGGAATGAGTAGATCTACTGAAAGAATAATAAATCAACATCCTATAGATAGAATCTTCCGGGCAAGCAGCAGGCTCTTCCAGTGTCTGAAAATTCTCAAGAACGGCTCTTCAATAATACAGCCAATATAGCCATGGATTTGTTTCCTGTATTCTTTGTTGTTCCAGGTTCTCAACCCAGTTCAAACACTGTCTGAGCCTCATTTGCCAGAAATAGTTTTAACAGCAGCCTCTTCAGTTTGACTCACAAAAAAGAGCAAAACGAGGCCAGTACAGCTAATGCAGCATCAGGAACATAGCTGCAGCAAGAACCCCATGAGTTCACTTCAGGACGGGGCGCAAGGCAAGAAGAGGCTGACTGATGGAGGCCACAGGCTGGGATCTTGACTAAAATCTTGGCTGGTAGAAGCTGATAGAATGGGCCACAGTGGAGACAGAGACCCAATTTCCTATCTGCAATAACAGACTACTCTCCAGAGGAAAGCCTAAGCAATTTAGCAGCTGCTTGGGCACCTTTTGAAGTCGCTGTAGTGGTACCCAAGACATCCACCCATGATAAAATATCACCCCTCCCCTGCCATCACTCTTAATCTCCCAGCCCTGATTAACATTTCTTGGTGAGCACTCCTCATCTCTCACCTGTTCATTGTCTATCTTCTCCAAAAAGAATGCAAATCCATAAGAATAGAGACTGTTCTGTCCACTGCTGTACAGCCAATGCGTTAAACACAGTAGATACTTGGATAAGTGTTTCTAGTTGAAGTTAACACAAAACACATTACCTAAGGCATTGACCACTAATGCCAAAGAAGCTGAACAGTTCTATGATGACCTACAAGACTTTCTAGAACTAACACCAAAAAAACATGTCCCTTCCATCATAGGGGACTGGAATGCAAAAGTAGGAAGTTAAGAGATATCTGGAGTAACAGGCAAATTTGGCCTTGGAGTAGGGAAAAGGCTAACAGAGTTTTCCAAGAGAATGCACTGGTTATAGCAAACACCCACTTCAAACAACACAAAAGATGACTCCACATGGACATCACCAGGTGGTCAATACCAAAGTCAGATTGATTATATTCTTTGCAGCCGAAGATGGAGAAGCTTTATAGAGTCAGCAAAAACAAGATCGGGAGCTGACTGTGGCTCAGATAATGAACTCCTTATTGCCAAATTCAGACAAATTGAAGAAAGTAGGGAAAACCAGTAGACCATTCAGGTACGACCTAAATCAAACCCCTTATGATTATACAGCAGAAGTGATAAATAGGGATTTGATCTGACAGAGTGCCTGAAGGACTATGGATGGAGGTTTGTGACACTGTACAGGAGGAGGTAATCAAGACCATCCCCAAGAAAAAGAAATGCAAAAAGGCAAAATGGTTGTCTGAGGAGGCCTTGGATTACCGTGATATTGAATGGTTTGCCTTGGAAATGAACAGAGATCATTCTGTCATTTTTGAGATTTCATCCTAGTACTGCATTTCAGACTCTTTTGTTGACTATGATGGCTACTCCATTTCTTCTAAGGGATTCCGCCCACAGTAGTAGATATAATGGTCATCTGAGTTAAATTCACCCATTCCAGTCCATTTTAGCCACTGATGCCTAGAATATCGACGTTCACTCTTGCCATTTTCTGTTGGATCACTTCCAAATTGCCTTGATTCATGGACCTAACCTTCCAGGTTCCTCTGCAATATTGCTCTTTACAGCATTGAACCTTGCTTCTATCATCAGTCCCATACACAAGTGGGTGTTGTTTTTGCTCTGGCTCCATCCCTTCATTCTTTTGGAGTTATTTCTCCACTGATCTCCAGTAGCATATTGGGCACCTACCAACCTGGGGAGTTCATCTTTCAGTATCCTATCTTTTTGCCTTTTCATACTGTTCATGGGGTTCTCAAGGCAAGAATACTGAAGTGGTTTGCCATTCCCTTCTCCAGTGGACCACATTCTGTCAGACCTCTCCACCATGACCCTCCCACCTTCAGTGGCCCTACACAGCATGGCTTAGTTTCATTGAGTTAGACAAGGCTGTGGTCTGTGTGATCAGATTGGCTAGCTTTCTGTGATTATGGTTTCAGTGTGTCTGCCCTCTGATGCTCTTTCACAACACCTATCGTCTTACTTGGGTTTCTCTTACCTTGGACATGGGTTATCTCTTCACGGCTGCTCCAGCAAAGCACAGCCGCTCCTCCTTACCTTGGACGAGGGGCATCTCCTCAGGGCCACCCCTCCTGACCTGGAACATGGAGTAGCTCTTCTCGGCCCTCCTGCGCCCGTGCAGCTGCCACTCCTTGGACATGGGGTTGCTCTTCTCAGCTGCCTCCCCTGACCTCGGGCATGTGGTAGCTTCTCTCTGTCTCCGATCTGACCTCGGGCATGGAGTAGCTCCTCTCGGGCACATATCCAAGCCTATGCCCTGACCAGTAATGCTGAAGAAGCTGAAGTTGAACGGTTCTTTGAAGACCTACAAGATCTTTTAGAACTAACACCCAAAAAAGATGTCCTTTTCATTATAGGGGACTGGAATGCAAAAGTAGGAAGTCAAGAAATATCTGGAGTAACAGGCAAATTTGGCCTTGGAGTACAAAATGAAGTGGGGCAAAGGCTAATAGAATTTTGCCAAGAGAACACACTGGTCATAGCAAACACCCTCTTCCAACAACACAAGACAAGACTCTACACATGGACATCACCAGATGGTCAACACTGAAGTCAGACTGATCATATTCTTTGCAGCCAAAGATGGAGAAGCTCTATACAGTCAGCAAAAACAAGACTGGGAGCTGACTGTGGCTCAGATCATGAACTCCTTATTGCCAAATTCAGACTTGAAGAAAGTGGGAAAAACTACTAGACCATTCAGGTATGACCTAAATCAAACCCCTTATGATTATACAGTGAAAGTAAGAAATATATTTAAGAGACTAGATCTTATAGACAGAGTGCCTGATGAACTATGGATGGAGGTTTGTGACATTGTACAGGAGACAGGGATCAAGACCATCCCCATGGAAAAGAAATGCAAAAAAGCAAAATGACTCTATGAGGAGGCCTTACAAATAGCTGCAAAAGGAAGAGAAGTGAAAAGCAAAGGAGAAAATGAAAGATATAAGCATCTGAATGCAGAGTTTCAAAGAATAGCAAGGAGAGATAAGAAAGCCTTCCTCAGCGATCAATGGAAAGAAATAGAGGAAAACAATAGAATGGGAAAGACTAGAGATCTCCTCAAGAAAATTAGAGATACCAAGGGAACATTTCATGCAAAGATGGGCTCGATAAAGGACAGAAATGGTATGGACCTAACAGAAGCAGAAGATATTAAGAAAAGGTGGCAAGAATACACAGAAGAACTGTACAAAAAAGATCTTCATGACCCAGATAATCATGATGGTGTGATCACTCACCTAGAGCCAGACATCCTGGAATGTGAAGTCAAGTGGGCCTTAGAAAGCATCACTACAAACAAAGCTAGTGGAGCTGATGGAATTCCAGTTGAGCCATTTCAAATCCTGAAAGATGATGCTGTGCAAGTGCTGCATTCAATATGCCAGCAAATGTGGAAAATTCAGCAGTGGCCACAGGACTGGAAAAGTCAGTTTTCATTCCAATCCCCAAAAAAGGCAATGCCAAATAATGCTCAAACTACCACACAATTGCACTCATCTCACATGCTAGTAAAGTAATGCTCAAAATTCTCCAAGCCAGGCTTCAGCAGTATGTCAACCGTGAACTTCCAGATATTCAAGCTGGTTTTAGAAAAGGCAGGGGAACCAGAGATCAAATTGCCAACATTCACTGGATCATGGAAAAATCAAGAGAGTTCCAGGAAAACATCTCTTTCTGCTTTATTGACTATGCCAAAGCCCTTGACTGTGTGGATCACAATAAACTGTGGAAAATTCTGAAAGAGATGGGCATACCAGACCACCTGACCTGCCTCTTGAGAAACCTGTATGCAGGTCAGGAAGCAACAGTTAGAACTGGACATGGAACAACAGACTGGTTGCAAATAGGAAAAGGAGTACGTCAAGGCTGTATATTGTCACCCTGCTTATTTAACTTCTATGCAGAGCACATCATGAGAAACGCTGGGCTGGAAGAAGCACAAGCTGGAATCAAGATTGCTGGGAGAAATATCAGTAACCTCAGATATGCAGATGACACCCTTATGGCAGAAAGTGAAGAGGAACTAAAAAGCCTCTTGATGAAAGTGAAAGAGAAGAGTGAAAAAGTTGGCTTAAAGCTCAACATTCAGAAAACGAAGATCATGGCATCCAGTCCCATCACTTCATGGGAAATAGATGGGGAAACAGTGGAAACAGTGTCAGACTTTATTTTTCTGGGCTCCAAAATCACTGCAGATGGTGATTGCAGCCATGAAATTAAAAGACACTTACTCCTTGGAAGGAAAGTTATGACCAACCTAGACAGCATATTAAAAAGCAGAGACATTACTTTGTCAACAAAGATCCAGTAATCATGTATGGATGTGAGAGTTGGACTATAAAGAAGGCTAAGCACCAAAGAATTGATGCTTTTGAACTGTGGTGTTGGAGAAGACTCTTGAGAGTTCCTTGGACTGCAAGGAGAACAAACCAGTCAATCCTAAGGGAATCAATCATGAATATTCATTGGAAGTACTGATGCTGAAGCTGAAACTCCAATACTTTGGCCACCTGAAGAACTGACTCATTGGGAAAGACCCTGATGCTGGGAAAGATTAAAGGCAAGAGAAGGGGATGACAGAGTACAAGATGGTTGGTTGGCATCACCAATTCAATGGACATGAGTTTGAGTGAACTCCAGGAGTTGGTGTTGGACAGGGCGGCATGGTGTACTGCAGTCCATGGGGTCACAAAGAGTTGGACATGACTGAGCGACTGAACTGAACTGAACTAATGGCACTGACACAGTGCATTATATTCTTGGGTAAGATCTCTCCATCGAACAGAAAATAACGTCTTTTACACTATTACCAAAGAACTTTGCTGAGCTAGCCCACCACTAGCTTTTTAATATTTATTGAATACAGTGATTTACAGTGTGTTTACAGTACTGTGTTAATTTCAGGTGTACAGATAGATAGAAAAAGTGATTCAGATAGATAGATACATTTTTCAGATTCTTTTCCATTACAGGTTATTATAAGACATTGCATAGAGCTCCCTGTGCCATACAGTAGATCCTTATTGGTTATCTATTTTATATATAGTAGTTTGTGAATCCCAATCTTCTTATATACTTTCTGGGAAAAGCTTTGAAGAAGGAGACTTTGTCCAGGAGTGTGTCCTTACTCATGAGACCATCTCCTAACTTAATTGGACCCTGGAATCAGAGTTTCTTTCCTTTTATATATACTTTGTTCCTTTCCCCACATTCATTCCCTTTCAAGACTTGAGAGGGAAAAAATGTAGATAAAGAAGCGTAGCTTAAAACAGAAATGGTGCTGCTTGACTCTACCCATCAAGCGTGCTCTGTTAACCTCGTGGTATGATTCTGTGTTAGAATCACACATCATCCATCCCATTCTCCAATGTCACACCTAGGCTGAATTAATCAAACTGTTGCAAAAGTTGCCCCCAAAAGTTTAGGTATCTGATCTCTGGGGTTATGGCAGATGTCCTCCAAGAGTTTTGATTTCTTTACCTCTAAAATGAAGAGTTGACTCATTAGAAAAGACTCTGATGCTGGGAAGGATTGGAGGCAGGAGGAGAAGGGGACGACAGAGGATGAGATGGCTGGATGGCATCACCAACTCGATGGACATGAGTTTGGGTAAACTTCGGGAGTTGGTGATGGACAGGGAGGCCTGGTGTTCTGCAATTTTTGGGTAGCAAAGAGCTGGACACGATTGAGCGACTGAACTGAACTGAACTGAAAACGAAGGTGTTGTACCACTAGTCTTCAGAGGAGCCTTCCAGCTCTAACATATATGACAGTTATCTGTCTGAAAGTGATACCAGAAAGTCAGAAACCAGCCTCAACTGAGTGTTGGAAGGCTTAACATTATGTTCGGGATGTGAAAACGGGGTCCGTTTGAAAACAATCTAACAGGCTTTCAATTGAAACTCACAATCTCTACCTAAGTCAAATGTCATCCTAGAGCTAATTTGTGAAACTTGATAAAGTTTGGGCAGTAAGATCTTCAAAAATATTGTTTCAATGGAATCATTTTATATGTTAACTTTGAAAATGTCAACAGCAGGGGCCAAGTGGAGGTGCTCAGGAGGTCCATGCATTTGCCATTTCAAAGGCTTAGCTGTCAGTTGAGGGGTGGGGGCAGCCTGCTGTGCTCCATGTTCTGTATAAACGTTTCCAGAAATATTTAGCAGATAATAAGGCTCCTACTGGGGCCGTGTATTCAAAGGCACCACATTGAGCCACCTACCATGAAAGATGAGGATGCCAAAGCTGAGAGTGCTCTGGATTTCAGAGTGGGTACCCACTTCCTTTATAGGACTTCTGAACACACAGAGGCAGGGGAAACCACAGAAGCCCATCTTAAAGGGAAAGTGCTTTGTGCGTGCCAGAAGAAAATAACATCGTGGTTGATGTCTGAGTAATATTCAATAGCCTTCCATCATGCAGCACGTCTGTTAAACAGTCTGACAACTTGAGAATTGAAGGCCAGAATTCACTGCTTGCCAGGCTAACACCCATCAATTTGAAAAGCTCTGAAATCCTTCTTGACTTTATGCAAGAAAACTGGTCATGGTTAAAGTGACAGTGGTCTTTTTTTTCTCCTACATCATGAATCTGAGAATATTAGTTTTTAGCTCTGAATTAGACCAGAAATTCAAAAGCAAACAGATAAAATTGAGACATAATAACTTTAACTAGTTTATAAGAGGAGAAATAGCATGTGGTGTTTATCCATTTTAAATTCTCTAAAGAGTGAAACACATAAAAATACTATCGTACTTTATGAGTACTAACAAGACCATGCACTGATTCATAGATTATCCACACAGTTTTTGGGAACATACTATGTTCTAGTCAAGCAATGTCCCAAGATTGGAGGATTTTAAATGCCTGAGATCAAATTCCTGTCATCAAGAAGCTTGCAAACTAGTACAAGAGAAATATATGTGCACAAAAAGTAGTAAACAATGCAATAAATACCATCAAGGTAATAAAACAGTGTGCTGTTGGAGTCAGAGGAAGGAGTCACCTTCCAGCACTGCAGATGGAAAGTGGAGGTGTGCAGCAGCTTCGCTACACCTATTGAAACCCACACCTAAAAGATCAGTGAAGGTAAATATACCTGTTTACTCTTAGCTGCTGCTGCTGCTGCTAAGTCGCTTCAGTCATGTCCGACTCTACTCTGTGCGACCCCACAGATGACAGCCCACCAGGCTCCCCCGTCCCTGGGATTCTCCAGGAAAGAACACTGGAGTGGGTTGCCATTTCCTTCTCCAATGCATGAAAGTGAAAAATAAACGTGAAGTCGCTCAGTCGTGTCCAACTCTTCGTGATCCCATGGACTTCAGCCTACCAGGCTCCTCTGTCCATGGGGTTTTCCAGGCAAGAGTACTGGAATGGGTTGCCATTACCTTCTCCAGGTTACTCTTAGGTAACAATAGCTAAAGAAAGGTTTTTTGTTGTGAAACCTCTTCAAGCATTTTTTTTTTCAGTTTCATATTTTTGGAAGTTAAGTTCTTTGTTTTGACCCCTCTCCCACTAAACAGTGAATACCACTTTTTAGTCATCTTTAAAAGAAAGTATTTTGAAATAAATATGTTACATCTAAGAAACCCACCCAGGCCTGTGGGAAACTTCCCGCTGAAACTCCCATGCACTTGCCTTTTACTGCCCTCTAGTGGGCATGTGCTGCTATGGCATTGAAAACCAAAAACTTTATACCCAAAATCATAATCCTCTGAATTGTATTCAATGAATTCCTTCACCTGTGTTCCCTTCCTCTGCCCAGATACTTACTTTTTCCACTCTCTTTTTATGTAACTGTCGGCACAAACTTGGATCCAATGCAAGGTCATGATGTAGAAAATATCCCTCCACACATGGAAGTATAAATAAGAAACTTTTTCCACATAGGCCTGATTTCAGAACTATCTTACACAAGACAGTGGATCTTAATGCTAATTATTAGAGCAGAGAATCCCATGGGGTTTCAGCCAGAAATTGTATTTAAAAAAAAAAAAAACTTTTTTATACATCTTCCTTTCCAAACAACTAATTTTCCTACCCATCCTTATCTTGCCTGAAAGAAAATTACATTCAGCCCAACTTTCAGCTCAAGAGTTTATTGCTAAACAAAAAAATGCTTCGTGTGATTTGTGAGGCAATTGAAAGGGGAAAACTCCCTCATCTATACCCACCAGACACCGGCTCCTTTGTTCCTCAGTACCATTTCTCCTGAACTGCTTTCCATAAAGAAGAAATAAACTTGATCTAGTAAGGCGTTAATAGATTTGATTAGATTTGTACGGCAAAGCGCTGGGTCATTGTGTCAGCGAGGGTATTCTAAATGTTAATGCGCGGGCTGCTCGCCACTCAACAGATTGGAAGCTGAGACAAGACTATGATAAAGACCTCAGTGTTACAACTTTGCACGACCTGAAAATAGATAGGACCCTTAAAATAATGATAATACAGTAACTTTTTTTAAAGTGAGGCAAAGAAAAATGCAGCATATGTAGGAATCACAGAACTCAGGTCAACCAAAGGCTAGAAAAATTAACCTATAGTGATAAGACTGGGACTACTTGTAGGAACAATGGGTACCACGTAATATCAAGACCCTAGTTCATGTCACAACTGAGTGACTAAGCACAGCACAGCACATGTATAAATACATCCCCTTCCTCCCATCTGGCTCGTACTTTGAGCATAGTTCAGTCTCAGTTCAGTTCAGTTCAGTCGCTCAGTCGTGTCCGACTCTGCGACCTCATGAATCGCAGCACACCAGGCCTCCCTGTCCATCACCAACTCCCGGAGCTAATGGGTAGTCTCCAAATGGTCTCAGCCTAGAAAGTAGTTTCCCCTCAGCAGTCTAATTACAACTCAACAAATCCTTGACAAAGGAAAGAAGGGGTGTGCTGTGGGTACATCAGAAATTACATTAGAACATAGCAGAGTTTTGCCCCAGGGATTTTGCCATTAGGTAGAAAAGCTGACAGTAAATTTTTATCTGTCTGAGGTTAAGCATAGCCCTGCTCCCACTTTCAGTGATATAACAGCAGATAGATACAAAGTATATTTCAATGCTCCCAAATAGATATCAGACAACCTTTATATAGGTATAACGTTTTTAGCCCATTATTTAAAAACCCATTGTGGTTGCAGCTCTAAAAGGAAGAACTGCATTTTAACTAAGAGTATTAGCAAATTAAACCTGGAAAAGCCTTTATGAAGATCTTAGGTCCCAGAGATACTCACCCTTTGACAGATCATTGAGTAATTATGGCTCATTATGTTGAAAGGAAGGCAGTTTGGTGAATGGCTTAAAAGGAAAGAGACCTCTCTGACTGATTAAGAAAAAAATGTGAATTCAAAGTCCTACAAAAGAAATCAAGAGATTCACAAGTCACTTGCTTCCTTTTGGCTTTAGAGGCAAAGAATATAGCATGCTCTTCTACCCCAATAGAACCTCCTATTACATTTTGTTATATTTAAGCTCAATACAGATAACCAAGTCTTCTCACAGGGCCACTGTTGGATTAGCCAATAAACTAAGAATGTGCTTAAAGTCCAAGCAAAATATGAGCACCAACAGGAGAGAAAGATTTATGAATTCACAGAGAATTTAATATATGATATTTCAAAATAAGGACCAGAAGTTATCATTATTATTAGCAACATAGTATAATTGTTAAGAGAATGAACTCTAGAGTCAGTCCACCAAGAACTGCATCCCAGCTCTACCATGAACTATAAAATGAGCGTAAAAATAGTGCCTACATCATAGGTTTGCCATGAGAAGTGGAATGAATTCATGTATGAGGAGCACTTAGCAGAGTGTTTGACTCTCAAATGCTGTGCAAGCTAGCAATTATTATTCTGCAGTTCAAATATTGTTTTTTAATTTCAGTACAAAAGGGTGAAAGGGGGGCATAGCCTCAAAACCTTACTTTGCTTAGAGGTTCTAAAGTCAGACACTGCCTTGCCCAGGATAATGACACATTCAGACTCTATACATAGTGAACATTTTCTTGAAACCTATTGAAATTAAAGGACAAATTCTTAAAATCACAAAGATATTTCAGCTCTAAAATAGCTCTATGTGCCTATCTTGATCCAATGGAAAAGTCATATACTTTAATAGGACAATAATTAATATTTATAGTACAAGAGAACTAGTCTGCACTGAACTTTATTTGGAGGTATCTGCTAGAATCTCTATCAAAAACTGTTTCTGGCACCAAACACTGGACAAATCATAGACCATGTAAGGACAGTGGCATCCACACTCCATTATGAACAGACTTTTCCAATCTTGTGCCTGAGGGGCTATTTCTACTACTTCTTATTATGGAATTATTTAGGAGAAAGAAACTTGGCCCCAGAGATTATTGCAGACCATCAGGTGTAGACTGACTCTTGGCCTATGGCCAGATCAGGTGAAATTCAAAGTGAGTTTCCCTCGTTGGTGTTGAACACAGATGGAATTTGGGGTTACAAAGCCAGCACTGCCTTCCAAGACCTAGCATTAGTAATTGAAAGCTAGAAATTCATACATGCTTCATGATAATGATGAGCAGAACAATTGCATCAACAATAATGGTGAGCAGACAATGGTGAGCAGAACAAGAATATAATATTTCTTCCCTTCAGACTCAGATTCAAAACAAGTCTGTTCGCTCTTTCCTCTTCAAATGAAAATACCTTTCCTTAGAAAGACATACCTCCTCCTTTGGGCCATTTCTGACATGCTTGTTATTGAATCCTTCAGCCATCTCTGACTCAGTCTCTTTAAAAAAAGTTCTAATGTTTCTGTATTTTTTTTAAAGTATGATACTATGATCTGAATGTGACTCTCTAAAGATAAATAAAGGAAGACACTCTACTCTCATTGTGTGTCACAGATTTCTAAAAACCCTGACTTTGCTTGAATTGACAATTTTTAATCATTTACATACAAAGTTTAGCTGTTGATTAAATTCTAAGATCCTTTTAGTAATTCTGGTGCTCCTGTCCTTAACACTGGTGTTTTCAGTAACCATGGGGATTTCTTTAATCCAAGTTCTGAATGCTCAAGTTCTAAAAGCCAGTTTTGAAAATCCAGATTAATTCCATAACATTCTGAACCTCAATTTCATCTTTAAGTGAGATTATTGTTTCTCCTTTCAGTGCTGTATTAATTTGTTAAGGTTGTCATAACAAAGTACCACAGACTGAGTGGTTTAAACAATGGAAACTAATTTTATCACAATTCTGGAGGTCCAAGATCGAGGTATTGACAGTGTTGGTTTCTTTTAAGGCCTCTCTCCATGACTCGTAGATGGTCACTGTCTCCCTGTGTCTTCACATGACCATCCCTCTGAGTAGGTCTGAGTCCTAATCTCCTCTTTCATAAGGTTACCAGTCATATTGGATTAGAGCCCACCCTAATGACCTCATTTAGCCTTAATTACTTCTTTAAAAACTTTCTCCAAATACAGTCACATTCTGAGAAACCTCAGGTTAGAACATCAATGTGAGGAGATGAGACACAATTCAGCCCATAACAAAGCTGACTGTGTAATGACAGGGTATAGCGCTGGAGTCATATAGAGCAAGCCCTCCGGTAACTGCTTGTCAAATGCCTGAGTTAGATAATGGCCCTCCTTCCCCAACCTTTGATAAACTCTTTTCTAATTTGTTTTGTTTCTTGTTGCTGTTAAGGGTAGGGATCAAATCCTAATTATTCTTAAATGCCTGTAGAGAAATTCCATTGATTCATATAAATAGTTGATCAAGAAATCCCTCTTAAATGGAATTGAAATAAATTTAACAAATTTAATTGCATCAACGGAATGTTGTCATTGCCAGAGGAAAGAAACTAAGAGCCATTACAAAGACCCTCATTCCTATCCATGCTCCAGTTCTTTTTTGCTCCTATGACATTTATTTTCCATTCTTTCCTCTTCCACAGTCCCTACTGCTATTCCTCCTTGTCATGTCCTACAATAGAGCAAGCTTATCAAACATCTCCCCATCTCCTAACCTCTCTGTAGCCATTGCTTTTCTCCTTCTCCATGCACTTGCCAGGATGTTGAGTTTTGCTCTGTGTTGATGATCAGTGGCTAATTTCCTTTTTATCAGGAATAAAGAAACCCTTAATTGCCTCTTGCAATACCACTGGCATAATCCTGACACTAACACATCACAATGAACAGGAGGCCCATTAATAAACATGCAGAGCTGTGAAGAATTTCACTGATCCCTCTCCAGGTCATTAAATCTATACATGTTTGATGGGCAATAAAAGAGAAATGTAGAATGATAATGGCAGCTGTAAGAGGCTGCTGCTCCTCTAGTCTGCCTTAACCACAAGAAAAGACAGGAAATGATCCATGTATTTTTTAAAATATGTATATATTCTACTCATTATTACTAATTTTGAATGCCTATGCATATTTCACAGGCAACTGATTCATAAATAAAACTTGAAGCAGGAACATGGAATCCAGTTTGATTAAACAAGAAGGAGTGATGTGCTCTAACGAAAAGTTTTTGTGTTGGGGAGACTTGGAGGGCAGGTGCTAATCGTAGCCCATTTATGCTTGTCACTTTAATGGTATAAATAAAGGATGTTGCCATGCGTCGATAAGCGAAGTAAGATCCTAATTCCAGAAACAAATCATCAAGTCAATAAAGATAAAACAGCCTTACAAGTTTATTCTTTAAAGCTAAGAATCAAAGGAATAATTCATACTATATAAGACAGGTTGAAATTACTTTAGACATTTTATTTCTATTTCTTATCTCACAGATAAAGTCAAACATAGACCATATATCATAAAATAGAATGTTTAAAACACCTAATGCTAAAAATTGGCAAACTCTATCACAGTCCACAGTGAGGGCCAGCATTGACCTAACACAGCCACTGCAGTAAACCTTTGGCCAATTGAACAGTCAATGTTTGTGATTCATATACTCTTCAGCAATCACAAAGTTCCATGATTTACAGTAATTTTTAATTTTGCTGAGACTGAATTTGAGTCACATCACCCCTCCCCTGCCACCAAGTCTAAAAGATTGAAATAAATCACAGAACTGGTAAATTTACCTGCCCACTTGACATTTATTTTTCAACCCTGATGTTCTTTTTTTTATTCTCCTACTAGAGCGACTCTCACACAATACTTTTTTTAAAAAAAGATAACAACTTAATGGGAGATAGGGGAATGTAGTTTATATCAGATCTGACCCTGAAGAGAAATCCAGATGCTAAGGGTAACAACAAAGTGTTGAGAAAGAGGTAGCGTTTGCCAGTAAATTACAATTTTGATGGATGACACTTAATCTAAGTAAAGTATGAATTTGGTTGAAGATTGACATGAATGCACTCACTCTAGCCATTATTTTAAACCCGAAAAGATGAAACCTGAAACTATTTGAGTGGAAGCTTGAGTGGGAATAAAGGTGATTTATCCAAGTTAGAGAGAACACTGGCAGGTCTCACACATAACCTCTGGAGCCAGATATCCTGGATTGCTCCAAACTCCATCACTTTTTATTGGGAGGTCTATTGTAATACTGTGAACACAGCTTATATGATAAAAGACATCATTTAAAACCACTGACACTGAAACTCCAGTTGCCAATTTTAAGGATATTATGCAGACATTGGTGGTGCTTTTCCCATATCCCCTCGGTCACCTGCAACTTTGCTGGCTGGTTTCCATATACCAATGACTGAGGCCCCCCACTTCTGCATGTGGTTTTCTCATTAGGAGAGCATTCTCAGCCAGAAAATACCAAGAAGTAAGATGCTCAGGAGCAACTGTCAACTAATAGACAGAATATCATAGGTAACTATACTAACTGCTTTCCCCTCAGTGGACAATTCTCTGTGTGTTCCAGTTTCCGAAAAAGTTCCCTGTAGAACTAAAACCTACTTGTGCCCAAAATAGTAACCTACACATTAATGCAATCTTGTTTGGCTTTCCTCCTTTTCCTGTCTCATTTCCCTGGTCCCTTACGATATTCCTCAGTCATGTCCGACTCTTTGCAACCCTGTGAACTGTAGCCTGCCAGGCACCTCTGTCCGTGGGGACTCTCCAGGCAAGAATACTGGAGTGGGTTGCCATGCCCTCCTTCAGGGGATCTTCCTAACCCAGCGATCGAACCCAGGTCTCCTGCATTGTACACTGATTCTTTACCATCTGAGCCACCAGGGAAACCCATATTTCCTAAGATCTTCCCCCAAATAAAATACATATACCAGAACCTTGTCTTGGGATCTGCTTTTGAAGACTTCCTTCAAAGGCAATGTATTTTGCTTTTGAAAGAAATCTAAACTGAAGTACATAAATCTCCCAGCTTTGGGAAGTCCCATATTCTCTTTCCCCTCCACAGCACAATACTTGTAGCAAAAGGCTCTTGGTCAGTCACAAGATTCTATTATTCTCTTTGCATTCACTCTTATCTATGAGACTAAATCACAAGTCCATACCTCTATTTCAAATGTATCTTTGTGGGAACTTAACCACAAGTTGGCATAAAATTTAGTTTTTATTTCCTCCTCTTCAAAAATTAAGACCCACAAAGGTTTATCAAAAATTCCCATCCTTTCTCTTTGTATGTCTTATCAGTAGGTTAATGATAGATATGAATTGTGGTGACATAATAAATGAATGTTTGGCCATTATGGATGTATTTTACCAGTAAGCACTGGTCCTAATGATTCATCTTTCTAAACCTAAGAACAATGTTGGTGTCTCTGAAACAGGGGTACTAGCAGTACCACCTGAAAGAACTAACGTGAGGGTTAAATGTGATCATCCATGATTGATGCTGGCAATGTCTGTCAAACTGAAGGCTCTCAAAGATACTATCTATGTCATTAATGTTATTATTAAAATTTAGAAACAGGTTTGAGTGGGTTGTTTAACCACTTTGGTTACTTTCATTACACTGTTTGTTAAGAATTACCATACTGCTGATTCCATGTATTTCTGTAGTATCAGTTGTAATATTTCCTCTTTCATTTCTAATTTTGTTTTTTTAATATAAATTTATTTATTTTAATTGGAGGCTAATTACTTTACAATATTGTATTGGTTTTGCCATACATCAATATGAATCCACCATGGGTGTACACATGTTCCCCATCCTGAACCCCCCTCCCACCTCCCTCCCAATACCATCCCTCTGGGTCATCCCAGTGCACCAGCCCCAAGCATCCTGTATCCTGCATTGAACCTGGACTGGCGATTCATTTCATATATGATATTATACATGTTTCAATGACATTTTCCCAAATCATCCCACCCTCGCCCTCTCCCACAGAGTCCAAAAGACTGTTCTATACATCTGTGTCTCTTTTGCTGTCTCGCATACAGGGTTATTGTTACCATCTTTCTAAATTCCATATACATGCATTAGTATTTATTTATTTGTATAGCTAAAATTTTGTCAATTTTGTTTAACTTTTTAAACAACTAGCCCTTAGTTTTGTGGATCCTTTCTAGTGGTCTTCCAGTCTCTATTGAGAACTGCTCCTAATTTTATTATTTCTGTTCTTAATTTTATTATTTCCTTCCTCCTGCTAACTTAGGGCTAAGTTTGCTCTTCTATTCCTAGTTCTTTGAGGTGTAAATTCAGGTTTTTTGAGATCGTCTTAATTTCTTACTACATTATGTTCATTCCTATAAACTTTCCTCTCACAACTGTTTTTGGTGCATCTCACAACACTTGATGTGCTGTGCTTTCATTTTCATCTGTTTTGAAATAATTTTTTATTTCCCTTTTGATTTCTCCTTTGACCCAATTATTGAATAGAAGTGTGTTGCTTAGTTTTCATGTGTTTGTTGACCTTCTTACTTTCCTCTCATTGATCTCTAGTTTCACAGCACTATGATTAGGAAAGATAGTTGGTATGATCTCAGTCTTCTTAAATTTGCTAAGATTTGCTTTTTGGCCTATTTTTCTTACAATGTGGGAGACCTGGGTTCGATCCCTGGGTTGGGAAGATCCTCTGGAGAAGGAAATGGCAACCTACTCCAGTACTCTTGCCTGGAAAATCCCATGAACAGAGGAGCACGGTGGGCTACGGGGTCTCAAAGAGTCGAACACAACTGAGCAACTTCACTTCACTTCACTTCACTATGATCTCTACTAGAGAGTATTCCAGGTCCACTTGAAAATAATGTGTATTCTGTGATGTTGAATGAAACGTTCTGAATGTGTCTATTAAGTCTATTTCTCCTAAAGTATGGTTCAATGTTCAAAATGTGTTCAATTGCAGTGTTCCCTTATTGATTTTTTCTGGACAATAGAGCCATTGCTGACAGTGGAATATTGAAGTCCCCTAAAATTACTGTGGTTTTCTATTTATCCTTTAAGATCTTTTATTGATTACTCATTATATTTTAGAGCATAGATGCTGGAAGAATATACATTTACAACAGTTATATCTTCTTGATGTATTAACCCCTTTATCATTATATAATTTTATATTTATAATTATATGCATCTTCCATCCGTCCACCTTGAACCTACATGTATCTTTAGACTTGAAATGAGTCTATGAAGAACATATAGTTGGATCTTGTTTATTTATCCATCCAGCCACTCTATGACTTTTGATTGGTGAGTTCAGTTAATATTTAGCTTGATTACTGATATGTGAGAATATACTATTGCCAGTTTATCTTTTTGTTGTATTTTGCCTTTCATTGTTTTGTTTTCCTTATGCTTCTGCCATCCTTTGTAAGTTGATGGCTTTCCATAGTGATTTGTTCAGTTTCCTTTTTTCTTTTTGTGCCTCTGCTCTAGATTATTGCTTTGTAGTTACCATGATGTTTATTTACATAAAACATTTGTGAATAAAAAATGTTGCCTGCTGCTGCTGCTGCTAAGTTGCTTCAGTCGTGTCCGTTTCTGTGCTACCCCATAGACAGCAGCCCACCAGGCTCCCCCACCCCTGGGATTCTCTAGGCAAGATCACTGGAGTGAGTTGCCATTTCCTTCTCCAGTGCATAAAAGTGAAAAGTGAAAATGAAGTCTCTCAGTCGTGTCTGACTCCTAGCAACCCCATGGACTGCAGCCTACCAGGCTCCTCCGTCCGTGGGATTTTCCAGGCAAGAGTACTGGAGTGGGGTGCCCTTGCCCACATCGAAATATTGCCTGCCATATCAGTAAACAAGGGGTGCTGCAGCCATCAAGCCACTACGGTCTCCCCTGATGGTGAACCCTGAGAAAAGTCAGGATGGAGACAAATGGGCTGCCCAGTACCAAGCCCTGAACCACTGCAGCCAACTCCAGTGTTGTACCCTGAGGGGACTCAGGATGGGAAAGAACAGGATACTAGCCCTAGATAGCTAATGGGGATATCAAAGGAATGAGTTCAATGAGGGCAGATTTCTGCACCTTTGCATACACATAAAAGAACTACATGCATTAACTTGAGCTGTTTGATTTCCTTTAACAGTAATCTTTTGATGTTCTGACTACCTGGTTTTAATATATCCTGGCTCCTCATCATCTTTTTGGAGCAATTCCTCAGAGCTATCTGAGAGGCTACCTCCTGGACTTGAAGTTCTCAGAAAGTCCATCAAATAGAACATAATTTTCAACTTTTAGGTTGTGTTTTGTGTGTTTTTGTTTTTCAGTTGAAAATCTCATAGATAAAATAGACCTTTTTCAATGGAAAGCCATTTCTTTTCATTCACCTATAAAGGTTCCATCCCTTTACTCTTCCCCTGTTATGTTTTTTTTTACCCCTTTTATATTTTTGATGTCACAAATTATCTTTTTATGCTATGATTTTATTACCAAGTTGTAGTAGGTATGGTTATTTTTAATGCTTTTTTCCTTTAACCTTTTTGCTGTAGTTAGTTTAATATACTATTCTTTAAAAAGGTACAGTATTCTAATTCTGACTAGTGAATTATTACCTTAACCATCTTTTCATTTTAGCTTGCAGAGCTCCTTTCAACATTTCTTGTAAGGCAAGTGTAGTGGTGGTAATTTCCCTCAACTTTTGCTTGTCTGGAAAAGCTTTATTTCATATATGAAGGATAACTTTGCTTAACAGCGTATTTTAGGCTGGTAGTTTTTATCTTTCAATACTTTAAATAAGTCATTCCACTCTTTACTGGCTTGTAGAGATTTCGCTGAGAAATCTTCTGATAGACTTATTGGGATACCTTTGTAGGTTACTGTCTTTTTTCCCCTGGATGTCTTTAAAATTCTTTATCATTGACCTTCATTAGTTTTAATATAATGTGTCTTGCAGAAGGTCTTTTTGCATTGAGACAAGATGTTCTATTAACTTTATGGACTTGTATATCCAGCTCCTTCCCAGGTTTAGAAAGTTTTCAGCTATTATTTTTTTAAGAATGATCGCTACTCTGTTCTACCACTCTTCTTCTGGGATACCTATTATTCTTGTGTTGACTCTTCTACTGCAGTCAGATAGTTCTCATAGGGTTTCTTCATATTTTAAAAATATTAGTTCTCTCTTGTTCCACCTGAATCATTTCTATATTTCTATCTTCAAGTTCACTAATTCTCCCATATAACCTGCTCTGTTTCCAATGCATTCTAATGCATTCTTCATTTCATTTATTGAGTTCTTCAGCTAGAATTTCTGTTTAGTTCTTTCTTAGACTTTTAATCTCTTTAATAGAGTATTGTTCCTGTTCATTAATCTTATTACTGAAATCATTGTACTGCCTTTCTGAGTTTTCTTGTAGCTCACTGGATTTCTTCATAACAGCGATTCTGAATTCTTTATCAGTTAGAGCATGATACTCCCTGTCTTTGGGTTTGGTTGCTGGAAAACTGTCATTTTCTTTTAGTGATGCTATATTACCATGATTTTTCATAGTGTTTGATAAAAAGTGCCTCTGTTGGTGCAGTTAAAGTAGCAAATATCACTCTTATTTAGGCAAAGATCTGTTTACTTTGATTCTAACAATTCAGCTGGTTGGTATTTAGGAGCATTCCTTTTGTTTTTAAAAAGACGGTGGTATAGTACAAATGTATGGTTTCTTTAGGGAAAGGTGACTTACTACTAAGGTTGGAAGCTACATTAAAAAAAAAAAAAGTAGCAGGAGGGCAGAGCTCAGAGGTGTATATCTAGCACTTGGGGCTTTGATTATGCTGATGGCTTAGTGGGAGTGGTCCTCAAGTTGGCAGATCTCAAAGGTCCATCACTTCAGTTCAGTCACTCAGTCATGTCTGACTCTCTGCAACCCCATGAACTGCAGCACACCAGGCCTCCCCGTCCATCACCAACTCCCAGAGTCCACCCAAACCCATTTCCATTGAGTCGGTGATGGCATCCAACCATCTCAACCTCTGCTGCCCCCTTCTCCTCCTGCCCTCAATCTTTCCCAGCATCAGAGTCTTTTCAAATGAGTCAGCTCTTCGCATCAGGTGGCCAAAGTATTAGAGTTTCAGCTTCAACATCAGTCCTACCAATGGACACCCAGAACTGATCTCCTTTAGGATGGACTGGTTGGATCTCCTTGCAGTCCAAGGGACTCTCAAGAGTCTTCTCCAACACCACAGTTCAAAAGCATCAATTCTTCAGCACTCAGCTTTCTTTATAATCCAACTCTCACATCCATACATGACCACTGGAAGAACCATAGCCTTGACTAGATGGACCTTTGTTGGCAAAGTACTGTCTCTGCTTTTTAATATGCTGTCTAGGTTGGTCATAAGTTTCCTTCCAAGGAGTAAGCATCTTTTAATTTCATGGCTGCATGGGTGGTCCCTTTACCTCCAAAGGCAGACAGCAAGAGACATTTCTCTTCAGTTCTCCTTGTCTGCCTACTTCCTTTTTTTTTTTTTTTGCCTCCCCTCACTCACTGTAGTCTCCTCAGAGAGCTACTGGTTCCTCCAGCTGTAGCTCACATGGCCAGGCAGACAACCTACTCACCATCTTCACCCTCCACTTCCTCTGCCCGAAAAGTCCTGCTGCTTCACTGCCTTCTCTGCTGTCATGAGTTCCCCCCCACTTCCTTCACTCTCCCTCCACCTCCATAGTTCAGTCCACCCACTTTCAGGTGCACAGATGGATGAATCTCTAGGGTTTCCTGGTATTCTGTGCAGAGGTACATTTTTTCAATTATGGATGCATAATTAGTTGTAAATCAAGGTGGGGGACACCAACATGATGCTGACATCCCTTTTCAAGATAGGCTTCTTCACATTGTTTCTAAAATCCAAATAAAATTATTTGAATTGCTGGTGGGAATGTAAATTTACACAGTCACTATGGAGAACAGTATGGAGATTCCTTTAAAAAAAACTAAAAATAGAACTACCATGTGACCCAGCAATCACATTCCTGGGCATATACCCAGATAAAACCATAATTCAAAACGATACATGCACTCCAATGTTCATCGCACCACTGTATATATAATAACAGGACAGAGAAGCAACCTAAATGTCCATCAACAAAGGAATGGATAAAGAAAATGTGGTACATGCATATGATGAAATATTAGTCAGCCATAAAAAAGAATGACGTTGTGCCATTTGCAGAGATATGGATGGACCTAGAGTCTGTCATAAAGAGTGAAGCAAGTCAGAAAGAGAAAACAAATATCATATATTAAGGAATATATGTGGAATCTAGAAGAATGGTATAGATGATCTTATTTGCAAAACAGAAATAGAGACACAGATGTATAGGACAAACATATGCATACCAAGGAGGGGGTGATGAATTAGGAGATATTGATACTATGTATAAAACAGATAATTAATGAAAACCTACTGTGTAGCACAGGGAACTCTGCTCAATGCTCTATGGTCATCTAAATGGAAAACAAACCAAAAAAAAAAAAAAAAATATATATATATATATATATGTAAACATATAGCTGATTCGCTTTGCTGTAAAGCAGAAACTAACTAACACAATATGGTAAAGCAACTATATCCTAATAAAAATTAACTAAAAACATATATATATATACAATATATATATTTTACAAGCTTACATGTCTTATTTTTCTGAAAAGCTCATTTTAAATTGATGGTTCATCAGATAATAGCATCTTAAAAGTGAGCATTAAAAACATTTTAATTTAAAAAAAACCCAAAAATGAGTATTCTAGTACATGCTGTTAGTGCTGATGACTGGGGAGCCCAAGAAACTTCTGTGATATATCACTGATGAAGATGAAGTTCCTGCTACTCTTGATATATGTTTGTGTCAACAATATCACAGCTCATGTGTGCTAACTGATGTTTTAAGCCAAAAAAGTCACACATCAAGAAACAGACTTGATGTAGGATATTAAACTGTATCTACACATAAATTTCAATAAATGCACCATTTTATAATCCATTTGTGGAAAAACACTTATTTGGCACATAAGCAGAAGCTTATGTTTAAATGAATTTAGTGCCCACAGTCTCCCTGTCAATACCAAGTCATAAGGTAAGATTCTTTTTCTCTTAATGCACTGAAATGTTTTATAAGTCATCACTGTGTACATTTGAATCATTTGATAACTGGTGAGAAACCTGGGTAAAGTAGTTACTTAAAAAACAAAGTACATGTATAATCAGCTAGATTGACAAAACTCAAGGATCTATACTTACTTTGGAAAACCTTAAAGAAGAAGGTACTTGATACTTCATCAAGTAATCACACCCACATATTTTCAAAACTAAACAATGGCTAAACAGTTGTTCTACTCCAAATATGCCTGTAGATCAACAAACCTCCTATTGTTTATTAAAAGTTGTTTCTATTTGTCTGATGTGTTTAAACTATGTTTTTAAAACGTTGTTTCTATTTGTCTGATGTGTTTAATTATGTTTTTTAAAAGCTGTTTCTATTTGTCTGATGTGTTTAAACTATGTTTACAATTGGAAGAATTATCCTTAAAAAAAAAAAAATAGGCTGAACAAGACAACTAAGTCTTGGCAGTTCTCAGCTTCTTTGACTTTGCATGTAAAGTTCTTTACAATGCACAAGTCTTACAAATAGGTAGTAAGGAAAAGTTGGCAAGTTCCTCAGGGAAAGGAAAACAGCTAGATATGGAAAGTGCTAGAAATAGAGTAAGCATAGTCTAACTGAACAAACTCCAGTCATAGGAAAGTCAAGGGAAATATCCCTGCCTTATTACAAGGAGAGTTTCTAAGAAAACTCAAAAGGACCACTAAAAAAAATTGACCAAATTCTGCTTCTGCAGTTATGGCTAATCCCTAAAGATGACCAGTCAAACTGATGTGACAACTTTTGACCTTTCTCCATAAAATACATACTAATAGTTTTTAACACCAAAGTAAAACACCAAACCATTTGCCTGAGTTTGAATCCTGACTCTGCCACTTCCTAGCTGTTGTGATCTCAGGAAATTCACTCAGCTTCTCTCTGCTTCAATTTATTTGTAAAATTGATGCAAGTATAGTATCTATCTCATGGGGTTGAAATAGATTAAATAAGTCAATACATGTTAATGTTTACAGTGATCCCTGACACATTCAAAGAACTTTGAAAGAACTTTTCTATAGCTAACTATATAGATGTTTTATTCCTTTATGTTTACTTCAGTTGGTATTTTCTCTCCTAGTTTAGCAGTGTTTGTGAATTAGCAACCATTAATTCATATTTTGGAGAAGGGAATGGAAATCCACTCCAGTATTCTTGCCTGGGAAATCCCATGGACAGAGGAAGCTGTCAGGCTTCAGTCCATGGGGTCACAAAGAGTTGGATATGACTGAGCAACTAATGCAATCCTTTCTCTAACACAATTCATATCTACTCTGTAAAATAATGTATACGTAATATAGAAACATACAGAATATATTTGCATTATATATATTAACATATTTCATCCACTAAAAAGGAAAGAAATCTGCCATTTGTGACAACATGGTTGAAACTTGAGGACATTATGCTAAGTAAAATAAACCAGACTCAGAAAGACAATTAAAAAGCCAAACTGTTAGAAGCAGAGATAAGATTGGTACTTGTCAGAAGCTAGGCTGGGAGAAATGGGGAGATGCTGGTCAGAGGGTATAAACTTCCAGTGATAAGAAGATTAAGTTCTAGAGATCTAATACACATGGTGACTGTAGTCAACAACACTGTATTGTATACTTGAAAGTTACTAAGAGAGTAGATCTTAAATATTCTCATCATAAGAACAAGAACAACAAAATGGTAACTATGTGAGTTGAAGAATGTGTTAACTAACTTTATTGTAGTAATATTTTGTAATATGCATGTATCAAATCATCACACTGTACACATTACATTTACACAATGTTATATGTCAATAAGTACTTCCCTGGTGGCTCAGACGGTAAAGCGTCTGCCTACAATGCGGGAGACCTGGGTTCAATCCCTGGGTCGAGAAGATCACCTGGAGAAGGAAATGGCAACCCACTCCAGCATTCTTGCCTGGAAAATCCCATGGACGGAGGAGCCTGGTTAGCTGCTGTCCATGGGATCGCAAAGAGTCGGACACAACTGAGCGATTTCAGTATCTATCTATCTATATGTCAATAAAGTTGGGGGGGGAAGTAATATGATAAAATATATTTTATTTATCCTTTTGCCAAGTAATTTATAACTTTTAAATATTTAGACTTATAGTATATGGGCCTCAATGTCTTTTGTTTCTCTGGGTCCCACAGATGTAATTAGGGCCATGCCCCCTGAATAGGGGAGGGAGAGCCATGCCATAGGAATGGCTGTCACATGCACATTTCCAATTAACTATGGAATTTCCACAGACTAGTCCAAGGGGTTATAAGCTAGACTTGAAGACCCAAAAGGCAAATATCATATCTGTTTTACTCATTGCTATATACCAAGGACTGGCAAAATATATCCCACAGGCCAAATCCAGCCTGCAGCCTGTTTTTGTACCATCCATGAGCTAAAAAGGCTTTTACATTTTTAAATGTTTGGGAAAAAGTCAAAATAATACTATTTTATGAACAACTAAAAATTATTTAATACATGAAACTCAAATTTTAGTGTCTATAAATAAAGTTTATCAGCCACACTGATTTGTTTATGTATCATGCATGGCTGATATAATGATATAACAGCAGAGCTGAGCAATTATAACCAGAGATCTTATGACTCTCAGCCTAATATTTGCCCCTAGCCCTTCACAGAAAAAATTACAGACTTCTGCTACATAACCAGTGCTTTTCAGAATATCTGGTACCTAAGGTATTCAATAAATGTTTCTCACATGAATAAATTAGAAGATGAATGAAAGTCATCTAGTAGCAATTCATGTGAATCACTGTCAGATGTCATAACTGTAGTCCCTTTTCAGAGGGAAGGACTTCCCTTCACATAGCATAGAATTAAATGTCATAACCACATGCTTTGAGCAACATAAATTTTGAAATAGAAATTTGATTTAAAAAGTTGTCTGGTGCACTTGGAAATACAGAAAGTGTCTCCGAGATGCCTCACAGTATAGCAAAACTGATAACTTTACTGAGATCCAGGGCTCAGTGACTTCATGAAAGTTGAAGTTCAAACTTGGTTGATCCTAAAGGGAACCAGAGAGAACCATCTCAGGAACAGGATGAAGGAGATAGGAATCCCATTCATTAATTTACTTCATAAAATACAACTGTTATTCCCCTCAGAATCCTAGCATATTCTCCTTCTAAGGAAGAATACCTTAGAATACCTGGAAGAACAAATTATGAACATGATATTAGCTGGTTTAATGGATTAGCAACATGAAACTGGACTGCCTATTGTATTTGCCTCCAAAGAGTTGGAGGTGATTCTGTGTGACCCAAGCCTCTTTTTCTGTGGTCAGTGCTCAGGTGAAGATCACCAGCCCCTGCTGATTGATTTCCCTCTTCTATGCTTCCATGGCTGACCTACCTCCCCTTATCTGTGGCATATTCATTATATACATGTGTTCATTTTATTATGCAACAATCAATTTTAGGAGCCTGGGACACATTTTGACTTCAGTTGACTTTGCCTATTTCTACTATAATTTATAATATATGTGTTGGTTTTATAAATTAACCTAACATAATAAATAGTATTTTCCAAATTGCAGCAGCAGAATGACAAATAACTCACTACATTATACTGTCAAATAGGTATGTGACACACACACACAGAGTATGCGTGTATTTTCTACATATGACCCATTCACCACATATATACACATAGAACAAAAACTTGCTAACTTATATTACTCTAAATATACATCTAGAAGAATATTTTGTTGCATTTGGCTTTGAGGCTCTCAACTGATTAATACTAGATTTATGTAAAGTTGTAACAACTAACTTTCAAAAGGAAAACACATTACAACTACCATAAATGGTGTGTTAATAATTATAAAAAGTCATAAATGGTTTTATAAGTAGCAAATTGCAGTTAGAACACTAAATGATGATAAAATCATTGTGGGAGAAGCCAAGGCATTTAAGCAATTACTTAAGTGCAGTGATGAGCTAAGTGTAGTTCCATATTTAAAAGCAGCCAACATGAAAAACAATTTTAAACAACTTTAGCTAAAATCTCCCCGGTGCTTTCTGTGCACCACACATTTATGTGTGTGGCCTTTTATTTAAGTCTCACAGCTCTGTGATATGAATGGGCTTCCCTGGTGGCTCAGGGGTAAACAATCTGCCTACCAATGCAGGAGATGCAGATGCAAGCTCAATCCCTGGGTCAGGAAGATCCCCTGGAGAAGGAAATGGCAATCCAGTCAAGTATTCTTGGAATATTGGAAAATTGGAAAATCCCATGGCAACTGGAAAATCCCACGGACAGAGGACCCTGCTGGGCTACAGTCCATGGGGTCAGAAAAGAGTCAGACACAACTTAGGGATTGAACAATGATTATATAAATACCATTTTCTTTATTTTTCCAGGTAAGAAAACTGAGGCAGTATTGTGAAAAGATTATACTTTAAGTGCTTGAGTCAGAGTATTTCAGTTTAAACTATGGCTCCACTACTTATAACTGTGCCATCTTACGCAAGTTATTATCCTCTCTGCACTCTACATTTCTCATTGGTAAAATGAGGTAATATTTGTAACTGCCTCAGAACATCTCACACGCTAGTAAAGTAATGCTCAAAATTCTCCAAGCCAGGTTTCACCAATACGTGAACCATGAACTTCCAGATGTTCAAGCTGGTTTTAGGAAAGGCAGAGGAACCAGAGATCAAATTGCCAACATCCGCTGGATCATGGAAAAAACAAGAGAGTTCCAGAAAAACATCTATTTCTGCTTTATTGACTATGCCAAAGCCTTTGACTGTGTGGATCACAATAAACTGCGGAAAATTCTTCAAGAGATAGGAAAACCAGACCACCTGACCTGCCTCTCGAGAAACCTATATGCAGGTCAGGAAGCAACAGTTAGAATTGGACATAGAACAACAGACTGGTTCCAAATAGGAAAAGGAGTATAGTATAGTCAAGGCTGTATATTGTCACCCTGCTTATTTAACTTATATGCAGAGTACATCACGAGAAACACTAGGCTGGAGGAAGCACAAGCTGGAATCAAGATTGCTGGGAGAAATATCAATAACCTCAGATATGCAGATGATACCACCTTTAGGGCAGAAAGTGAAGAAGAAGTAAAGAGCCTCCTGATGAAAGTGAAAGAGGAGAGTGAAAAAGTTGGCTTAAAGCTCAACACTCAGAAAACTAAGATCATGGCATCCGGTCCCATCACTTCATGGAAAATAGATTGGGAAACAGTGGAAACAGTATCAGACTTTATTTTGCGGGGCTCCAAAATCACTGCAGATGGTGACTGAAGCCATGAAATTAAAAGATGTTTACTCCTTGGAAGGAAAGTTATGACCAGCCTCGACAGCATATTAAAAAGCAGAGACATTACTTTGCAAACAAAAGTCCGTCTAGTCAAGGCTATGGTTTTTCCAGTAGTCATGTATGGATGTGAGAGTTGGACTATAAAGAAAGCTGAGCGCAGAAGAATTGATGCTTTTGAACTGTGGTGTTGGAGAAGACTCTTGAGAGTCCCTTGGACTGCAAGCAGATCCAGCCAGTCCATCCTAAAGGAGATTAGTCCTGGGTGTTCATTGGAAGGACTGATATTGAAGCTGAAACTCCCAATACTTTGGCCACCTGATGCAAAGAGCTGACTCATTTGAAAAGACCCTCATGCTGGGAAAGATTGAGGGCAGGAGGAGAAGGGGATGATGGAGGATGAGATGGTTGGATGGCATCACCAACTCGATGGACATGGGTTTGGGTAGACTCCAGCAGTTGGTGATGGATAGGGAAGCCTGGCGTGCTGCGGTTCACAGGGTCGCAAAGAGTCAGACACGACTGAGTGACTGAACTGAACAGAATGTTGTCATTAAAGATAAAATTAGATAAAAAGATAAAATAGTGAAATAATTAACATTAACATAGGCAAATAATTAGAAAAGAAAATGGCAACCCATTCCAGTATTCTTGGCTAGTAAATTCCATGGACAGAAGAGCTTCAGTTCATGGGGTCACAAAGAGTCAGACAGGACTGAGAAATTGGGCACATGCATCGGCATGTAATACCCACTTGAGAGATGCTTGATATTATTAAAGAAGTTAGATAACATTCATGAGATCACAAAACTTACAAGTTATTGGAACAAGATAGGACCTGGGTCCATTTCATTCAAAACCCATACTCTTGATGTCTAAACTTGAAGGCCTTTGTTTACTTAACAACTGATGAGGTTACTTTAAATGATTCTAAGACATTCAGAAAACGAAGATCATGGCATCCGGTCCCATCACTTCATGGGAAATAGATGGGGAAACAGTGGAAACAGTGTCAGACTTTTTTTCTGGGCTCCAAAATCACTACAGATGGTGACTGCAGCCATGAAATTAAAAGACGCTTACTCCTTGGAAAGAAAGTTATGACCAACCTAGATAGCATATTCAAAAGCAGAGACATTACTTTGCCAACAAAAGTTCATCTAGTCAAGGCTATGGTTTTTCCTGTGGTCATGTATGGGTGTGAGAGTTGGACTGTGAAGAAAGCTGAGTGCCGAAGAATTGGTGCTTTTGAACTGTGGTGTTGGAGAAGACTCTTGAGAGTCCCTTGGACTGCAAGGAGATCCAACCAGTCCATTCTGAAGGAGATCAGCCCTGGGATTTCTTTGGAAGGAATGATGCTAAAGCTGAAACTCCAGTACGTTGGCCACCTCATGCGAAGAGTTGACTCATTGGAAAAGACTCTGATGCTGGGAGGGATTCGGGGCAAGAGGAGAAGGGGACGACAGAGGATGAGATGGCTGGATGGCATCACCAACTCGATGGACATGAGTCTGAGTGAACTCTGGGAGTTGGTGATGGACAGGGAGGCCTGGCGTGCTGCGATTCATGGGGTCGCAAGGAGTCGGACACGACTGAGCGACTGATCTGATCTGATCTGAAGACATCTAAAAGTCTATTACCCTTCTTCAAAGATCTCAAGATTGTTTTTAGCCGTTTTTCCCACCTTCCCCACCCCCAAATCAATGTCTGTAAGAGGAAAGAAAGGAAAGTGGCAAGGAAGGATGTGCATTTTCCATGGGTGGAGTAGACACCACAAAGATAAACTAGCTTGAAGTGGCTGTTGTGTCTTTCCCTGAAGTCTTTCCCTAGAGAGTGAACAGCCTTGTAGCTAAGGGGTTGTTCAAAGAGAGCGATTATCAGGAGCACCAATGCAGGTAGAGTGCGAGCTAAAGGGGAGCTGCTACAGTGACAACCAAGGGTCACAAGAGAACCACATACAGCACTAGTTAACTGAAAAAACGTCTTGTCCCTTTTCTGTAATTCATCCCCATTCCCATCTCCCCCCCATCCCCAGCACTCTCCCAGCCCCACACAACACTGAAAGGGTAAAGTGACAGACCTGGGGTGGGGGGAGGAAGCCAAAATAGATCATGCTCCTACCCCAATGAAAGTGCCATCAGAGGTCAGGCCAGAGCTAGGAGAGGGAAACAGTGAGTCAGACAAGAGAGAGGATTTCTAAATTACTCTACACCAAACCCTTGATACCTTCAAGTGGCTGGAAAGTTATGGAATCCCCCCCTAAAAGTCAATAAGGAGTGGAAAATGGAGAATCAACCATCTAGGGGAAGGTACTAACTAGAGAAAAGCAAAACTGTTTCATGCTTGTACCCTGCCAAATTCACACATTTTAATTAACTGATGGGATAATTATATAGCTTTATAAAATTATCAGTTTGTTTATTTGCTTAATGTGCATATTTCCCTCTAGACTACAAGTTCTATGGGGGCAGAGGTTACTTTCCCAGTAGCAACCCAGCACTTGCACACAGCACTTCTCGCATCAGTTGAGTTCAGCTCAGTCACTCAGTCGTGTCCGACTCTTTGAGACCCCATGAACTACAGCATGCCAGGCCTCCCTGTCCATCACAAACTCTCGGAGTCTACCCAAACCCATGTCCATCGAGTCGGTGATGCCATCCAGCCATCTCATCCTCTATTGTCCCCTTCTCCTCCTGCCCCCAATCCCTCCCAGCATCAGGGTCTTTTCCAATGAGTCAACTCTTTGCATCAGGTGGCCAAAGTATTGGAGTTTCAGCTTCAACATCAGTCCTTCCAAAGAAATCCCAGGGCTGATCTCCTTCAGAATGGACTGGTTGGATCTCCTTGCAGTCCAAGGGACTCTCAAGAGTCTTCTCCAACACCACACTTCAAAAGCATCAATTCTTCAGCGCTCAGCTTTCTTCACAGTCCAACTCTCACATCTATACATGACCACTGGAAAAACCATAGCCTTGATTAGACAGAACTTTGTTGGCAAAGTAATGTCTCTGCTTTTCAATATGCTATCTAGGTTGGTCATAAGTTTCCTTCCAAGGAGTAAGTGTCTTTTAATTTCATGGCTGCAATTACCATCTGCAGTGATTTTGAAGCCCCCAAAAAATAAAGTCTGACATCAATATTTCTTAAATAAGTAAATGAGTCTACAGAAGATAACTCTCTTGAATTTTCATTTTAAAGTTCTCGATAGCTCAGAATAACCACCACCCCAAATGTGCCTTGTATTTGCATATGAAAGATATCCTAATTATCAGATGAGTCCATTAAAAAATGAGACTTTGAGGCATGAAAACATTTTTGGGAAAAAAAAAAGAGAGAAAGGAGAGAGAACCATCTGCCAGAGGTGTCCTTCCCTCTGGGAATGTTATTTTCAGTGTGATATTCCTTGGAAGGAGAGGACTGTGGAAAAATAGCATAAGATCAGTCTGATGGGGAAAAACGTCTCCAAAAAGTAGCTGTTGCTTGTTCCAGAGAAAAGGCAAATGGTGTGGGAGGCAGAGGGAGTTACTTTTTCCTATACTTTCCTTTTCATTATAATGTCTCTCAAGGTGATATTTCATCCCAGAGTGATCGAAGTCCCTGAAATTTCAAGAACAGGCAGGCCTTCTTTTACAAGCAACAGTAAAAAAATTTTTGAGCAGCTAAGCATGTTACTAGGGAATTAATAATAAATCTGTACAGATTGATATTCCCCTGAGATAAAAGGAGAGAGAAAATATTAAAAAACCCATGCTCTTGGCAAATGAAAAACTAATGGAGTGTTTATTTCTCCAGGGAGAGAGCGACACAGTGCTTGCTTTTATTCCCAAGACTGAAGGCTGCCAGGTGGGCTAACAGGCAGGGAGATGGTCTCCGGTCATGTGATTCTATGAGAACATTAATGCTGACTCGACCAAAGCATAGTGCCAAGGAAAGAGCCAAACAGGCTTGGGTTAGAATGCCACTTTTATTGCTCAATAGTTGTGTAACCTCAGCCAAGTAACATAGTGTCCTTGAGCCTTAGTCTTTGCAAGAGAAAATGGGGATAACACCTACTTCCTGATGAGTGGAGAATGAAACATGAGTATCTGCCTACTGGCTAAGATCTAGTAAGGACTCAAGAAATTCCTAATTTTTTTCCCATGATGTACATTTTTATACTTAATTTTCATCCAAAAGAGCCTCTTTACTCCACATAAACTACCTATTATTTCACATACTACTCTACTTTGATAATGCAAGATCCATGATCTTAGAATATCTTTCTTATCCAACTTCATCATATCTGACTCAATAGACATCAGTTCCTTAAAAGTACTAATCATGCTTCTTTGGATTCATCTCCTACCAACTCTCAGTCCCCACTGCCATTAGTCACTGGTGGATTATAAGATCTGTGAAGCCAGATCTGTATTTTTTTCACCATTTTACCCCAGTATCTAACACAGAATTGATTACTTGTTGGTACTCAGTAAATATCTATTACCTGAATGGATGAATGTAAGATATACTCACCAAGACAAGCTAATTGCTGTATCAAACAATCTCAACATTCCTGTGTCTTAGGCCAATAAATGTGTATTTTTTCATATATCCACAGCTGAAAGTGAGTCAGCGTGGAACTGTGCTCTGCAGAATCATTCCAAAAGTGGGATCTTTTCATCTAGCATTTCACTTCCTCCAGGATCTCCAAATCCCCCACTGAATCTTCCATATCCAACCAATAATTAAAGAAAGAGGAGGGCTTCCCTGGTGGTCCAGTGATTAAGAATCCACCTTGCACTGTAGGGGACACCGGTTTGATCCCTGGTCCTAGAATCCACATGCCTTGGGACAACTAACCATGTGTGCCACAACTGCTGAAGTTGAGCTCTGGAGCCTGCAAGCCCACAGCTACAGTGCAGCAACTACTGAAGCCTGTGTGTTCTGGAGCCCACACTCTGCAACAAGAGCAGCCACCACAATGAGAGGCCTGCACACTGTGACTAGAGGGTAGACCCACTTGCTGCAACTCGAAAAAGCCCACATGGAGCAATGAAGACCAGATCAACCAACAATAAAAAAAATGAAATATCTTTTTGAAAAAGAGAGAAAAAGAAAAAGGAATCCAATAAGAGTTTTCAGAAAGATTACAGAAGCCAGTTCTGGAAGTGATTCATCACATCCCTTCACATTGTGTTGACCAGAACTCAGATGTATGGGCTCATCCCCTGCTAGAAAAAACTCCTAGGCATTCTGTCACTTAACAAGTCAGACCATATCTGTTGAGTGACCAGCATTAAGAATTGGGCAGACAGCTATTTTCCAACAATTACAGCCATGGTTTGGGAACAAGATGCTAAGAGTCACAGAGGCTAAGGAGGAAAGGAAACAATAAGGTAGAAGAAACCAAAATCCAAAATAAGGGACCAGAATTAAATACAAGGCCAAAGTTCTACAGGACCAAAGACAATGGCTGACATCACAGCTCAATATCATCAAATGTCAACACCAAATCAATGGCAGCAAAGGTAGCTATCCAAGTTATACCTGCTTCAAGTCCATCATATTCTAGAAACTGAGATAGGCTGGGTTTCATGTGAGATCATGTGTTGAGGTCCTTTAATGGACCGGAACATGGTGGTCCAGTGTCGACGATGAGTAAGTGAAAGAAGGAGAGAGGCTAATATTTCCTGGGTTACGCAGCCAGCTTTTGCGTTCCAGGAAATCAGCCAGAAATAGAGAGAGAGAGAGAGAGAAAGAAAGAAGGAAAGACACGGGGATGAAAGCTCTGATGGAGCAAAGGTGTTGTAATCAACATGGTGTGGGCATATATACTGTCTTACAAGGTAGTTATTCTCAGCAAAAATAAAGATTAAAATTCCAGGCTTACAAAACATAGGTGATCCATATTAAAGAGAGAGAGAGTTGTAAACAATCACTATTACTGTATGTTTCACAAGAAGGAAGAGGGTACTTATCACCGTATTGAAAAACTAATGAAGGAAATGCCTCGATTCCTCAGTCCTGGCAGAGGCTTGCCTCTCCTCTTAATTCCTGAACATTCAGGAATTAATAAGGAACAGAGGACTCCTGACAGAACCAAAACAGACATAAGAAGCCTCCTGTTAAATGCTTCTTGACAATCATGTGACTCAACGTGCAGATTTAGGAATTTAGAGGCAGGAATTTGTCAGTAATGCAAGTAACCAGAGCCATAAAACCTGCACTAGATATGATGGGGAAACATATGGATACTCCAGAGCCTTAGTCTCCTGGATTCCTTGTTTCCTACAGATCAAGGGACAGCTTCTAGAAAGATCATGCTTTTCGGGAAGGGAAAGGCCTTATCTTAATCAGTTTGAGCTGTTATAACAAGATACCCATAGACTAGGAAGCTTAAACAACAAACACTCCTTTCTCACATTTCTGAAGGCTGGAAGTATGAGATCAGGGTGCCAACATGGTTGGGTTCTGGGGCAAACCCTCTTCCTGGTTATAGAAGGCCATTTTCTTGCCATGTCCTTCCTCACATGGTAAAGAGCAGAGAGAGATGCAAGCTCTCTCATTTCTCTTGCTAAGAGGGCACTAATTCCATCATGAGGGCTCCACCCTTATAACCTAGTATCACCCACAGGCCCCAACTCCAAATATCATCAAATGGAGGGTTAGGCTTCGATACATGAATTTCGGGGTCGGTGGGGGGTGGGGGGGGTGCGGTGGAGGTGCACATTCAATCCATAGTCAACCTTATCCTGGAGGACATGTAACAGATGCCCTGCATTTACCAAGGGGGCAGGGACCTGCATCTCCAGCTGTCATCTTGATGAGGCCCCTTTGCCTGAATGAAAACAGGACCAGCACTTGCTACACAACTGCCCTGCACCTCTGCCCTTGACAGGAAGATGACAGGATCGCTCTGCTTTCTCACTTTCGGGTTTCCCTTTTCAGCACATTCCTCCCCTCCCCTGCCAAGCACAGTTATTAGTGGGCTAAATTGTAAATTTGTTTTGATTAATTAGTCTCAAAGCTGACTTGGCATGTATTGAGACAGTGAAGAGGGTTCTAGATTTATTTAGTGTCCAGATCCCTGCACTCTCTGGGATGCCTCTGTCAGCAACAAAACTTAAAGCTCAAAACTGTCTATGTTAAAAAAAAAAAATGCTTTATGTGCCTAATTAACTATTTGTCACTTTGAGGTAAGTCCAAAGATAAAATCTCACCATCCTGTATAAGGTGATGGATGTGCATCTTTTTATAGTGCCATGGACCAGGAAACTCAAGAATCAATTTCTAGACTTGGGAACAATGACAAAATTGTCTAATGTATTCATTTGCGCTGTGACACATTACTCATGATATAACCTTCTAAATGGTTTCTCAAAATCTTAAAGCCCTCCACCAATGAACTTTTCTTAGGTTTCTACCTCCAGAATCAATGTGAAAAATGAAGCTGGTAGTATTTAGCCCAGCAGAGCTGAGTTGAGTCATAAGATTTGGGGGAAGAGGGTTCAACCAGTAGGTTGAAAGCCTAAATTCAGACCTTATTTCTGCAGTAACTGGCTAATGAGGAACCTCAGACAACCAAATAAAATGAGTTTAAAAGTAAAATAGGGAATATTTAACTCATATAACTAAGAAGTCCAAGGATTGGTCTTTAGACCCAGCTGACTCAAGGAGGTTGAATCATGTTGACAAAGGTCTGGGTATGCCCTGTACTTAGCCTCTCTTAACTTTTGTTTCTAGCTTTATTCTGCAGACAGTGTGTCAGAGATAGCTAGGGCAGACAGTCCATGGCAGTTCCATGTGTAGCAAGTCTTACAACTGTCAGTCCCATTAGAAGAGAGTGCTTCTCTCTTTGAACATCCATAAGCAAATCTTTACATTAGTCTTTGACTATATCATTTGGGTCATACGTCCACCCCTGAATCAATCACTGTAGCAAAAAAAAAAAAGTGAAAGTGTTATTGTTCAATTTGGTCAACTCTTTGGAGTCAGTGGACTCCAAGGACTATAGCCTGCCAGGGTCCTCTGTCCATGGGAATTTCCAGAAAAGATTATGGGAAGGGTTGCTATCTCCTTCTCCAGGGGTTCTCCCAAACCCAGGAATCAAACCCTCACCTCCTACAAGTCTCCTGCACTGCAGGCATATTCTTTACCACTGAACTACCTGGGAAGCCCTAGGATAAAATAATTGGAGTCCTATAGGCTATGTCTTATATCCCTTAGATAAGATAGAGAGAGGGGAGGGGATTGAAATTTTCATAGAATTTTCTTCAGTTCAGTCACTCAGTCATCTCCGACTCTTTGTGACCCCATGAAGTGCAGCATGCCACGTCTCCCTGTCTATCACCAACTCCCAGAGTTCACTCAAACTCAGGTCCATCGAGTCAGTGATGCCATCCAGCCATCGCATCCTCTGTCGTCCCCTTCTCCTCCTGCCCCCAATCCCTCCCAGCATCAGGGTCTTTTCCAATGAGTCAACTCTTCACATGAGGTGGCCAAAGTATTGGAGTTTCAGCTTTAGCATCAGTCCTTCCAATGAATATCCAGGACTGATCTCCTTTAGGATGGACTGGTTGGACCTCCTTGCAGTCCAAGGGACTCTCAAGAGTCTTCAACACCACAGTTCAAAAGCATCAATTCTTCGGCGCTCAGCTTTCTTCACAGTCCAACTCTCAAATCCATACATGACCACTGGAAAAACCAGAGCCTTGACTAGATGGACCTTTGTTGGCAAAGAAATGTCTCTGCTTTTCAATGTGCTATCTAGGTTGGTCATAAGTTTCCTTCCAAGGAGTAAGCATCTTTTAATTTCATGGCTGCAATCAGCATCTGCAGTGATTTTGGAGCCCCAAAAAAGAAAGTCTGACACTGTTTCTACTGTTTTCCCATCTATTTGCCATGAAGTGATGGGACCAGATACCATGATCTTAGTTTTCTGAATGTTGAGTTTTAAGTCAACTTTTTCACTCTCCTCTTTGACTTTCATCAAGAGGCTTTTTCGTCTCTCTTCCCTTTCTGCCATAAGGGTGGTGTCATCTGCATATCTGAGGTTACTGATATTTCTCTCAGCAATCTTGATTCCAGTTTGTGCTTCTTCCAGCCCAGCATTTCTCATGATGTAATCTGCATATGAGTTAAATAAGCAGGGTGACAATATACAGCCTTGACATACTCCTTTTCCTATTTGGAACCAGTCTGTTGATCCATGTCCAGTTCTAATTTTTGCTTCCTGACGTGCATACAGGTTTCTCAAGAGGCAGGTCAGGTGGTCTGGTATGCCCATCTCTTGAAGAATTTTCCACAGTTTATTGTGATCCACACAGTCAAAGGCTTTGGCATAGTCCATAAAGCAGAAATAGATGTTTTCCTGGAACTCTCTTGCTTTTTCCATGATTCAGCTGATGTTGGCAATTTGATCTCTGGTTCCTCTGCCTTTTCTACAACCAGCTTGAACATCTGGAAGTTCACAGTTCACGTATTGCTGAAGCCTAGCTTGGAGAATTTTGAGCATTACTTTACTAGTGCGTGAGATGAGTGCAATTGTATGGTAGTTTGAGCATTCTTTGTCATTGCCTTTCTTTGGGATTAGAATGAAAACTGACCTTTTCCAGTCCTGTGGCCACTGCTGAGTTTTCCAAATTTGTTGGCATATTGAGGGCAGCACTTGCACAGCATCATCTTTCAGGATTTGAAATAGCTCAACTGGAATTCTATCACCTCCACTAGCTTTGTTCGTAGAGATGCTTCCTAAGGCCCACTTGACTTCACATTCCAGGATATCTGGCTTTAGGTGAGTGATCACACCATTGTGATTATCTGGGTCATGAAGATCTTTTTTGTACAGTTCTTCTGTGTATTCTTGCCACCTTTTCTTAAAATCTTCTGCTTCTGTTAGGTCCATACTATTTCTGTCCTTTATTGAGCCCACCTTTGCATGAAATGTTCCCTTGATATCTAATTTTATTGAAGAGATCTTTAGTCCTTCCCATTCTATTGTTTTCCTCTATTTCTTTGCATTGATCACTGAGGAAGGCTTTCTTATCTCTCCTTGCTATTCTTTGGGATCTGCATTCAAATGGAAATATCTTTCCTTTTCTCCTTTGCTTTTTGCTTCTCTTCTTTTCACAGCTATTTTTATTTCACAGCTTTTCATAGCTATTTCACAGCTAAATGGCCTCCTCAGACAGCCATTTTCCTTTTTTGCATTTCTTTTCCATGGGGATGGTCTTGATCACTGTCTCCTTTGCAGTGTCATGAACCTCTGTCCATAGTTCATCAGGCATTCTGTCTATCAGACCTAGTCCCTTAAATCTATTTCTCATTTCCACTGTATAATCATAAGGGATTTGATTTAGGTCATACCTGAATGGTCTAGTGGTTTTCCCTACTTTCTTCAATTTAAGTCTGAATTTGGCAATAAGGAGTTCACAGTCAGCTTCTGGTCTTGTTTTTGCTGACTGCATAGAGCTTCTCCATCTTTGGCTGCAAAGAATATAATCAATCTGATTTTGGTGTTGACCATCTGGTGTTGTCCACGTGTAGAGTATTCTCTTGTGTTGTTGGAATAGGGTGTTTGCTATGACCAGTGCATTTTCTTGGCAAAACTCTATTAGCCTTTGCCCTGCTTCATTCCATACTCCAAGACCAAATTTGCCTGTTACTCCAGGTGTTTCTTGACTTCCTACTTAGCCATATGCAATTGGGAAATGTGGTCCAAGACATGAACAATCAGATGCTATTATCAGATCCAAAGGCAGCATAGGATGGACAAAAACACCATTAATTTACACTATCACTTATTTAAACCAATAATTTATTTGATCTGAAAAATAGGCATAAGAATGTCTCCATTCACTTTACATGGGAGCATAAAAATAAAGCATCCAAAAAATGGCTCAAAAAAAGAACTTTAGGGAATAAAATACAGCTCTTGTATATATCTATTGATAATATAAATTTGCATTAACACTTTGGAAAAAATTTGGCATTGTCTTGTAAAACTAAATATTCATAAACCCCACAACCTGGAAATTTCACTTCTAAATGGCAGAAACAAATATTCCATCTGCTCCCTATGGTTCTCACTATTCCTCTCTTGCATTAGGTTTGGTCATATGGCTACTTCAGGTAAAGGAAATGTAGAGAAAAATCACCTGTCACTTCTGAGATAAGGCATCATAAAGCCCTGGGCAGTTCCATTGTGTTCCTCTTCACCTCCTAGGAATTGAAGTTCTTTAAGACACAGCCAATGAGGAGTCTGACGGGCTATAGTCCATAGAGTCTCAAAGAGTCGGACATGACTGACCATGCACATATATGTAAAATGATGGTGTAGCTTTAGTCCCTGAGACTCTGCCACCAAGAAATCAACCTTTGTTGTATGAAGCCATCTATGTCTAAGGGTTAATTTCTTATCACAGCATTATCTGCTCATCCTGTCTGACATAATACAATCCTCAAAAGAAACACTTACACAGGTACAGGATAATCATAGCAATTACCTTTTTTTCCAAAGATTTTTTGGATGTGGACCATTTTTTAAAGTCTTCATTGAATCTGCTACAATGCTGCTTCTGCTCCATGTTCCTGGCCCTGAGGCATGTGGGATCCCAGTTGCCCTACTAGGGACCAAACCCACATTCCCTGCCCCCATTAGAAGGCAAAGTCCTAACCATTGGACCGCCAGGAAAGTCTACTAAAAATGTTTATGCAACTCAAATGCCTGCTGACAAATATGATGGATTAAGGAAGAAACAGAGTACATTTCATGGTAGAATATTATACAGCTATAAAAGATATTGCTACAAGCAACATTATGTGTACATTTTAACAACATAATATCAAGTGAAAAAAGCAACTCCTAGGAGACTGCATATTTGGTTTAGTGTCCTTTATATACTCTACCATGTGTCAAATAGATAGTGGGAACCTGCTTACTGCACAGGAAGCTCAGCTTGGTGCTCTGTGAATTACTTAGATGGGTGGGATGGGGGAGAAAGGAGACCTAAGAGAGAGGGGATATATGTACACATATAGCTGATTCACTTCCTTGTACAGCAGAGAAAATACATTGCAAGCAATTACACTCCAATAAAACAATAAATTTTGTTATTTTAAAATAATAAGTTTTCTCATTGAAAAAAATTTTAATAAAAAAATAAGCAAAGTATATTATCTAGGCACACAGGTAATTATGTTTTTAAGCAAGAATATAACCACAAAAATCAGTATTATTTATCTGGGGAGATGAGACAGTAGATAGAACACACAGGTAAATATGGTTATTGGTAATTTCAGTGGACTGAATATTTGTGTCCCTGCCCCCAAACTTCATATTGGTTTGGTCTGACTCTAGGAAGATGAAGATGGTATTTGAAGAAGGAGACTCAGAGCTACAGAATCTTATCAAGGGAACTAATTCCTCTAAATTTTAGTTTGCAAACTTGACTCCTCTATAGAAGGGGCAGCATTGCCAAGCCTGGGACACTGTTGGAGTCTGTCTTGGGCTAATAAATCTCCTAAACTTATGCCCATTTTCCCTAATACTGACACTCTTAGTCTCTTACTTTAAGATGCCATTTATCATCATATTTTCCCAGTATCTCACCTACCAAAACATGGCTTTAACAACAAGCCTGAACTCTTTTTCCTCTCCTCTCCATGCTCTAAACACTCACCCAGGGCAATCTCAACAAAATACAGCTTCAATACCCTCAACATCCTGATACATTCCAAATTCACACAATTCTTTCCTGAAGAATGGAATGGTAACTTGGCTCATTTATCATCTCCATTTGGTGTCTGAAAGACACCTTTAAGTCAAAACATACAATATTCACCTTTAACCCCCCCTCCCAATTTTTATTCCTTCTCCTCTTTGATTAATGCTACCACTACAGTTTCCAGAATCACGGATCTGAGGTTAATTGTAGGCAATACCCTATCTTTAGATGCCTTGGACCATGTTGTCACCTTTCTCATGGGACACCATCAACAGTGACCAGGTCAAAATGAATGTCTAGTGGAGACATGTGGACTTTAAGGCTATTCTTAAAGACACGTGAATCACCCCCCAAGAGTCCCCACAAGCAACCAGGAGGGATTTTTAAGAGACCAGGTTCTACATTATCAGGTAGAACTATGAACCAGAGGAATTTAAGTTACATAATTTTACCAATAGACTGGTAAGACCTAGACATATTTAAATTACATCGTTTGATATTTGTTTCTTCCACTATATTGTAAATCTCTAGAAATTATGGATTGCATTTTATTAATCTTTATCTCAGTGCCTTCTATGGTATCCAGCATATTGTAAATACTTGACTCTACTATTTAAGTGAATAAATCAGTACACCATGTAACTTCATTGGAGCTATTTACATTTTTGTGATTGAGGAAGTTTGGTGTCATGGTGAGCCTTCCCCTGTGTCTCTGATCCCAGGAGGAGCCCATACATCAGGATCCATCCCCATGAAAGCAACTTTCAGAGCAGGGCTTCACGATTGCTTGTCAGGAAGTCATCTTTTCTTATACTTAACCTGTTTTCTAGCTCCACAAAAATAAGCAAACAACATAAAAAGGAACGGGAGATGCGACAGTTCAGGAACAAATCGCTCACTATGTTTTAGAAACATTTGCCTCAAGCATTAGGCAGTATGATTCATAACAATTTTTTTCTCTTTTTTTTTTTGAAGCATCAATGAACAATATCATAAAAAGAAGCATGATACTTTCATAGAATGTAAATGAGGTGAAATAAAGAGGATGTTGTTTCTACTAGAATCAATATTTACCAGTCTGGTTAAACTTTATAGAAACCATGATGAATGGGTGCCTGCTTACGGTCAGGGGAGTGTGGTGTGGTGTATCTGTTATAAGCTACCCACTGGAAACTGATTATTTTCCTTCTTCTATAATTCTAGAGTTGTTTTTTTAAAGCATGTTCATTTATTTACCTTGTGGGATTCCACATTTTTGTCAGGTCATTTCCTTTATGTTATAAGAACCAATGTCAGATGTTCATTGTGGTGACACTTGTAAAGCCACCCAGTGGAATATAATGAGGCCTGCAGTCAATAAATAAATAATGTTGACCTGAAAAGAATAGTGAAAGCACAACTTCTCCCCACTAGTCTCTACTGACTGTTAACTGCTCTACAAATGCCACGAAAAGAATACCGTGCCCATGGCAACCCAGCAGTTGAACTCCGATGGTGAAGTTCTTTTTTTTTTTCAGTCTTGGAAGAGGGGCAGATGTGTGTTCACACGCCTCTCATAGTTAATAATAACTTCTAAATCTGGCATTTCCTGATAATGCAACAAGCTTATGAAACAGCTTTCATCCAAGACCTTAAAAAGACCTAAAATCAAGCAAGTATTATCAGCATTTGAAAGATAAGAAAACCCCCAAAGATTATGCAACTTGCCCAAGGTTAGACAGAAAAACTTATGAAAGCAAAAATACAGCTCAAGGTAACCAACTCCCAGTCTGCTGTTCTAATTAGACAATCCTCTCCTGTGTTGGACTCAAAGCTCTGCCTTAGGTTCTCAAAAACTTCCGACGGATCCGTAAGTCCAGGGAACACTCCCCATGGGCAGCTGTGGTTAATTGAACACCTTGCAACTTAGAAGTTTCTGTTGTTAGCCTCGTTAATTAGTTTAAAGCATTTCTCACACACACACAAATTCTCAAACACATGAAAATTAAGGAGTTTCCTCCTCTTGTTTTATAATCTCCATAATTAAGATGTTAAAAACAAATTATAATGGAAATGAATGTATCACACCTTTACTTACAACTCAGTAGCAAGTAAAGCCGCCAGCTGTATTTGTTACCGAGCCCAAGCTCATTCTGTTCACCACACAACAGGCTAACAAATCAGGAGAGGAGTTGTTGGAATAAGGAATATCGACTTTTATCAGAAAGCTAGCCAAGGGAGATGGCAGAGTAGCTCCTCAAAAACTATCTTCCCTCAGTCCAAATTCAGGCTCCTTTTGTATACTAGAGGGGGAGGGGGAGGGACCCACTGTGACACTGACCAATAGCTGAGCTGAACCACTACCGGTCACGGGTTGACCCTTGCTCACCAACGGTCACTTGCTTGGGGGAGGGGCTCGCTGTGGGATCACTACAGAAGCTGTGCGGGGCTTCTATAGTTGGTGCCTGCCTGGCTACCAATGCACCCTGAGCAGAAAGGTGTGACTCCAGAAAGCGGCAGGGTCCAAAGTAGTACCTGGCTGCTCCAGCCTGGATGGAGCAAGGCGTGCAGGCACGGGGATCACTGTCTGAGGCGGCAGGCGCCCTGGGCTCAGCCTGCCACTGGCCCCATCCCAGACAGCTCTTGATGGGCTAGGTTGATATGGCAGCTGGCACCCCTAGAGCAGAGCTCCCACCTGCCAGCTTGTGCAGTGGGTGGGCAGCAGGAGTGGATCAGCCTGGTGGGTTAGGTGCAGCATTGAGCAGAGAGGTGTGGCAGAGTGGCCCCTGCCTCTACAGAGCATGAGGGCAGTGCCAGGGAGGGAGGAGAGACCATCACGCCTCCGGGTCAGCAGGGGAGGCCACAACTACATACTGAGTTAGGGTAACTGCAAAGAGGCTGGAGGTGCAAAAGCCATCCACAAACACTCCCTCATGATGCAGAGAGTGTTTTGAACAAAGTAGCGCAAAGATAATAGGAGTAGGGCTTCCCTGGTGGCTCAGTGGTGAAGAATCCACCTACCAATGCAGGAGACATGCGTTCGATCCCTGGTCCAGGAAGGTCCCATCCCTGGTCCAGGAAGGTCTCATGTACCACAGGGCAACTAAGCCCCTGGTCACAACGATTAAGCCTGTGCTCTAGAGCCCGTGCTCCACAACAAGAGAAGCCCCCGCTCACCACAACTAGAGAAAAGCCCGAGCAACAATGAAGACCCAGCACAGACAAAATAATATTAATAATAATAAAGGTAATAAACTATTGCTTAAAACAGCCAAAGCACTCAATAACACTAAGTGATTATGTCTAAGACATTTTTCCTTTCATCTCTGTTACTGCATTTGCCATTCCCTAGTGTGACCACCTTTCCTTTCTCATCTCTCCAACACATTAACTCCTCAAAGACCCAACTTATGAATCACCTCTTTCCTGAATGCTTACCTGCCCTCTCCAGATGCTGTCTTATGCCTCCAGTCTAAAATATAGCCCTCTCTTTTCCCATGGCCTTCCTGGCTTCTATTAACCACCCCTCTTCCTGTATTTAAATGGCCTCTCATACATTAGACTGAGCTCCAAGAAAGCAGGAAAAGTGTTTCTATTGGTAAAGGTGGGAGAGAAGTCAGGAACCATTTCTCATCTCCTATGATCTGGCTTGAGACACAGAGGAATTTTAGGAAAATTGTCCAGATCTGGAAAAGGGGATTTCAGCTTCAACGTGTTAAGAGTTTAGAAGTTGTTGCTCTAATTATCCTTACAACAAGGAGAAAGCTAAGCAAGCTGAAAATCAATGACTTTTCTTGAACCCACCAGAGAACTGAGGTTGCAGAGAAAACTGCCATCCCAAAGTCTGGAGAGACAGGTGAAACCAGAGAGTTACAACTAAGATCTGCTTACCTGGAGTAGAAGCCACCAGAGCCATGAACCAGAGGGAACACTAAAAAGGCAATTTTGATGAATTGTTGGAGGCTGAATGTAGACCAGGGTGATTGGCATAAACTCCAGTGAGCTGCAGTCTTAAAGGACCCGCACAGCTTTGTGGGTTTTATCTCTAGAAATCTGCCAGGTTCTCCTGGTAAAAGCCAAGAAAAGACCCTCTTGTGGCTTTGGCAGGGACAAGAAGAAAGTAACCGTAACCATAGTGAAATACCCAGATAATTCTCTTTACAAAGACCTACAAAATTTCTAAGGGAAAAGACTTGAGACTATCACACTGGGGGAGGCCTTTTTCCTGACTCCAACACCCTCTAGCCCTGTTGTATCACATAAGGAGTAAAAGTAAAACTGGAGTAAACATGAAAAACACTTCTGATAATCGTAGCCCAGGCCCACAAAAAGATTAAAATTCATTTTAAAATTGTAAAACACTTTCCTTGCCTACCCCTTAGCACCATATGGACAGAGCTCCAGTAAAACAGTAATGGATTACAGCTAAGACAGCTGTGAGATGAAAACTGTTATGTAAGGAGTTCTTAGGGAACATCAAAGACAACAGGGGGTTGTAAGACAAGGACATTCAAGGAATCTGAAGACTGACACATATAACTACAGTAGACATTAAACAGTCCATCTCCCAGCCATATTAAAAAAGAAAAAAAACCCAACTTTCCCACTAAAGGTCTGTTTACCTCAGTTTCCAAAACTTCATACAACATGTAAAACTTTCAACAAAAAACTACAAAACATTTCAAAACGCAGGAAAAATCAACTTTAAGGGTTTATGAACATTAAAACCAGAGTCAGATCTGATACAGATTTTTGAAATTTGTCAAAAAGGGAATTTAAAATATCCATGATTACTATGTTAAAAGCGCTAATGTAAGAAGTAGATGCCAGATATGCCATACAATATGCCAGATCAGATGGGTGATGTAAACAGAGATGGAAACTCTAAGAAAGAAACAAAAGAATATGTTAAAAATCATAAATACTACAGAAGTGAAAAATTGTTGGGGGCCAGAGTGAGGTACTCCGCCCATGGCAAAGGTCATGAGGAAGGAGGCTCGACATACGCAAAGGCGGGATCGAGCCTCAGGAGTCCCCCTGGAAATCCTCGAGCATCTACCCCCATAACCAGAGCCTGCCTACTTTACTACTTTGTGCTCACCTACACCTCTGACTTTACGGGGGGCTGTCCCCCACCACCTCTTTTGGAGAAGGAGTTAACTTAGAGCTCCAGTTTATAATAATTCCTGGGCGTGATAAGAGTGTTTTAACCTACAAACTCCTCTGAAGGTTCTCTGGCCTGCCTGACAGGCTTGTCCGGCCACATGTGATCGCTCACAGCCTCCCAACCGTGAGAGGCACAAGATGCTTTAAACCTTCTAAAAACAGGTTCCTTAGAAAAGTTAGAAAACTATTAGTATAAGTATAATGGGCTAATTAGAAATTGTGTTGGTGAAGGGTTTTTCATTTGTTGAGCCAATGTTTGTTGCTAAGTCTCCATATCCCCTGCCCTTACACACATTAATGAATATATAGAATTAACCTTTGATATTAATCACGTTAGACCTTAGGCTAAGTAAATTCTTTCCTTAACTAAAACCCACTACACCCTCACCCTGTAGGAATGTAACTTTATTTGGGTGGCGTCTGTTTTGAGAATAATCAGCCCTGGAGAAATAAGTGTCCTGATTGACTGACCACTGTCACAAGGAGAGGGTCGTAAATTGTCAGCAGGCCCCCCTGGCCAGAAGATGATGTAACACCCCTAAGACCTCTGTATACATTTGTATGAAGCACCTGACTTTGATAAAAGTCAGGACTGCTGACCCCGCGTGACTTTTGCATAACATCTCAGTGTATAAAAGTAGACCATGGAAAATAAAGAATTGGGATCAGTTTCTCGAAATACTGGTCTCCCCATGTCGCTCTCTCTCTCACTCTGGTTGAGTCTCCATCTGGAGCGCGGAACCCACCATGCTTACTAATTATGCCTGGGCTTCTAAGATCCGACCGGGGAGGCCTCAGTGTCTCCTCTCCTTCGGGAGAACGGAAGGACGCCTGCGGCCTACGTAAGTGGTGCAAACTTCTTGTCTTGAAGTTTTATTGGTCTCCCGCGTAAACCAAGCTACTCAGCCTCTTTTCTCCACTGAATTTTCCTACTGAGCTATCCTCATCCTATTACTCTTTATATCTTTGATAAAATATTTAAATAAATAGGTCGCCGACGCCGTCCCCGCTTCGAATACCCTGGATCAGCCGGGGCAGGACCCCGGCAGGTGGCGCCCGATACAGGGACGATTCGAAGGTAGGTCCTCAACCCTTTCCCCCAGTGTTGAATTTTAGGGACGGATAGGACCCCACTCAGGGTGCCGCGGACCCCCCTGTAGGATAGACAGGGCGAGTAGGAGTGGGAAGTGTTGAAAGTGTTAAAGAGTTAGAGTTAGAGAGAAAAAATGGTTTCTGAAGTTAAAAGGCCAAAGAAAAGCCTGATCTTTTGAAAGCTAAAAGCTTTATCTTCTATTATATTTAACTTTCTGACATGGATAACACTGAAACTAAGAATGGCAACTCTTTATACAAGTAATCTTGAAACTGTTAAAGAAGCTACTGTTAATTTAGATACTTGGGTGAAGGTGAAAAAACAACTAAACACTTATCCTATAAATATGATTAAAAATGTTCTGGACCCTCGTCATGAGGCTGTGGGATGACCTATGGGAGAGGCTATAGCGGTGGATGGTAGTGGGTCTCCACCTTCTGCGCAGATCATATTTTCTGCCATTGACAAGGAAGAGGAGGGACACTGTGCTCTACCTCCCGAGGAGTGAGAGGGCTTACAGGACGCTGCGGCCGGGCGCCCTGGCGAGCCCCCTCTCCCTCTACACAAACCTTTAAAAATTTATCCAACAATTTCTGATTTAAGGCGACTACTCCACCTCCGCTTGCACCTCCCAGGGCCTAAAAATTCCCCAGTTTACATCCAAAGCCTCCCAGAGCATTGCCTAAGGTTGAAAAAGATTAAAAAGTTTTATTTTTAAAGAAAGGAGCTTTTAAAAAATACACAATATACAGAGCCTACTCCTTGCAGAAAAACCCCCTCAGGGGGGCTTCACCCAAGCAAAAAAAAAAAAAAAAGAGAGAGAGAAAAATAAAAAGAAAAAAGAAAAAAGTGAAAAAGAAAAAAGGAAAGAATATAGAGAAAGATCTAAAGATAGAAAAAGAACTAAAGAGTGAAAAGGAGAGAGGAACGGAGGAGGAAGGAATCAGGGAATGCAGCAAGATAGAAAAAGGAAAAAAGGAAGTTAGAAAAAGAGATACAGAGAGAAAGAGAGGGAGGAGGAAAGAAAAAGTTAGAGAGAAAGAGGATAAAGGAAAAGAAACGAAAGAAAGAGAAGGTAGTAAGAAGGAAGAAGGGAGAATGAAAGAGGGAAACAAGAAGGAAATGATAGAAAGTAAAAGAGAAGAGAAGAGGAAGGAAAAAAGATAGAGTGAGGGAAAGAAAACTTGAGAAAGATTTAAAGAGAAGAAGGAAGAAAAAATCAGCAGAGGAGAGAGGAGAGGACTTACAGGACACTGTGGCCAGATGCCCTGGCGAGCTACCTCCCCCTCTGCGCAAACTTTTAAAAAAACTTATCCACCACTTTCTGATTTGGGGCGATAGCCGCCGCCTCCGTTTGCGCCTTCCAGGGCCCAAGAGTTCCCCACTTTGCCCCCAAAGCCTCTCAAAGTGTTGCCTAAGCCTGAAAAAGATAAAAAGTTTTTTAAACAGTGGAGCTTTTAAAACAGACTGCATGCACAATATGCAGAGCGTGAACCTTGGAGAAAACCCCCTCAGGGGGGTCTCACCCAGGCTAAGAGAAAAGCCAAACGGTAAGGGGATTTAGCAACAATATTAACCCTTGACGAGGTTACTCCAATTCCAACGGGAGTGGCTGGCCCCCTACCTGAGGGCATTGTAGGACTTGTGCTAGGGCGTAGCTCGCTTTCTTAAAAAAAAAAAGAAAGAAAGAAAGAAAAAGAATAAATAAATAAATAAAAAGAAAAAGAAAATTTCGGTGGTGCATGGTGTAGTAGATTCTGATTATATTGAGAAATTAAAGTTTTGTTCTCACCGCCTACTAAAACTGTGCAAATTAATAAAGGTCAAAGAGTAACACAGCTTTTGCTTTTTACCTTATTATCAGACAAGAAAAAACCTTGACTTCTCAGGCTAGGAGCCACAGAACATTTGGATTTAGTGATCTAGCCTTTTGGGTGCAGGAAATTACAGCTCCAAGGCCTTTAAAAGATCTTTTAATTCAAGAAAATAAACTGTCAGGGCTATTAGACACAGGAACAGACGTCTCTTAACATTGCTGGAAAAGACTGGCCCAGTCCCTGGCCCACACATACTACTAAAAATGAGTTGGTGAGATTAGAGAAAGTGATATGCGGGGTGAGAATGCTGTAGAAAAAAAAAAAAAAAGGTGAGGGAGAGTTTAAAACCTTGAAGAGTAGTGAGTTTCCTGTTGTTGGACGTATTCAAGTAAAGATTAGATGGTTACTTGTCATCTAAAAAGCTATAGACCAGATTTGGTTTACAAAACTAACTGGAGAAGCTTATAAACATGTTGTGCAACACCTCTTTACTTGCTTCTCATATTTAGGTGTGCCAAAAGTTTTAAAAACTGATAATGCCCCTTTGAAGCTGTGGAGAGATTGTTTACTAACTTTAAATGATTTCCAAAAATTATTAGGGGACATTAATTGGATACGCCCTCATTTAAAACTGACTACTGCAGATTTAAAGCCTTTATTTGATTGCTTAAAAATTGATCCTAATTCCAGTTCTAAGAGAAAGTTGACTAATGAGACAGAGTTAGCTCTTGTTGAAGTGTATGAGACTTTAAATGATCAGTTAATTAGGATTAATATTACCAAAAGATGAGATTAAATTATTTTTGCCACGAAACATACACCTACAGGGTGCTTGTGACAAAAAGGCCCATTGGTTCCATCTACCAGTGACCCCAAGAAAAATAGTTTTATCTTATCCCAGTTTGGTGGCACAATTAATTATAAAAGGAGGAAAAAAGAAGCGTGGAACTTTTTAGAAAAGAAGTAGCAAATATAGTAATTCCATTCAATAAGGATCAACTGCAAGTCTTTTACAAAGTAGTGATGATTGGCAAGTTGCCCTGATAGATTTCAGGGGTCAAATTTTGTTTCATTTGCCCTCAAGCCCCCACAGTAGTTAAAAGTTCAAAAATGTTAGATTGGCAGTTTGAAGATACCTGTGGAACTTTCCAACCCTATGTAGTTCCTACGCTCCCCTTTACCCTATGGGGGAGGGACGTGCTATCTCAAATAGGAGATACTCAGAGAAGGGTTTTCTCAATTTCTTAGTGATCAACAGGCGGTACAATTAATAATACTATATATATTATTATAAATACATAATATAAATATATTTGCCTAATTGCAGTTCGCCTAATTAGGTATGGGTATAAATTAAATATAATAGAGGTATACCTAATTCTATTTATAGATCTATACTTAATTAATTTGTATATAATTAATATGTATAGTATATATGCATATTATACATATACTGTATAATCAAATATATATTGCAGTAGTATAATGTGTGTGGCTGATATTAATTGGTATGGATTGATGTGCTGTGATGATATATGTTCTATATACTGTATAATTATATATGTGTGACATGTATTGCAGTACATTGGTTTGTGTTGGCTGGTATTAGCTGTGTACGTGTTGTATTGCTGTAATATATATTAATTAACATTAATTATAAAGATTAATTCAAGTATATTATGTCAATAAGTTTATACTTGTTGCCATGTATAAATACATATATAAATACATTTTGCATTTAGATATATTTGTTTACCAAAATGAGATAAGGAGGTTATACATTTATTATTTAAATTTATACACAGACCTAAACTAAACATTAGACCTAAATTAACATATCCCAAAATTTAAAATGTAAATTTTAAAAATTAAATTGACAACTGCTTGACAATTCCTTTGCCATAAAACCCCCATAGGTGTAATTGGGGTGGCCAGACAAAAAATTGGTTTTATAGCAAAACGGCCCCCTAGAGTGGGTCCATCTTCCCGCTCAAGCTAAAAAGGTAGCGGCTTCTTATCCGGGATTGATAGCTACTTTGATATTAAAGGAAAAAAGCAGAGCATTAAATTATTTGGTAAAGAGCCATCAGAAATTGTAATTCCATATAATAAGGAACAACTTGATGCTCTTCTAATGTTTGATGAGGACTGGCAGATTGCCATAGGAAATTATTGTGGTCAAATTCTGCATCATTTACCTTCGCATGTTTTGCTAAATTTTATATCCAGACATCCAGTTATTTTTCCTGTCAGATGTAAACAATCTCCTATTCCAAATGCTCAAATAGCCTTTACTGACGGGTCAACAAACGGTAAAGCCTCCATAGTCACTAAAATCACCAAAAAGTTTTAGAAACATGGGAAACTTCAAACAGCATAGAGGCTTTTGCTATGTTTGCAGATGAGGAATTTAACCTTTATTCTGACAATTTATATTGTCAGGTTGTTTCCACACATTGAAACTGTGGTTTTTGTCTAAAAATAAAACTACCATATTTCATTTGTTAACTAAATTACAGCAACAAATTTGGAAAAGAAATAAAATATTTTTCACTGGACACATTCGGGCTCATTCCGGATTGCCTGGCCCTTTAAATGCCTTTAATGACTTGGCTGACTTGTTAACCAGAAATGCAGTGGCTACTGTGATTGAGGAGGCCAGAGCCTCTCACTCACTTCATCATCAATATGCTACTGCCTTAAGATATCAATTCCAAATTCCCAGAGAAACTGCTAGGGAGATTGTGCGCTCTTGCTTACACTGCCCCACTGTTTATAATAGTCTACCTACGGGAGTTAACCCTCGTGGTCTCAAACCTAACATACTCTGGTAAATGGATGTAACTCATGTCTCTTCATTTGGAAAACTTTTCTTTGTTCATGTAACTATAGATACTTTTTCTCATGTCCTTATTGCAACGTCTCGTACTGGAGAGGCAGTTAAAGATGTTATACAACATCTCTTTACTTGTTTTTCATATTTGGGCCTACCAAAAGCTCTGAAAACTGACAATGCTCCTGCTTACACTTCTAAGTCTTTTCAGGAATTTTGTTTACAGTTTCAAATTAAACACAATACAGGCATCCCTTATAATCCCCGGGGACAAGCCATTGTGGAAAGAGCACATCAAATATTAAAGCTTCAAATTCAAAAATTAAAAGAAGGGGAGTTTAGGTATAGCTCTCCCCATCAAATCTTGCAACTTGCTCTTTTTGTAATAAATATTTTAAATGCCGTTTAGGCCGGAACTACTGCAATGCTTCGTCATTGATGCCTGGAGCAATTAAATGTAAAACCATTAGTTAAATGGAAGGACCTCCTCTCAGGACAATGAAAGGGTCCTGACCCATTATTAATTAGCGGTCGAGGATGTGCTTGTATTTTTCCACAGGACGCAGATTCACCAATTTGGGTTCCAGACAGGCCAGGTTCGGCGCGCACTCGCTCGCCCCGCCCACCAGGCAGCCCTCGCCTCTGCGCCTCCAGCCTCGCCCCGCACCCTCCTCGCTGCACCCCGCAACCTAGAGCAAAGAAGTTTGTGCAGCAAGTGAGGGCCAGAGAGGAGAGCGCACCCGCAAAGTGCCGTCCAGACCAGCGCGGCGCCGGCCAGCAGGGGAGACAAGATAAACATCGAGATCCTGGCGAGACTGACAGGGCAGCTGCAGCGTGAACTCCAACCAGAAAATAATTCTACTTATTCTGTTTTAGCTTGTCCACCCTCGCCTTATGTTTTCCTTTTTACTAATGACTCCAACAAACTTAATGTAGGCATGAATTATTCAGGTGGACCTAACGTAGTGACTTGTGAACCATGTATGCTTTCATCTTGTTTAAACCCTCAATGTAATGTTTGCTCCTTTGTGGTGTTACAATGCCCATCCTATCTTATGGTGCCTATATGATAGCTATGGTCTTACTGTGTTACAACAACTGCAGGATTTAATGCGATCGCGACGGTTTGTGGTCTTGCTTATCCTAGGAATATCAGCTTTGATAGCAACAATTACTTCTGTTACTGCGGCAGCAATATCATTGACTCAACAAGTGCATACTGCCCAATATGTTGATACCATGTCTAAAATTGTTTCTTTAACTCTAGCAACACAGGAAGCTATAGATAGGAAATTAGAGATGAGAGTAGACGCCTTAGAAGAGGCAATTATGCATATTGGGACTGAGTTACAGGCTTTAAAGGTGAAGATGGCTTTGACGTGCCACGCTGATTACAGATGGATATGCATGACATCTTTGAAGGTAAACGAGACAGATTATGAATGGGAAAAGATTAAAAATCATATCTCAGGTGTTTGTAACAGTTCTGATATTGGCCTGGACTTAGGGAAACTTCATAATCAAATACAGACCTTGGAACACTCTCGACTGGATTTTACCGCCACTGGAGCAGCTAATGACTTTTTTCACACCTTCTCTAATTTTATTTCTGGAAAAAATATTCTGTCTAATATCCCTAGTCTCTAATCCTACTTCTCATAATCATTCTTCCTTGTATTGTCAGGATTCTTCGGCAGAGCATTCGGAGGCTCGCGACTGAGCTGCATCTGGCTGTTTTAAGAAATAAAAAAGGGGGAGATGTTGGGGGCCAGAGTGAGGTACTCCGCCCATGGCAAAGGTCATGAGGAAGGAGGCTCGACATACGCAAAGGCGGGATCGAGCCTCAGGAGTCCCCCTGGAAATCCTCGAGCATCTACCCCCATAACCAGAGCCTGCCTACTTTACTACTTTGTGCTCACCTACACCTCTGACTTTACGGGGGGCTGTCCCCCACCACCTCTTTTGGAGAAGGAGTTAACTTAGAGCTCCAGTTTATAATAATTCCTGGGCGTGATAAGAGTGTTTTAACCTACAAACTCCTCTGAAGGTTCTCTGGCCTGCCTGACAGGCTTGTCCGGCCACATGTGATCGCTCACAGCCTCCCAACCGTGAGAGGCACAAGATGCTTTAAACCTTCTAAAAACAGGTTCCTTAGAAAAGTTAGAAAACTATTAGTATAAGTATAATGGGCTAATTAGAAATTGTGTTGGTGAAGGGTTTTTCATTTGTTGAGCCAATGTTTGTTGCTAAGTCTCCATATCCCCTGCCCTTACACACATTAATGAATATATAGAATTAACCTTTGATATTAATCACGTTAGACCTTAGGCTAAGTAAATTCTTTCCTTAACTAAAACCCACTACACCCTCACCCTGTAGGAATGTAACTTTATTTGGATGGCGTCTGTTTTGAGAATAATCAGCCCTGGAGAAATAAGTGTCCTGATTGACTGACCACTGTCACAAGGAGAGGGTCGTAAATTGTCAGCAGGCCCCCCTGGCCAGAAGATGATGTAACACCCCTAAGACCTCTGTATACATTTGTATGAAGCACCTGACTTTGATAAAAGTCAGGACTGCTGACCCCGCGTGACTTTTGCATAACATCTCAGTGTATAAAAGTAGACCATGGAAAATAAAGAATTGGGATCAGTTTCTCGAAATACTGGTCTCCCCATGTCGCTCTCTCTCTCACTCTGGTTGAGTCTCCATCTGGAGCGCGGAACCCACCATGCTTACTAATTATGCCTGGGCTTCTAAGATCCGACCGGGGAGGCCTCAGTGTCTCCTCTCCTTCGGGAGAACGGAAGGACGCCTGCGGCCTACGTAAGTGGTGTAAACTTCTTGTCTTGAAGTTTTATTGGTCTCCCGCGTAAACCAAGCTACTCAGCCTCTTTTCTCCACTGAATTTTCCTACTGAGCTATCCTCATCCTATTACTCTTTATATCTTTGATAAAATATTTAAATAAATAGGTCGCCGACGCCGTCCCCGCTTCGAATACCCTGGATCAGCCGGGGCAGGTCCCCGGCAAAAAATGGTTTTGATGAGCTCACCAATAGACAGGTCACAGATAAGAAAGAATCAGTGAGCTTAAAGGTGTTTAAATAAAAACTTCCCAAACTTAAATGTAATGAGAAAAATAAATTTAAAAGAAAAAACAGAACACCCAAGAACTATAATTTCAAAAGATATGACATATGTGTAATTACAATACCAGAAGGAGAAGAAAAAGAGAACAGAGCAAAAGAAATATTTGAAGAACTGCTGCTGCTGCTGCTGCTAAGTCGCTTCAGTCATGTCTGACTCTGTACGACCCCACAGACGGCAGCCCACCAGGCTCCACAATCCCTGGGATTCTCCAGGCAAGCACACTGGAATGGGTTGCCATTTCCTTCTTCAATGCATGAAAGTGAAAAGTGAAAGTGAAGTCACCCAGTCGTGTCTGACTCTTCACGACCCCATGGACTGCAGCCTACCAGGCTCCACCATCCATGGGATTTTCCAGGCAAGAGTACTGAAGTGGGTTCCCATTGCCTTCTCCGATTTGAAGAACTAATGGCTAACAATTTTTCAAAATTAATGACTGATACCCAACCACACATCCTGGCAGCTCAGAGCACATCAATCAGGATAAATACCAAAAAACTTTACACTGAGAATATCATATTCAATCTACAAAAAACAAAAGACAAAGTCTTGAAAGAAGCCAAAAGGAAAAAATCTTAGCTACAGAGGATCAAGGGTAAGTATTATAGCAGACTTCTCAGAAATCATGCAAGCAAGAGGAGAATGGAATGAAATATTTACTGATGACAGAAGAAAACTAAAGCTGAAAAACAAGATTATTACTTTATTAATGAGGGGGTGTTACTTTTTAACAACTTTTTAATGTATAATTGATATATATTAAACTGCACATCTAAATTATATAATTTCATAAGATTTGAAATGTGTATATGCCTATGGAGCCATTACCACAACCAAGGTAATAAATACATCCATCACCCTCCCAAAGATTTGTCTTGCGCCCCTCTGTAATTCCTCCTTCCTAGGCTACCTTGCCTCTCCTCCCCAGGCAATCTGTGATCTGCCTTCAATCACTATAGATTAGTTTGCTTTTTCTAAAACTTCATGTAAATGGATTCATACAGCATATTCCCTTATGCGTGGCTTCTTTCACTCAGCATAATTATTTTGAGAATTATCCACATTGTAGTTTGTATCAAAAGTTGATTTCTCTTTATTGTGATCATGGGTTCTATTTATGCATATTCCACAATTTATCTGTTCACCTATTATTTGGCTATTTGAACCGTTTCTAGCTTAGAGCTATTATGAGTAAAGCAGCAGTTAACATTCATGTAAAAGTCCTTTTGAACATATACATTTTCATTTCTCTTGTGAAAATACCTAGTACTAAATAGTAAAATAGATGGATTATGCTGTATGTGTATGTTCATTTAAGAAACTGCCAGATTGTTTTACAAATTATTTGTAACAATTTTCAGTCTTGTAAGCAATGTATGAAAGTTGATTTCATCCACACCCTCACCAACATTTGGTATTGTCAGTGTTTTTAATTTCAGCCATTTTAATAGGTGTGTAGTGGTACCTCATGGTTTTAATTTGCATTTCCCTTATGACTGGCCAGCAGGAAGAGCTAGCCAGTAGCCTGAGCAGTACACAAACAGCCTCAAGGCCCTAGGGCAGTGTTAGTCACTTAGTCATGTCCGACTCTTTGTGCCCCCCATGGACTAGAGCCCACCAGGATCCTCCATCCATGGGATTTTCCAGGCAAGAATACTGGAGTGGGTTGCCATTTCCTTATCCAGGGGATCTTCTTGACCCAGCCCAGTCTCCCGCATTGCATGCAGACTCTTTATGATCTGAGCCACCGGGAAGCATTATGACTAATAACGTTAAAGCATCTTTTCCTGTACTTTATTTATCCCCATATTTCTTCTTTAGTCATGTATTTGTTCAACTCCTCTGCCTGTTTTACATATGATGTTTTTTTTTCTAATTGAGTTCTAAGAGAGTTCTTTACATATTCTTAACACAAATCCTTCATCAGATCTATGATTTGCAAATATTTTCTCTCAATCTGTGGCTTGTCTTTCATTCTTTTAAAAGTGTCTTTCAAAGAGAAGTTTTAACTTTGCTAAAGTCCAATTGATCAATTTTGTCTTTTATGAACCATACTTTTGGTGTCATATTTAAGAAATTTTGCTCAAGGTCATAAAGTTTTATCCAAAGTTTTTTTCCTAGGAGCTTTATAGTTGTAGATTTTGCATTTGGTTTTAATGATCTATTTTGATCTAGTTTTGTATATGATACAAGGTATGGTTTGAAGTTCTTTGTTTGTTTTTTGTGTTTTGGTGGGGTGGTTTGGCATATGCCTGTTATGCCAGCACCATTTGTTGCAAAGTCTATCCTTTCTCTGCTGAATTGTCTTTACACATTTGTCAAAAATCAGTTGTCCATATATGTGTGCCATATTTGTGTGGGTCTATTTCTTGACTTGCTATTCTATTCCACTGATCTATTTGTTTGTCTTTACACCAGTACCACTCACTCCTGATTACTTAGCTTCACAATAAGTCCTGAAATCAGGTGTCAGTCCTTCAACTTTGTTTTCCTTTTTAAAGTTTGATATACAACTGGCTATTCTAGGTCCTCTGCATTTCCATATGAATTTTAAAATCAGATCATCAATGTCTATGCCAAAAAAAAAAAAAATATTGGTGGACTTTTATTGGATTTCATTAAATCTGTTGGTCAGTTTTGGAAAGCTTTACCTCCTAACAATAGTGAGTCTTGGGACTTCCCTGGTGGTCCAGTGGGTTCAGAATCTGCCTTGCAATGCAAGTGACTTGCATTCGATTCCTGGTCAGGGAACTAAAATCCCATAGGTCATGGAGCAACTAAGTTCCATCACGACAGCTTTTGAGCCTGCACACTCTGGAGTCTGCACTCGGCAATGAAGAGCACACACGCCACAACTAAGACCCAGTGCAGCCATAAAGAAGTGTAGAAAAAAAAAATTCTTAGACAGTAAAAAAACACAACAACAACAAAAAAGAAGTGTAGAAAAAAGCACTGAGCCTCCCAACCCATAAAAACAGTATATTTCATTAGGTCTTCTTTAATTTCATTAATTTTCAGATCTCAGTATATTCATATTGCTTATCTTTTATAATAACAGATTTATTCCTAGGCATCTTATGTGTGATGCTATCATAAATAATGCTACTTAATTTCAGTTTTTAATTGTCAAAGTATATAGAAATACAACTGATTTTTGTATATTAATCTTGTATCTTGCATATGTAGTAAAGTTTCTTAATACTTCTACCTTTTGGGGTTTTTTTAACTTTCATTAAAGTTTTTATTCTCAGCAAAAAAAAAAAGAAAAAAGAGTTTTACTTCTTTCTTGCCATCAGTATGCCTTTCTCCCCCTTGCTTTACTGCACTGGCTTTACTCTACTATAAGGTTGAACAGAAGTGATGAGGACACAATTCCTCATCTTGCTGCTGAAGTAGGGGAGAAAAAAGTCACTGTTATGTTAGATGTTAGATGTGAGTTTTTGGTAGCACCCTTTATCAGATTAAGAAAATATTTATTTCTGTTTTACTCAGGAGAGATATTAAATTTTATCAAATAATTTTTGCATCTATTGAGAGAATCATATGGATTTACTTTTCAATTTTGTTGATATAACAATTTAATTGATTGATTTGGGGATGTTAAAACAACTTTGCATTACTAGGACAATATCATGATGTAGAGGCTTATGTTATATTTTTCAATTTAGTTTGTTTTTTTAGAATTTTTGCATCTATATTAATGAGGGATATTAGCCTATAATTTTCTTATGTCCTTGTCTTGTTTTGGTACACTAGTTATGATGACCTCATAGATGAGTTAGGAAGTACTATCTTCTTCTCAATTTTCTGCATGAGCTTGTGTAGAATTACTATTATTTCTTCCTTAGATGTTCTATAGAATGCATCCATAGAAAAGTAGATAACTAAAAATAGGTTACTCCAAATCTGTTACCCAGAGATAATCACTGTGTCTGTTCCTGTATAACATTTTGAGATTAGAAACTATACTGGGTTAAAATAATGGAAAATTACAAGTCATCTCAATGTGCAACCATAGTGGAATGGTTCCGTAAATGTGATTCATCTATACAAGAGAATATTAAGCAGTCAATAAAAATACTGTTTAAAGTATTTTCAATTATATGTAAGTTTAGTTAATGGGATGGGATGGTGGGCTTTTGATTGCTGATTTAGGGGACTTGTTTTTGTTTTGCTATTGTTGTTTTGTTTTTCTGTAATAAAACTATAACAATAAAATCTAGTAAAATGGTCTTTAAAGATACAACAGTGTTCTGCCTCCCCAGGACTGAGAATTCAATATACCTTTGGATTAAATTTGTTTTTTTTTTTTTTTATGTTGAACATGATTATTAGTTACATAAATGTAAAGAAAGTGTTCACTTGAATAGCCTTGAAGAAAACTGTAACACTGTGACATTATCTGCATTCAGCTGATTTTTACTTAGTTTTTTTTTTTTTTTTTTTAGTGTCTATGGTTGAACAACTGTTTCTGTCTCTATTGTGTTTATACAGGGAGGGAAGGAAAAATATTTATCCCTGTATAGCTTATGTCTTATCTCTGTATACATAACTGCTGCTGCTGCTAAGTCGCTTCAGTCCTGTCTGACTCTGTGCGACCCCATGGTCTGCAGCCTATCAGGCTCCTCCGTCCATGGGATTTCCCAGGCAAGAGTACTGGAGTGGGGTGCCATTGACTTCCCTGGTATACATAACTGCTGCTGAGTCACTTCAGTCGTGTCCAGCTCTGTGCGACCCCATAGACGGCAGCCCACCAGGCTCCCCCGTCCCTGGGATTCTCCAGGCAAGAACACTGGAGTGGGTTGCCATTTCCTTCTCCAGTGCATGAAAGTGAAAAGTGAAAGTGAAGTCGCTCAGTCGTGTCCAACCCTCAGTGACCCCATGGACTGCAGCCTACCAGGCTCCTCCATCCATGGGATTTTCCAGGCAAGAGTACTGGAGTGGGGTGCCATTGCCTTCTCCGGGTATACATAACTAGATACTGTAAATTGCTAGCTGCTTTTGTAAGGATGTATGTTCTTATTCAATTTCTTATGAGTGATGTAGGATGAGAATCACGGGACTGCCCAAGAGACATATATGAATAATATCTGATGCAAGAAAACAGAAAGTAAAACAACTGAACTTTTGATGTCCCTTATGTAATGTTAATTAAGATTAAATAACCCCAGACTAGCCCTTCTTTTTTTTTTTTATTTTTTTTAAAATTTTATTTTATTTAACTTTACAATAGCCCTTCTAATGTAACTTTCTTGCAGTAGTTTTTACACCACTCTGGATGGGATAGGGTTTCCTCTAAATGAAGCAGGTAATTTCTCTCCAGTCATGCTCGGGAAATGCCACTTAGGATGGAAAGTAAGAATTAGGAACTTAGCTTAGATTGAGACAAGGACCTGAACTCAAAGACGGGGACATTTCATGAAGCGGATGCCTGTCCAGTGCAAGAGGCAGCAGGAGGCAGGGAGGGAGCCCCCTGCAGGACACTGAGGGTACATAAGCTTCCGGAGTAGCCTTAGGGGCCACCTTACATTAACCCCTGTGCTAGACTAAAGGTTCCATAATATTAGTATTATTCCAGAATATTCAGCAAAATCTTGCTCCAGGAGGCACCCGGGTTTACACTGTGAGACATGAAGGGAAAGGCCTGGGAGTGAGAAACAAAAGGAAAAGTGGTGTCTGCTTTCTGGAGGCCCAAGTTGAAGGAGAAACTGCAGAAACTAAGAAGAACGTAGTGTCCAGAAGAGCAGTTGATGACAGAGACAGTGACATGCTGAGTACAGGTAGCTGGAGATGAAGATGAGGATCCTGTGACCAAATGTATGTGCGAAAGCAATGGGGAATTCTTAAGAGAGTTGGTGGTTTGAAGAGAAAGAATGAGATCATGTGTAGGGGAGAATAGAAAGAATTAAGTTCTGAAACATAGTTGTGTTTAAATCCTGGCTTTGCCACATACTAGCTGAGTGACCTAGGGCAAGTAGTTTAGCCTCTCTGACCCTTATTTCCCTTATTTGTAAAATGGGTATAGTAGTAACGCTACCATAAGTGGATTGCTCTGAGGAGGATGTGAATTAACACACATAAAGGGGTCACCATAGCATTTAATGATAGAAACATATTCATGATGTATTTAATGAAAAATGTCACAAAATAGTATGTAGATTTTAATCACATATGAAGCGACTTAGCAGCAGCAGTCAATATATAGAGATAAATAAAAGAAATTATGGGAAAATATACTCCAATCAGAGAAGGCGATGGCAACCCACTCCAGTACTCTTGCCTGGCAAATCCCATGGACGGAGGAGCCTGGAAGGCTGCAGTCCATGGGGTCGCAAAGAGTCGGACACGACTGAGCGAAGTACGCTTTCACTTTTCACTTTCATGCATTGGAGAGGGAAACGGCAACCCAGTCCAGTGTTCTTGCCTGGAGAATCCCAGGGACAGGGGAGCCTGGTGGGCTGCTGTCTATGGGGTCGCACAGAGTCGGACATGACTGAAGTGACTTAGCAGCAGCAGCAGCAGCATACTCCGATATCTCTGGATTGGGAGATTACAGGCCCCTTTAATTTTTTTCTTTTCACATTTCTACTCCTGAAGTTACCTATAGTTAACTTTTATAATTAAAAAACACAAAAATATATATTCATCATGTAATAAAGAGCAGTGTAAGATTCTGGAAAGTTGATTGATAAAATCACATTCTCTCATATGCCCCCAAGAAATTAACTTTAAAGCTAACATGCCCTAAGAATTCGTAGAAGAGGAGTTTCCACTTGTTTGTTTACTATATGATATTTAAAAGTTATAGTACTTGCTGTTACCCTTTCAAGATGCCCTTTTTTAAGGTTATTCCATCCTTATCAGCAAAGGGTCTATGCTAGACTCACTCTCAGGGACTAGGCAGGGAGTGAGCAGGCCTTTAAAGATGGTCATCTAGGGACCTCCCTGGCGGTCCAGTAGTTAAGACTCTGCACTCCTAATACAGGGTGCAAGGGTTCAATCCCTGGTCAGGGAACTAAGATCTTGCATGCCATGCGATGTGACCAAAAAAGAAAAAGATGGTCACCTGGTGACACAAAAGAGGCTATATGTTAACCTTACCTTTTTGAAGTACTGCACAGCACCGACCACTTAGTATTGGATAAAAAATAAAGATACTCTTTATACATTGGCTGCCTACACTTTCACAACAATCTTATAAGGAAGGTACTACCATTGTCAAAATGTTCAGTGGGGCCCAAGAAGATTAAATAATTTGCCTAGACCACACAGCCAGGAAAGAATCAACCAACCAGTATCCAAACAAAAGCCAGGCACCCAGCTGCTCTCAGACTTTCATCCACAAGAAATCAGAAGCCCATGTGCACACACACTCTACATGAGAACTGAAAGAATCCTCAGCAGACATTATAACCCATGATTCCCAAGGTTCCTCCAGCACTTACCTGCAGACTTCAGAATTCTATATTAGCTTACAGTTTTGAAGCTAAATGGAAAGGGAAGGAATACTGTCAATAAAAACATTGAAAAACAAGAATGGCAATCACCTCCTTATGCAAACAATCTAAACCCATATATTACAGTGCTCTGTGACAATGTGGAGGGGTGGAATGGAGGCTTGGGGGGAGACTCAAGAAGAAGATGATAATTGTATACTTATAGCTGATTTCTGTTGTACTGCAGAAATCAACACAATATTGTAAAGAAATTTTTTAAATAAACTAAAAATAATAAAATAAAAATAATTTTTTTCTTAAAAAAATAAAACTGCATAAGTTTAAGAACTAAGTATTACAGCAGACATACTTTTATTTTCCTTAAAAACAAGACAACAGACCCCAAATGGAGTCACTTATGCTAAGCCCCATGTCACCAAACCAAACTTAAGATCAGTTTTGACTTTCCCAGAAATGGAATCTTAAACCAGTAAGTCAAGATAATGTAATCAGCACCAGTTAGGTAATCTGCCTGATAAACCCCTACAATCCCCTAAAGGAAAGTGATTTTGACAAAACCAACCTCTCTTTGTCTACTATAACTTCCTCATTCCCGCTCACTCCTGACTATAAAAATCCTTCATTTTGTACAGCTCCTGGAAGCTCCTTTCTCTCTGATAGACAGGATACTACCCAATTCATGAATCATTGCATAAAGCCAATAAGATCTTTAAAATGCACTCAGCTGAATTTTGTTTTTTAACACTGTGATTATAGAATGTAGTACCATTCATTCATTTGCTCATTTATCCCACAAATATTTCCAGAATGCCATTATATTCCAGATACTGTGTGGCAGGCATAGTCTCAATGGCTCACTTGGAAGTGAGTTATTATTTCAAACTCCTCAGATCACCACCCTCTGAGATTCAGCATTAACAGAAAGAGAACCACACCTGCCTCCACACACAAGCTTCCTTCTGCAGGTATGTTCACATAGGCACAGCTTCTCCCACGTGCCCTAAACAAGGCACAGATTCTGTAGTCTGCCTTGTTAACATTCAATACAATTTTATATCCATCAAGCGTCTGCCCACAATGCGGGAGACCCAGGTTCAATCCCTGGGTTGGGAAGATCCTCTGGAGAAGGAAATGGCAACCCACTCCAGTACTCTTGCCTGGGAAATCCCATGGACAGAGGTACGTGGTAGGCTACAGTCCATGGGGTCACAAAGAGTCGGACACGACTGAGCGACTTCACTTCACTTATAGGAATTATGATGGAAGCAAATACACATTTATGGATAGGGTTCCAGACAGGTTACTCCCCAAACATGGCAAACTGAATGTTTTAAGTGGAAGGAGTTTCAGAAAACAGCAAAAGCAGGAAGGTACAACCTTCTCCCCAGAAACAGATCATATAACCTTCATGTGGGAGGTGCCCTCCCTATACACAGAGGAAAGGAGCATCATCTCCAAAGACAACTGAACACCAAGAAGATACAGAACCAGCAGGCCTTGCTGAGTTTCGCCCAGTTCACTGCCCTTGCCTCATACTCTGACTCATCACATGTCCATACAAAGGCCTTTCATCAAACCTAGCATAAATACTCACGTGTGTTCTTAGGGTCTTCATTTCCTCAATGAAGTCTCCCATGTCACATAAAACTTACATAAATCTGTACACTTTTGGTAATTTGTCTTTGTCGGTTTAATTTTTAGACCCAGCCAGGGAGCCTAAGAAAATGTAGAAAAACTTTTTCCTCCTTCAAAATACAAATAAAGGTGATTTTAATTGAAAGACACTGATAACCAGCAGATATATTTGTAACCTGAGTGCCCATTTATCTCCAATGATTTCTTTTAAGGGTCTATGAAAATTGCCATCTTCTGTGAATGGTAAATCCAGGTCTGGTTTTACACATTGAGGGCACCGTGTTTGGAGGGGGATGGTTCTTTCTCTGTCTTCAAATGCATGGAAAGCTCCCTTGGAACACAGCTTGCATCTTTATTGTGGAAGGCCTACTTGGTGATGGAGTCATTATCTTGCTCAGCCCTAAGAGAAAGTGTCCCTTCTTTCCTGTATTAAAGTGCCTGCTCCTTGACTCAGTTATTAAAATGAGGGAGCAAATAGCTCCTTGTTCTAATTTTCCTTATCAGCCTCCACAGGGCCCATTTCGGGCTGTCTGTAAAGTGTTAGAATGCAATTGTGTGCTTGAATAAAAAGGAGAAACTGAATTAGAGCCTCTTAAGACCATTATATTGTCTTATTTAGTGACACTGTTTGCCTCTTCATTACTAAGCAATGAGCTAAGTGTTCTTTCTGAGTAATAATGATATCACATTTAACCACCACTTTCCCCTGCAAAGCACTTTCGCATGTGCTATCCCTTTTGATCCATGCAACAACTCTGGAGCAGATCAGGGTGGTGCTCTAATCATCAGTTTACAAAGGAGGGAACTGAAACAGGGTTAAGTTATAGCTTTAAAACTTCAAAGCCGGGATGTGAAAGCAGATGAGCCTGGAATTGGAGCAGAGTTCATCTCACCTTAGCTGGATGCCACAGGCCATCTTCCCAGCTCATCAGAAACTCGACACTGAGCCTCCCTGCCACCTCTGGGTAGAAGCTCTCTGCCCTAACTTAGATGATTAGCCTTTGAGAGGATAGAAATGAGGGAAATCAGGAGCACTTCACATTAGTGGACAAAACATATTTGTTACTGATCCATCCATTATGGGGAACAAGCCACTTTTAAGGGGTTTAAGTTTTTGAACAGTAACCTTAACTATGGGTATTAATGTGAATATTTTCATAATCTGTTTAGATACTCTGTTGTAAGTTAAGAAAGGTCCACATTTTTTAGAACATTTCAGCGTTGTCACAAATAATCTTTGGTTGCAAATGACTCTAGCAGGTACATATGCTTGTTTCAGAGATAAACATGATCCTGGAAATATTTGTACAAACCAACTTTATGACAAACTATATTTCATAAGGAGTTTTTCATATTTAATACAATTCCCCAAAGACGTTATTTTATGATGCAAATAATTTCTCCTTGACTAACTGCATCAATCAATTTACATTGTAAGTAGGTTATATTCAAGCAGAAAGCACATATAAGACATTTAGATATTTCAGTTGCTTCGTTTAAATCAGCTTTAGCATTTGCTGAGCACCTCCTGTGTGTTAGGAGTTTCTAGTGATTGGGAATTCAAAGACACAAATACAAACCCCTGTACTCAGGTTGCCCACAACCCTAGATGGAAAAGAAACTAACTAGAAAGATGTTCTAATTCTCCCATTTGATGGTTTGCAAATGCCCAGCAATTTCTAAAAATATTTGTGTTGTTACCAAAAATGAGTTACATCATTACCAAAGATAGCATCTTATCTAAATTGCGAAGCTTTGACAAAGATCGACATGGTGATAGTCCGGTTGGGTGTTGAAAGGCCAAGGCAGAGAGTAAAAGGGCAAGGGGAGGAGAAGCAAGGGGAGATGTGATGTAAGACCTTCACGCACCACCAGGGGGCTCTCCCTTCACAGGAGCCAGCGCCTTGTCCAGCAGCTGTTAAAAGGTCGACTGAAGCATGTTTATGGTTTTAAGAATTTATCTGAGCGAAAATTTACTCAGTTTGAGCAGCACCAAACTGGAAGTGGTTAAGAATGTCCCTCGTACAGGATCTAGAGGAAAAACTTTTACAGAGAAGAAGTGGAAGCAAAACAAGGAAATTATTTCCTTGGCTGTGTCACAAGCAGTTCTACTATTTGGGAAATTTTAGTTGGTTGTTTGTCATTGGTTGCCCTTAGGTTTTGATTTCTTAACCTGGAGGCACTCTAGTCTAAGCTTTGGGGTCACTTACATGGGCTGCTAAGGTATTAGTCTAATGGCCTCCTTGTTCAATTAACACAAGCGTGTTTATTCTACTTGGGAACGTCTCTGGAAAGGCTCAGAGAAACATCTCAGGAGCTACTCCCCAGAGTGGTTCCTGGAAGAGAGAAAAGTGGGGGACCTTGTGTGCCAGGCTCCCCCTTTTTTATAACTTTATTTATTTATTTTTGGCTGTGCTGGGTCTTCGTTGCTGCTCAGGCTTTTCTCTACTTGCAGAGAGCAAGGGGTACTCTCTAGTTGTGATGTGTGGGTTTCTCATTGCAGTGGCTTCTCTTGTAGAACATAGGCTCTAGGGGCAAGCAGGTTTCAGTAGCTGTGGCTCCGGGGCTCTAGAGCACTGGCTCAGTAGTCTTAGTTTCTCCGCAGCAATCTTGCACCAGGAATCAAACTTGTGTCTCCTGCATTGGCAGGAGGATTCTTACTGCAGGCTCCTATTTTTTTATTGATCAAGGTTCACCTCCATTGCAATCTATAATAGATTGTGCAAATCAGTCCCTTCTGTTCACTAAGAAAGACAGTTACCACTCCCATGAGCTGATGTTGTGTACTAATTCAAGCACAGAGGGAATACCTGGTGAGGTGAGGGTGAGGCAGCAACTGAAAATAAACAGGGGAATGAGATGGATAGAGGGATAAAGAAGGAAGGGAGGAAAGGAGACTCTGAGAATCATATTTACCATTGATCCCAATATAGCATACCTTCTCATTTCTTTATTTCAGACTCAGTACATAAAATAATTGCATGAATTTCTCCCCAGAACATGCTAATTGGAGATTATAGGTAAGATTGCTTTTTTATATGGTCTTACAAAATCAGGATTGGAGAAGGAAATGGCAACCCACTCCAGTGTTCTTGCCTGGAGAATCCCAGGGATGGCGGAGCCTGGTGGGCTGCCGTCTATGGGCTCGCACAGAGTCGGATACGACTGAAGCGACTTAGCAGCAGCAGCAGAAGCAGCAGCGTTATTTATTAATATCTATAGCTTCCACTAAACAGTAAGTTTTTGATAACAAGGATCACATTTGATTTTTATTTCCATTATACCCTTGAGTAGCTGCCACTTAGTAGAAGCTCAGAAAATGAATGAATACGTGAATGAGTGAGATGAGTGCTCCAGATTCAATCACTGAATTGTAGGCACTCAGTTACATCTTGGCTAGCTTCTCTGGTGATACCATTAAATAGGTGTAAAATATATTTATTCTTTGTCTTATTTTTTGAATAGTCTGTTTCAATAGTGTGTAAACATTAAATAGTCTTGCTTTTTATTCCCTCTGTGTGTTAAGTCCTCCTCTCCTTTTCTGTTTCTAGCTCTTGGCATTTTTGAAGAAAAAAGAAGTCAAGGAAAATGCCTTCTTTTTATCTGTGGCTGCTGCTGTAGTCTCTCTAATACATGGATGCCCTCTGGTGGCAGGTGTCTAAATGCTGGCTCTGCTGGGGAGTGACTGTGTGTTGTGCATGCTGTGTGTGTGTGTGTGTGTGTGTGTGTGTGTGTGAGGGGAGGGTGGGGCATGGGGGGTTCTGCCAAGGCCTCTACACTGCAGAGTCCCTTGATGTGGGAGATCCAGTCCAGCTCAACTTCCCCCAATAACCCTGAGCCCCCACTTCTGATTGCCTATCCCTCAGGTCCTTGTTCCCGCAGTCCCCTCACTTAGCAACCAAACCTTTTAGACAGATGAGGGGAAAGTATAGGCAAGATGGCTCAGGCCAAGCTACTGCTAGTGTACCCACTTGTCAAGGAGGATTCTTTCACACTGTTGTGGCGATGTGACGTGGTAATTCCTCTCCACAAAAAGAAAGGGAAGGGAAGAGAAAGGAAGGAAGCGAAGAAAGGGAGAGAGAGAGAGCAGAAGAGGAGAGGAGAGAACAGAAGGTGTAAAACTGGATAAAATTATCAAAAGCAACCTTTTCAGGGAACTAGACATCCTCACTCTGAGCTATGATCTTTGCTAATCCTTTGCTCCACCTGATTTTCTGGACTTGGTCCTTTGCCTTCAAATCACTGCCAGGTGATTAGAGGCCTGGAGCTAATGTAACTCCAGTGGTGCTGATGGTATTAATGAGTGCTATAATGGTTTAGCCTATCCAGATAACATATTTGCAATTTACTGGTTTCTTCAAAGATTTACCTGTAAGGAAGAGGAAAAAAATTATAATTTTGAATGCTACTGCAAATCAGTGAGGGAGATATATTAGATGAAAAAGGTAATGACTCTTTCAGTTCTTCTTAAATCTATCATTTATCCAAGTTGCTGCCTCGTCTCTTTCCTAAAAGCACTGCAATCCATATTTGTAGAGTTAATGAAAATTATAATAATTTTATAAGATTTTGTGACACATTTTAAAGTAATTGGAGACCTCCTGATGTGCCATAAAGTCAGGAATTTAAATTCACTGCACTAAATAATTAGATAGTTTGTGGAAAGCCTATGCATTAAGGGACATCCAAAATGAGGCCAAATACCCAAATTCTTCCTCCAGAGCCTTGGTTTTAAACATTAGATCATTATGATATGCTCTTACAGTATTTGCATGTGACAACTGAGTATAATCGCTAGAAGTACTATAAATTAGATGGTGTGCTATGTCTTTTTCTTCAACAAAATTAAACTTTTAATCCAAACTTGAGTTGTTTAGATTACAGGATCAGAGCGCCACCTGCTGGTGTAATATGTAAATTCACACATATTTCCTTGATAGTGCATGTCTCCCCAGTTTTTTGAAAGTTCAATTTGCAGAGAAAGATAAACATCATATATCACTTGTGTATGGAATCTAAAAAATGATACAAATATTTACAAAACAGAAATATACTCACAGACATAGAAAACGATCTTATGGTTACTAAAGGTTGGGAGGGAGAGAGGAATTAAGAGGTTGGGATTAACAGATACACACTACTATATACAATTGACAAATGACAAGGGGGCTTCCCCAATGGCTCTGTGGTAAAGAATCCACCTTCCAATATGGGAGATGCTGGTTCAATCCTTGGGTCAGGAAGATCTCCTGGAGAAGGAAATGGCAACCCACTTCAGTATTCTTGCTTGGAAAATCCCATGGATAGAGGAGCCTGGCGGGCTACAGTCCACAGGGTCACAAAAGAGTTGGACATGACTTATCAAGTAAACAACAAGGACTTACTTTAAGTATAGCAAGGAAACTAACTATATTCAACATTTTATAATGACCTATGATGGAAAAGAAGCTGAAAAAGGATAGATATAGATATATATGTATGTATAATTGAAAAGTTAACTATATTTAAATATTTTTAAATATCCCAGAAAAAGAAAGTTTGCTTTATACCATTCCACTTATATGAAAGACCTACATTGGTATCTGTTGCTAATGGAAAGAAATCCAAGAAGGATTTTTATTTTCATGAAAGAAGGTGAAAAGCAAAAATCGCGTTGTTCGTTCTGCAGTGAGCACTTGCGGAGGCAGCTGGTACCCTGAGTAGGGAGAGTGGTACCACCAAGCTCCTTCCCTGGGAGTTACATGCAGTATCTCAGCATCAAGCCCCCATAGCTGTGGACTGTGTCTGCGAGCATCTGGGCTTCAGGTGGGTTTATTTCATGTGTCTGTTAGCAAGATGTGTCTTAAGGAAACTGTTGCTTCATTTTATGCCATTTCAGCTTAAAAGGGTTTCAAAGGAACACTCAACTTTTCAACAGCAGGGAAACCTGTCCTCTGGTTACATTTCTATTACCAAAAATCAAAACAATACAATTTAATTTCAGAAGAAAAATAATTAACGAACATAAAAATGTGTTCATCCTTTTCCTGAGATCATTCAAAATCTTCTAAGGAAAAAAACAAAAAACAAAAAACTGAACTCAGAGTTAGAAAACCCGGCTCTACCAATTTCTAGCCAGGAGATGATGTACAAGTTTTTAACATCACTGAGCCTCAGGTTTCTAATCCATAAAATTTGGGTTACAAAAATTGTTCTGGATGAAACAAGGTGACACAGCATGCTGACAAAGGAAGAAAACATGCTGAAGGTTGAGAAGTGAATGTAGAATGAGGAATTTACTCACGTTGATCCCTAGCCCTACAAGATAAGATCTGTGGTTAGTTGGAGAAAGAGAAGAAGGTACTGGTAAGACGATCAACATCATACAATGGATATAGCCTGATGGGGAAAAACTAAAACCCAGACTTGGAAAAAAGATGAAAAGACAAGAGACCAGAGATCATAATGAAGTGAAAGAAAAGGTAAACTGTAAATAGGGAAGAGATAGGTCCAGAAGGATGGAAGATGATGGTCAGTGGTTCATCCCAGAGCATCCAGAGGATGACAATGTCACAAACGTGAATAAAGGTAAATATCACAGGATTACAGATACCACAAGACTGGGTGTTGGCTATGTTGTCCAGTGGATGTTGATAGCAGCAGGAAGACAAGACCATCAGCAGGAGTCAACGTCCTTATGAAAAACAAGAGACCAATTCAAGAAGGAGCAATAAAGAATGATGTAAGATATATATATATATATATATATATATATATATATATATATATATAACTAAACACACATATATGACTTAATAGAAAGACTTCCTGAGAGGAAGTCTTACAGTTGTTTTAAGCTTTACTAATTCCAAAATTATAAATGCTACCAACTTCCAAAACATGTCATTTGAGGGTTTAACTATTTAAAGTTTATTCACCCCTATTAAGTTTTGTGGTTTTTAATACAAACTCCTCATTTTAATTTGCAGTCTCAGTCAGCGTTTGCCACCTTCAATAAGAGGGACTGAATCCATTTATTCAGCCAAGTTGATTAAGACCATCAGACCTACTAAGATTAACAAGAGTCCCCGTAATGGCAGAGTGACTGTGGTCCCTACTTCATTTGATACAGGAAGGCTGAGTCTCCTTTCCTTCTCAGTATGACCATCTTCATTTAGCAATACATTTTCACACCTTCACATATACACAAGTATACAGAGACCAATTCAAAAGCCTGGAACATGGGAAAGCTTCCAAGTTTGTTCCCGGAGGTGCATAAAACAGCTGATCAGCTATTAAGATGCAGCACCATTTCAATTTCCAAAAATAAGGTTCTACTCCTGGGAAAATACTGCTAAATGTCCCAGGAAATAGCATAGATTCCCTGGCTTTCCACTTGTCCTTTCTCTCTTGTAAAAGAAGTCAACTGTGTTAAAAACATATTTTAATAAAATTGCATTCAATTTTACTGTATATAATGCATACGTTAGGTTGTCAGTATATTGTTCATATATTATGCTATATATGAAACAAATTTTCTTATAAAAGTACAAAAACTGTGGCTATGCTATTTTTAGCTTGTGTTCAGGAGTGGAAGAGTAGAATAGCTAAAAGCAAGTACTCTGGACACTACCTGGGTTTAAAATGTTTCTTTTACTTACTGAACTAGGTAATCTCTGGCTAATCAAACACTTGAGCCCCAGTTTCTTCCACAGCAAAATAAGGATGGTAAAAATACTCCTGGTAATAATAACCTGGCCTGGCTCAGCAATAATTTGAAGTGGAAAGTTAAACCTAACTTACTCTTGAATCTTCTTCCTTTCAAATCCACTCAAGAGTTATTCCCTTTCCCTTGATCTCTTCTCCCTATATATGAATTTGGGGCTAGGATGTAAGATAATTAACTTCATTTGAATTTCAGGGAGATCTTAGCATGTTTGAACTCTGTGTCTACTCACTGTAATCAACTTTAAATGTTAGACTCTAACATAAGAATGTCAAATTCTCTTTAAACCAAAAAGAAAGGTGGATTTATTCTCAGCAAGCCAAATCTTCATTCCTTGATGTTCCCTAAACACAAACACACTGGAGATTTTTCAAAGGTTAAAATATCTTTGGAAACTGTAACTATTATGCCTTGCTTTAACTAATTAACCTTTCCATTGAACTAATGACAGGGTTAATTAGCTCAAACAGATAAACAATTTAGTTTGGAGAAGGAAAAAAGCATTGGAGATTAGAATCATTCTTTCGCCATCTAGTGGTTTCATTCTGGTAAATAGATCTCTATAAAAGTTAGATGATACATTGTTCATCTATATAATTATTATATCTCCTCATGGTATAAGGAGATAAAAGAGATATAAGGTATAAAAAAGCCTCTTGATGAGAATGAAAGTGGAAAGTGAAAAAGCAGGCTTGAAACTCAACACTCAAAAATTTAAGATCATGGCAGCCAGTCCCATCACTTCATGGCAAATAGAAAGGGAAAAAGTGGAAACAGTGACAGATTTGGGGGGAGGGGGGCTTCAAAATCACTGTGGACAGTGACTACAGCCATGAAATTCAAAGATGCTTGCTCCTTGGAAGGAAAGCCATGACAAACCTAGACAGCATATTGGAAAAGCAGAGACATCACTGTGCCAACAAAGGTCCATAGAGTCAGAGATAGGGTTTCTCCAGTAGTCATGTAGGGATGTGAGAGTTGAACCATAAGGGATGAGCACCAAAAAATTGATGCTTTTGGATTGTGGTGCTGGAGAAAACTCTTGAGAGTTCCCTGAGATTGTGGTGCTAGAGAAAACTCTTGAGAGTCCCTGGGACTGTGAGGAGATCAAACCAGTAAATCCCAAAGGAAAACAACCCTGAATATTCATTGGAAGGACTGATGCTTGAAGCTGAATCGCCAAAACTTTGGCCACCTGATGCAAAGAGCCGACTCACTGGAAAAGACCCTGATTCAATCTTGAGGGCAGGAGGAGAAGAGGGCAACAGAGGATGCGATGGTTAGATGGCATCACCAAGTCAATGGACATGAATTTGAGCAAACCCTGGGAGATAGTGGAGGACAGAGGAGCCTGGTGTGCTGAAGTCCACGGAGTCACAGAGTCGTCAGACATGATTTAGCAGCTGAACAACAACAAAATAGTATTTAAAGCTGCCATTTAAAACTGCTAGATGATTGCATTTGGTCCTTTTTCTAAACATGTAAAATACTCAAATGCTCACCATTGATATCCCTCTGAAGGAGAGAATGTTTTCATATACAGTTGGTAATAAATGAGACAAGATGATGTGAAGAATAGCTCCGTTCACAAAGAAAGACTGAAAGGTGCTCAGTTCTGTGGGCATCTTACTAATAAGCTACATCCTCTGCAAGTGTATCATTTCTAGTTTTTATCAGGACAATTAAGGATATCCTTGGAAGACACAGTGAACACAATTTAGATTATTTAACTTGAGGACAAAGTATTGTTGTTGTGTTACTGTTGTTGTTAACTTTCCATTCTCACCTCATGATGGCCACTTCCTTCACATCCCTCACTTCTGTGATCAAGGAGAGAACCTGGAAGTTACCCTTGTCTACAGAGACCTCTGCATTAACTCAGAAGACACAGCCTTAGGGTATCAGTGGAAGGTCAAGAAAAACATTTGATTCTCTAAATAGTGGTTCACTTTTATTTCTACCAGAGACTTGAAACATCCTCTTATTTACATAGCACATATAAAACAAAATTCTCCTGTTTCCATGGCTTCATAAAAGGACTACCAGAGATAAGCTTTGAAGCTTAGAATAGAACCCACAGCTAAAACAAGCAAATCTGTAATTCCACCAAAACTCTAAATGCACATTGGATTACAGGCACATCTATCCTTATATAATGACTTGGTTTATCTCATAGATAATGTTATAAATGAATTCACTAGAAAAGACTTCCTAACCTGAACTAAAGTAAATGGCCATTACTTAGCTACTAAAGTAAATGGTCAAGCCACTTATGACTGCCTGTGTCTTCATGACAAAACCTAAGGACTATGTAATTATCTGAATTCATAAATTCCATTGAAACAAAAGAAACTGCTGAAGAGAGGAGAGGTAGAGATGGTGATGGAGAGGAATAAGGCAAGTGATTTTCCTGAAATACTCTTACTGGGAGGTAGCCTGATAGAACTGAAAGAGCAACTGGCCTCTGTTACCACCTCTACCACTTATTTGTTGGTGACCTTGGAAAAGAACCTCATCCTTGAAGGCAGTATTTTCTCATTTCTGTAAATTAAAAAAAAAAAAATGGATCACAAATATCCCCACCAAATCTTAAAAAAACAAACAAAACAGTATGTGCTGACTGTGGAGGATCCTGATTTCATCATACAATTACTATGCATAATCCCCATCTTTCCCAACCCTCCCACTGCCCCGATTTCCCACCTATTCTGGAAAAAACTTTCCAAAAATATGTATGCATACACAGTGGAATATTACTCGGCCATTAAAAGCATACATTTGAATCAGTTCTAATAAGGTGGATGAAACTGGAGCCTATCATACAGAGTGAAGTAAGTCAGAAATAAAACTACCAATACAGTATACTAATACATATATATGGAATTTAGAAAGAAGGTAATGATAACCCTGTATGAGAGATAGCAAAAGAGACACAGATGTATAGAACAGTCTTTTGGACTCTGTGGGAGAGGGCGAGGGCGGGATGATATGGGAGAATGGCATTGAAACATGTAAAATATCATACGTGAAACAAATCGCCAGTCCAGGTTTGATGTATGATACAGGGTGCTCAGGGCTGGTGCACTGGGATGACCCAGAGGGATGGGATGGGGAGGGAGGTGGGAGGGGGGTTCAGGATGGGGAACACATGTACACTCATGGCAGATTCAAGTCAATGTACGGCAAAAACAATACAATATTGTAAAGTAAAATAAATAAATTTTTAAAAAAAAGAAAAAATAAAAAAAATAAGAAGGGGATTAATCCAGTTGAGCTAAGAGTGGTTGCAACATAAATGGAAGGATTCAATATGCTAATATTGGTAGTGAGTGAAAGTTGTCTGACAGATTACAGAAAGACAGGCTGCCAATGGCAACAGTGTTGGGGGCGAGGGGTGGGGGTGCAGGCAGGGTAGGAAGGGTGAAGAATGACAGTGACATGAAGGAAATAGTCTTCTCAGAAAATAGATGATCTAACAGAGAGTAAAAATGAAGAAAGTCAGTAAAACTTCTAGATAAACTCTTTGAATGGCTAATTAACCTCCCTGAATAGGGATTGGTGATTAGAAAAGGTTTGAAAGCCAAAAGTCAGAATAGGAAAACAGAGCACTATATAGTTATCCTCTTCCCCACCCCCACCGCAGGGAGCTGAACCAGGTTGTGTGCCAGAAAAGAAGCAATTCAGAGAAATTTCCAGAAATGAAATTCCAGGAAAGAACTCTATTCAATAAATTCAACAAGTGTGTGTTAAGAGCCTACTTTATGCCAAGAAATATTCTTGCAGTAAAAGAAAAAATTTAAAACACGTTTCTTTGTCCTCATGGAGCATTTAGTAAGGAAAGACTGACCATTTGCAGTACAAATTTTTAAAATTTTTAAAATTCACATGTGAATTAGAAAGTGCTATGGGGATTGGGAATTCTCTGGCAGTCTAGCAGTTAGGACTCCACACTTTCACTGCTGAGGGCCTGGGCTGTCTCTGCTCTGGGAACTAAGATCCCACAAACTGTGTGATACAACATAATTAATTAATTAAGTGCTATGGGGATATATAAAGCAGGAAAGGGGTTCCTGGGTGGGACTGGGTAGACTGAAGTTTTTAACGGGGAAGTCAAGATTGGAAGGTTTCAAGAAGCTGGCCTCCGAACAAAGACTATGTAGTGGGGTTGGGGGTGGTTTCTGTGGCTGGCCATCTAGGGAAAGATGTTGAAAGCAGAGCATGCCACATGTCTTCCAGGACCTGCAAAGAAGCCAGGGTGGCTGGAATGGAATGAGCAGAGAGGAGAGATGTAAGAGAGAAAGGCGAGAGCTGGTGTAGGGAAATATTGGAAGGCCACTGAAAGGACTTACACTTTCACCTGGAGCACCTGGAAAATGAGCACATTGTTTGAGCAAAAGTTTGACTTGATTGCTTTAGGGCTTTGGGCTCAGTCTGGCTCGGTTTGTATCATAAAATTCTTTGTATACAAGAAGGGCAAACATAAAACAAAACTGACCTCTCCAAATCAGTTCACTCTTCATTCAATTAACAAATAACTGTTGACTGATCAAGGGCTTTCCAGGTGACACAGTGGTAAAGAATCCACCTGCCAATGCAGAAGACGCAGGAGATATGGGTTCAATCCTTGGGTCAGGAAGATCCCTTGGAGTAAGAAATGGCAACAGACTCCAGTATTCTTGCTGGAAATCCCACCCCTGTCAAGCTACAGTCCATGGGGTCGCAAAGAGTCAGACCCAATTGAGCAATAACACTTTTACCAATGAATTTAATGAAAATTTAGAAGTTAGAAATTGAAATTGTATTACTAATGACATCACTTTTTGCATTCTTAAGTTTATGATAGTTTACATTATAATCTGTAACTAAAATTACATCTCTGGAACTTTTACATACATTTATTTTAAAACCAACAACAATCATCCCTTAGAAGATAATTGTAATAAATATCATAATTTGCAGTGTAGAACCAAGAATAACAACCCGAGAACTGTATGACTTGAGACATACTGATCCATACGATTTCTGCTATCTTCTGTGCTCATCTTTGCAATTTTTTTTCAGTAGTACAATCTCACTTTTCTTCACATGATGTCTACTGGTCATAAACTTTTGGGCTGTTTTCATTCTAACAGTCTATCTTATCTTCACTTGACTGTGTGACTGGGATAGATTCTAAGTTCAAAAACCCTTTTATCTCAGACTTGGAAGGAATTTCCTTGGTCTTACACTGCAAAGTATTGCTGATGAGCTGTCTGAAGCGGATTCTTCTTCCTTTGTAAGGATCTTTTATTTGTCTCTCAAAGTTTTTAGAATTTCCTTTTTATCCTTAAGAGTTCAGAAAGTGTTACCAAAATGTTTCTAGATATATCTTTAAACTTTTTTCTCCTTGCCTTTTAGAGGATTCTTGCAATTTGAAGACTTTCTTCAGCTCAAAAAAATTGTCTCCTGTTGTTGCTTTTCTCCTTTCCACTATCTGTTCCTTCCTTACACAATTTCTATTAATGCTGTACCCACTGAATCTATCTTCTCTGTCCCTTAGCTTGTCTATCATATTTAACATCTTTTTATTTATCTCTATCTTTTAGAATGCCAATTACTTTGTTGACTATGTTCTAGTATTTATTACACCTACTGAACGTTTAAATTTCTAACAACTGACTTTTCCCAATTGCTTCTTTCTTTTCCCCACCAATAGCCATGCTTGTTTTATGGATCAAATTTCTTCTTTCATAATTCTGAAGACATCAGCTGAATTTATTTTTACTTTTTTTATGTTTTATTCTCTTATCTAGATTGTTTCTGTCTCTTCCAAGATGGTTGTTGTATCAGTTCATCTTGATCTTTGTTTTTTGGGCTGTATTTTTTCCTCCTTATGTGGGTTTATTCTGCAGTTTGGCTGTCCATTCTCCCTAAAAATCCATTCATTTGAAGAAGAAGGTAGGTGTCATGTAAGGGCATGGCATTTATTATTAGTCAGACTTCTCTGTAGGGTGGATACCCTGGGAACAGCCAGCAGGCCAACAGGGCTGCCATTTGACAAAATAAGGACATGAAGTATTTTAGAATTTTGTACCCATGGATGCAGCTGTCTATCCTTTAAACTCTCCTCAAATCTATTTTTGAAGACTTAAGCTCTGTTCTACATCTTTCTCATGGTACAATACCCAAACCAGGAAGCTGTTCAAGAACTGACTCCATAATATTAAGATATTCTGCCTGGTATGTAACAGAAATACCAAAATTACCTAGCTGATTATTATTATGATAATTTTTTAGAGTAAATTTAGGTTTACAGAAAGGAGTGTAAAGTACACAGAATTTCCATATGCCTGTTCCCATCTTGATATATATACCACAGTTTCCTCTATTATTAATGTCTTGCGTGGTGTATTTGTTACCATTGATGAACTATTACCTTGCATTTTTTATTGAGCAGTTATTGTCTATGTTTGACACAGAACATTATACTAGTTTGAAGTGTACCATATAATGATTTGATATTGGTTCAGTTCAGTTCAATTCAGTCACTCAGTCGTATTCGACTCTTTGCGACCCCATGGACTGCAGCATGCCGGGCTTTGCTGTCCATCACCAACTCCTGGAGCTTACTCAAACTCATGTCCATCAAGTCTGTGATGACAACCAACCATCTCATCCTCTATTGTTCCCTCCTGCCTTCAATCTTTCCCAGCATCAGGGTCTTTTCCAATGAGTCAGTTCTTCACATCAGGTGGCCAAAGGATTGGAGTTTCAGCTTCAGCATCAGTCCTTCCAATGAATATCCAGGACTGATTTCCTTTAGAATTGATAGGTTTGATCTCTTTGCAGTCCAAGAGACTCTCAAGAGTCTTCTCCAACACCACAATTCAAAAGCATCAATTCTTCAGTGCTCAGCTTTCTTTATGGTCCAACTCTCACATCCATACGTGACTGCTGGAAAAACCATAGCTTTGACTAGACAGACTTTTGTAAGCAAAGTAATGTCTCTGCTTTTTAATATGCGGTCTAGGTTGATCATAGCTTTTCTTCCAAGGAGCAAGCATCTTTTAATTTCATGGCTGCAGTCACCATCCACAGTGATTTTGGAGCCCAAGAAAAGAAAGTCTGTCACTGTTTCCATTGTTTCCCCATCTATTTGCCAGGAATAATAGGAACAGATGCCATGATCTTAGGTTTTTCAATGCTGAGTTTTAAGCTAGCTTTTTCACTCTACTCTCTTGCTGTCATCAGTTCGGTTCAGTCGCCCAGTCGTGTCTGACTCTTTGGGACCCCATGAATCGCAGCACGCCAGGCCTCCCTGTCCATCACCAACTCCCAGGGTTCACCCAGACTCCCGTCCATCAAGTCAGTGATGCCATCCAGCCGTCTCATCCTCTGTGGTCCCCTTCTCCTCCTGCCCCCAACCCCTCCCAGCATCAGAGTCTTTTCCAGTGAGTCAACTCTTTGCATGAGGTGGCCAAAGTACTGGAGTTTCAGCTTTAGCATCATTCCTTCCAAAGAAATCCCAGGGCTGATCTCCTTCAGAATGGACTGGTTGGATCTCCTTGCAGTCCAAGGGACTCTCAAGAGTCTTCTCCAACACCACAGTTCAAAAGCATCAATTCTTTGGCGCTCAGCTTTCTTCACAGTCCAACTCTCACATCCATACATGACCACAGGAAAAACCATAGCCTTGACTAGACGAACCTTTGTTGGCAAAGTAATGTCTCTGCTTTTGAATATGCTATCTAGGTTGGTCATAACTTTCCTTCCAAGGAGTAAGCGTCTTTTAATTTCATGGCTGCAGTCACCATCTGCAGTGATTTTGGAGCCCCCAAAAATAAAGTCTGACACTGTTTCCACTGTTTCTCCATCTATTTCCCATGAAGTGATGGGACCAGATGCCACGATCTTTGTTTTCTGAATGTTGAGCTTTAAGCCAACATTTTCACTCTCCACTTTCACTTTCATCAAGAGGCTTTTTAGTTCCTCTTCACTTTCTGCCATAAGGGTGGTGTCATCTGCATATCTGAGGTTATTGATATTTCTCCCGGCAATATTGATTCCACCTTGTGCTTCTTCCAGTCCAGCGTTTCTCATGATGTACTCTGCATTTAAGTTAAATAAGCAGGGTGACAATATACAGCCTTGACGTACTCCTTTTCCTATTTGGAACCAGTCTGTTGTTCCATGTCCAGTTCTAACTGTTGCTTCCTGACCTGCATACAGATTTCTCAAGAGGCAGGTCAGGTGGTCTGGTATTCCCATCTCTTTCAGAATTTTCCACAGTTTATTGTGATCCACACAGTCAAAGGCTTTGGCATAGTCAATAAAGCAGAAATATACATTTTTCTGGAACTCTCTTGCTTTTTCCATGATCCAGTGGATGTTGGCAATTTGATCTCTGGTTCCTCTGCCTTTTCTAAAGCCAGCTTGAACATCAGGAAGTTCACGGTTCACATGTTGCTGAAGCCTGGCTTGGAGAATTTTGAGCATTACTTGACTAGCATGTGAGATGAGTACAATTGTGCAGTAGTTTGAGCATTCTTTGCATTGCCTTTCTTTGGGATTGGAATGAAAACTGACCTTTTCCAGTCCTGTGGCCACTGCTGAGTTTTCCAAATTTGCTGGCATATTGAGTGCAGCACTTGCACAGCATCATCTTTCAGGATTTGAAATGGCTCAACTGGAATTCCATCACCTTCACTAGCTTTGTTCATAGTGATGCTTTCTAAGGCCCACTTGACTTCACATTCCAGGATGTCTGGCTCTAGATGAGTGATCACACTATCATGATTATCTGGGTCATGAAGATCTTTTTTGTACAATTCTTCTGCGTATTCTTGCCACCTCTTCTTAATATCTTCTGTTTCTGTTAGGTCCATACCATTTCTGTCCTTTATTGAGGCCATCTTTGCATGAAATGTTCCCTTGGTATCTCTAATTTTCTTGAAGAGATCTCTAGTCTTTCCCATTCTGTTGTTTTCCTTTATTTCTTTGCATTGCTGAAGAAGGCTTTCTTATCTCTTCTTGCTATTCTTTGTTACTGTCATCAAGAGGCTATATTTGTGTGTATATATATATATATATATATATATGTATTTGTATATATTGGAAAATGATCACCTCAGTAAGTCTAGTAACCATCTGTCACCATACACTTACAATTTTATGTTGAGAACATATGATTTACTCAGAAAATTTCAAACATGCAATACAGTATTTTTAACTATAGTCACCATTCGGTACATTATATTCCCAGGACTTAATAACTGGAAATTTTTACCTTTTGACCCTCTTCACTCATCTGCCATCCCTTACCTCTGGCAACTACCAGTTTCTTATCAGTGGGTTTTGTTTTTGCTTTAGATTCTACATATAAGTGAAATCACACTGCATTCATCTTTCTCTACCTAACTTATTTAGCATAATGCCCTCAAGGTCCATGTTGTCACAGATAGCTAGATTTCCTTCTTTTCTGTGTCTGAATAGTATTCCATTTTATATGTGTATGTATGTGTATATATCAGAGAACGCAATGGCACCCCACTCTAGTACTTTTGCCTGGAAAATCCCATGGATGGAGGAGCCTGGTGGGCTGCAGTCCATGGGGTCGCTAGAGTCGGACAAGACTCAGCAACTTCACTTTCACTTTTCACTTCCCTGCATTGGAGAAGGAAATGGCAACCCAGTCCAGTGTTCTTGCCTGGAGAATCCCAGAGGCAGGGGAGCCTCGTGGGCTGCCATCTATGGGGTTGCACGGAGTCGGACACAACTGAAGCGACTTAGCAGCAGCAGCAGCAGTATGTATATGTGTGTGTGTGTGTGTGTGTGTGTGTGTATACCTCTCACATCTTCTTTAGTAACTCAGTAAAGAATTTGCCTGCAATGCAGGAGACATGGGTTTAATACCTGGGTTCGGAAGATTCCCTGGAAAAGGGAATGGCTACCACCTCATGAGAAGAGTTGACTCATTGGAAAAGACTCTGATGCTGGGAGGGATTGGGGGCAGGAGGAGAAGGGGACGACAGAGGATGAGATGGCTGGATGGCATCACCAACTCGATGGACATGAGTTTGAGTGATCTTCAGGAGTTGGTGATGGACAGGGATGCCTGGCGTGCTGCGATTCATGGAGTCACCAAGAGTCAGACACGACGGGCAACTGAACTAAACTGAACCCCCTCTAGTATTCTTGCCTGGAAAAGTCCATGGACAGAGGAGTCTGGCTGACTACAGGCCAAAGGGTAGTCAAGAGTTGGACACAACTGAACGACTAACACACACACACATATAGATCACATCATTTTTATTAATCCACCAGTAGACACTGAGTTTGACTCTATAGCTTGAACCTTGTAAATTATGCTGCAATGAACATGGGAGTGCAGATATCTTTTTGAGCTGGTGTTTTATTTCCTCAGGTAAATAGTCAGAAGCAGAATTTCTGAATCATATGTAGTTTTATTTTTAATTTTTTGAGGAGTCTTCACACTGCTTTCCATAGTGGCTACCTCAATTGACTTTCCTATGAATAGTCAAATAAGGAAACTAACAATTTTCTTTTCATTTATGTTCCATGTGTTGACTTGATTACAGAGTAATCAGGATGCCTGAAAAAACAACTACCTATGAGTCCAGAAGGGCAAGGAATATCAGAATAATAATAATATCAGAAGGCTGGAAAGATTGAAGAATTAAAAGTGTGTGTCTCATCTATCATAAATTTGGCAAAGGAACATAAAACAATTTGGTAGGCGTGAAATGAGTTTGTCAACTTCACATGCCAACTACTGTCCTAATGCTTTATACAGTGATTTTTTACTTATTAAACTTAATATAAACCAAGAACTATGACATAATATTTAGACCCACTTTCCTGACAAATCCTTTAAAATTGAGAACAGAAGACTATTTCCTTAACAATGTAAAGAATATGAAGAATATTTATCTTAAATCAGCATCCCCCTTAACAATGTAAAACTAAATATTTAACTTTTGAAATCAGGAGCAAAACTTTGCTCCAAAGCTTCTGGCCAAAGCATTGAAATAGAAAACCTAAATAAATGTATAACTTTTTTATAAAAGAGAAAAAATACACAGATATGCACACATACACATACAGACACACATACACACATATATATACATGTATATAAATATTCTTTGCAAGTGATTTATAGACTGAACTTATATTTACTATATAAGTCTAAGAAAAGCAGCAGAAAGTTTATCAGAATTAACAAGTTCAAGAAAGTAATTAGATATTAAATATGGGAAATCAATTATTCTCTACTATCTCAGCATTAGCATTAAAATATTTTGAGAAAAAGTAATGTTTCTTTTTTCCAGCTTTATTGAGTTATAATTGACATATATCATTGCATTAAACTGTACAACCTCATGATTTAATACCCAGCACCTCACACAGTTACACATTTTTTTCTTGTAATAAGAACTTTTAAGATCTACCTTCTTAGCAACTTGTAAATATATATAATAAACTATTGTTAACTATAGTCACCATGCTATATATCCTCAGAACTTGTTTATCTTATAATCAGAAATCTGTACATTTGATCTCCCTCACCCATTTTGTTGAGCCTTCACTTCCCCCTCTCCACCTCCCCTCATCCTCTACCCTGCCTTTAGCAACCACCAATCTGTTCTCTGTGAGTCTGACTTTTTAGATTCTACATAAAAGTGAGATCTTTTAATATTTGTCTGTCAGTTTTATTTCACTTTGCATAAAAACAATCTCTTAATAAAAGCAACAAGAAAAAACAAAATTAAGTATCAAATGGTAAACTGCTAATAAGGCTCCAATTATTTAACCTTCCTGTATCCATGCTGTTTGCCATGTGACTTCACAGCTCCTCTTACCAAAGAGGTGGAGGCACTGTATTTCCCCTCATAAAATCTGGACTGCCCTTTGTGACTTGCTTTGGCCAAAAAAATAAGTCTAAGAGTTTTAGAAACTTTAAATATTTTTTCTTGCTTGCTCTTTTCCCTTTACCACTGCCAAAAGAACATACCTGGGACAGCTATCTACCCTGCCAGAAGAAGAAATATGTACAGAATGGCCAAGTTGTACTGATCACCCAGGTAAAGTCATCCTAGATCAGATAACATTCAGGGGACATCCCACTTCAGATGCAAGTGGCCCAGCCAAGACTAGCAAATTTACCTAAAGTCAAGTCACTCAGTCGTGTCCGACTCTTTGCGACCCCATGGACTGTAGCCTACCAGGCTCCTCTGTCCATGGGATTTTCCAGGCAAGAGTACTGGAGTAGGTTGCCATTGCCTTCTCCAGGGGATCTTCCTGCCCAGGGATTGAACCCTGGTCTCCAGCATTGTAGACAGACGCTTTACAGTCTGAGCCACCAGGGAAGCCCTGGTGGTTAGCAAATTTACCTAACCAACCAAAAACTAACCATAGACAAATATGAAAACTCAGTCAAGACCATTCAAGTCAGGTCCCAATTAGCCAATCCATGAATATCCATAAGATAAATGTCACTGAAGTTTTGCAATAGTTACAACAGTGCTATGATGACAATAGATAATACATACTATTTTAAAATATTACTAACATAGAAGCAAAGCCACTGGCTATGCTATTAACTGCCTCTCTTAGACTCTGACCCTGTGTCCCTAAGGATGAGTATTTAAGAGTATTCTTGCCTCTTGGGAGAGAGTTGCCAAAAAGAGGCATTCCGAAAAAGATCACCTTGGGACTTTGCATGAGCAAAAAATAAAATTTTACTATATTAAGTTATTGATAATTTTGTGTTTTTTTTTTTTTTTTTTTAATAGCAGATAGCCTAGTGTGTGTTCGGTCATGTTCAACTCTTGCAACCCCATGGACTGTAGCCCTCCAGACTCCTCTGTCCATGGGATTTTACAGACAAGAATACTGGAGTGGGTTGCCATTTCCTTCTCCAGGGGATCTTCCCAACCCAGGGATTGAACCCAAATCTTCTGCATCTCCTGCACTGACAGGCAGATTCTTTACTGCTAAGTATATTATTTGAGGCTCCAAATAATATAGTACCTAAGACCAAACAGACTTTCACAATCTTCTATTTTACTTAAATTCAATAACAAAACACTCTGAGCTTAATTATTCCCTGCCTTGCTTATATTCATGTCCTCCTTGATTCAGACCTTTCAATACATAATGAATTATACATAATATATACATAGAGATTATATCCATATTATATCATGTTAATTATACAGATATATGTTCCTTGAAAATAATTTATATACTGAATTTATATTTATAAGCATGTTATTATAAATATAAATTCAACATAAAATATTGAGATAATATAATAATAATAATTAATAATATGTTCTTGAGCTTACACATTCTAATGTATTGCCTAACACAATAATAGTTGGTAAATCATTAAGTCCTTTGGTCAAGGGGACTGATAAGTACCAACTTAAGCCAAAGAGTGGGTGTCTAGGTCAAACCAAAGATAATTTTATTGAGAAAGTTGCTACTGTACACTTACTAGATGCCCAGGCATAAAATAAACATTATTGGAAGATACCAAGAACTATGCAGAATTGCCCTTATGTTGGCACATATATAGCTTATCTTCTTAAAAAGATGTAAGCTTCTTATAGGCAGTTACTGGGTCTTACATATCATTTGTTTCATAGTTCTAAGCATTAGGCAGTAAACCACTAGCAAGCACCTGTGTGTGCAGTTTTTCACTAAATATGGTATCTCCTACAAATCCTTAGAGTGGCTTTCATTAGTTTTGAATCAACTGCAAATAATCACAAAACACTTAAAATTTAAACTAATTAAACCTACTCATTAGGAAAGAAAGTAAACTGAAAAAACATTTGGATTGAAATTTATAATGTGCAAATTCAAATCAAAATAAGTAGAGAACAACAATCTATGGCTTTTTTGGCACTGCCTTGGCTATGATTTCTTGGATATGACATCAAAAGCATACATAATAAAAGCAAAAATAAACAAGTGGGACTATTTCAAACTAAAAATCTTCCATATGATAAAGGAAACAATCAACAGAATGAAAAAGTAATCAACAGAATGGGAGAAAATATTTTCAAAATGTATGCCTGATAAGAGGTTAATATTCAAAATACATAAAGAACTCATACAACTCAAAACAAAAAAATGGACAAAAGACTCAAGAAGGCAAATGGCCAATGAGAATATGAAAAGATGTTCAGTATTGCCAATCATCAAGAAAATATAAATCAAAACCACAATGAAGTATCACCTCTCACCTCTTAGAATTGTTTTTATCAAAAAACAAGACAACAAGCCTTACAACAATGTGGACAAATTAGAACCCTTGTACACTGTTGGTAGGAATGTAATATGGTGCAGTTGCTACGGCAAACAATATAAAATTCCTGAAAAAATAAAAAACAGAACTACCATATGACCCAGCACTTATTTGTATATATCTTAAAGAAATGAAAGTAGTATCTCAAAGAGATATCTACACTCCTTGAAGAATTATGTTCCTTGAAGAATTATTTACAATAGCCAAGATATGGAATCAAAGAGCCATCAGTGATGAATGGATAAGGAAGATATAGTATATACATTAAAATGGAATACTATTTAGTCTTTAAAATGAAGGAAATCCTTCCATATGCAACAATGCAAATGAATCTCCAAGACACTATGCTACGTGAAATAAGCCAGTCACAAAAGGACAAATACTACATGACTCCACTCATGAGACATCTGAAGTAGTAGTGGATTTTGCCAAGATGTTGGAGGTGAAACAGGGAGTTGCTGTTCGATGAATATAAAGTTTCACTTATACAAGATAAACATGTTCTGGAGATATACTGTATAACACAATGTTATTAATGTTAACAAAATTATACTGTGCACTTAACATTTTGTTAAGAGGGTAGATATCATGTTAAATGTTCTTACCACACAAAACAAATAGGCATAAGGAAACTTCTGGGGGTGATAGATATGTTTATTACCTTGATTATTGTGAATTCATGGGCATGCATATTATATCCAAACTCATCAATTGTATACATTAAATATGTGTAGTTTTTAAATATTACAACTCAATGTTGTTGTTGTTGTTCAGTCACCAAGTCATGTCTGACTCTTCATGATGCCACGGACTGCAGCACACCAGGCTTCCCTGTCCCTCACCATCTCCCCGAGTTTGCCCAGGTTTACGTCCATTGTATCGGGAATATCATCCAACCATCTCATCCTCTGTCACCCCCCTTCTCCTCCTGTCCTCAGTCTTTCCCAGCACTGAGGGAAAGTGCTGGGAAAGCCAATTCATTGGCTTGTTTCCAATGAGTTGGCTGTTTGCATCAGGTGACTAAAGTATTGGAGCTTCAGCTTCAGAATCAGTCCTTTCACAGAGTATTTAGGGTTGATTTAAGATGCACTGGTTTGACCTCCTTGCTTTCCAAGGAACTCTAAAAAGTCTTCTCTAGCACCACAGTTCAAAAGCGTCAGTTCTTAGGCACTCTTGCCTTTTTTATTGTTCAGCTCTCACATCCATCCATGACTAGTGGGAAGACCATAGCCTTGACCATACAGAACTTTGTCAGCAAATATCTTTGCTTTGTAATACTGTCTAGGTTTGTCATAGCTTTCCTGCCAAGAAGCTATCGTCTTCTAATTTCACGGCTACAGTCACCATCTGCAGTGACTTTGAAAGTGAAAGTGTTAGTCGCTCAGTTGTGTCCAACTCTTTACAAGTCCATGGACTGTGGCCTGCCAGGCTCCTCTGTCCATGGAATTCTCCAGGCAAGAATACTGGAGTGGGTAGCCATTTCCTTCTCCAGGGGCTCTTCCTGACCCAAGGCTCAAACCCAGGCCTCCTACATTGCAGGCAGATTCTTTACCATCTGAGCCACCAGGGAATCAGTAACTTTAGAGCCCAACAAGAGGAAATCTGTCACTGCTTCCAACTTTTCCCCTTCTATTTGCCATGAAGTGATGGGACTGGATGACATGATCTTATTTTTTTTAATATTGAGTTTTAAGTCAGCTTTTTCACTCTCCTTCTTCACCCTCAACTTCCCTGGTGGCTCAGATGGTAAAGCATCTGCCTACAATGTGGGAGACCTGGGTTCAATCCCTGGGTCAGGAAGATCTCCTGGAGAAGGAAATGGCAAGCCACTCCAGTATTCTTGCCTGGGAAATCCCATGGATGGAGGAGCCTGGTAGGCTACAGTCCATGGGGTCGCAGAGTCGGACCCAAATGAGTGACTTCACTTCACTTTCTTCACCCTTAAGAGGCTCTTTGCTTTCTGGCTTTAGAGTGGTAACATTCACGTATCTGAGGTTGTTGACATTTCTCCCAGAAACCTTGATTCCAGCTTGTAATTCATCCAGCCTGGCATTTTGCATGATGTGCTTTGCATATAAATAAACAAGCTGACAATAACAGCTTTATTGTACTCCTTGCTCAATCCTGAACCAGTCAGTTGTTCCATACGGGGTTCTAACTGTTGCTTCTTGACCTGCATCTCAGTTTCTCAGGCGACAGGTAAGATGCTCTGGTACTCCCATCTCTTTAAGAGTTTCCCACAGTTTTTCATGATCCATACAGCCAAAGGCTTAGCATGGATAACCATGACAGTGTAATCTCTCAGAGCCAGACATTCTGGAGTGTGAAGTCGACATTCTGGAATGTGAAGTGGGCCTTAGGAAGCACTGTTGCCAATAAAGCTAGTGGAGGTTTTGGAGTTCCAGCAGAGCTATTTAAAATCCTAAATGATGCTATTACAACTTGATAAAGCTTTTTAAAAAAGTGAAAAAGATTCTCCTGTCATCCAATTAACCTCGACTGTCTTATTAACCTAGGGTGGTTGAAACTAAAAAGGCAAGGCACTGCAATAGCTGATAAGTCATAGGTATTTTTAAAAGGCTCAGATAAATGAATTTATCTAAACTATTAACAGGTGGCAGAAAAAAATATTGAGGAAAAATAAAATAATAAATGTAAAAGGCTGTAAAGGTTATAAAAGACAGAGTCAAAGGAGAATATATGTTGTATGTGTTGCCAGTGGTGAAAGCAACATTAATGCAAGGGTTGAGAAGATAGATGGAAAAACAAGGACAAGCTGTTTTCAGATTATAAAGTATCCTAAGCCAAGGTTTTATAAAACAACATTTGGCAGTTTTACAAATTGAGCATAATCATACCATACAACCCATGCATCACATTTCTAGGTAGTTGACCAACTGAGTTGAAAACTTATATTCACACAAAACCTACTTTCAAATGTTTATAGTAGCTTTATTCATAACTGCCAAAAACTGGCAGCAACCAAATGTCCTTCAGTAGGTGAATGGATAAACAAACACTGATGGATCCATACAATGGAATTCTGTTTATAAGTTAAAAAAAAAAAATTATCTATCAAGCCCCCAAAAGGCATGTAGGAATCTTAAATGCTTATTGCTAAGTGAAATGACCCATTATAAAAAGGTTATACACTATATAATTCCAAGTACATGACATTGTGAAAAATGCCAACTATAGACACTATAAGATCATTTTTAAAGAGGTTAAAGAGGCAAAACACAGGGAATTTTTAGGTCAGTGAAGCTATTCTGCATGATTCTGTAATGGTGGATACATGACACTATGCATTTATCAAAACCCATAGGAATTTACAGTACAGTTAAATAAAACATGCAAATTTTTACAGAATTATTTAGGTCAGAGTATCTCCAGATAGAATGCAGATGTGACAAAACAATCTAACTGTATTAGAAATGCATCAAACAATTTCACTGAAGGGGTGAGAGAGACACGGGTGCTGACCCAAGTAACTCTGGAAATGAGTGGAGTCTATTAGACTAAAGGCAAAAGAATGGTACATAAACATTATATTATAGTTGACTGCTCCTTCATGGATCACAACCTTGGCCTGGCAAAAGTGCTTGCATAACTCAGTGAAGCTACGTGCCATTCTTTACAGGGTTACCCAAGATGGACAGGTCATAATGAAGAAAGAGTTCTGACAAAACGTGGTCCACTGGAGGAGGAAATGGCAAACCACTCCAGTATTCTTGCCTCAAGAACCCCATGGACAGTGTAAAAAGGTCAAACAGATATGATGCCGGAAAATAAGGACCCCAGTTAGAAGGTGTCCAATATGCTACTAGGGAAATGGAGGGCAATCACTAATAGCTCCAGAAAAAATGAAGTGGCTGGGCCAAAGCGGAAATGATGCTCAGTTGTGGAAGGGTCCGGTGGTAAAAGTAAAGTCCAATGCTATAAAGAACAATCTCACACAAGAATCTGGAATGTTAGGTGAATGATCAAGGTAAACTGGATGTGGTCAAGCAGGAAATGGTAAGAGTAAACATCAATGTCTTTGGAATCAGTGAACTAAAATGTACAGGAATGAGTGAATTTAATTGAGATGACCATTATATCTACTACTGTGCACAAGAATTTCTTAGAAGAAATGGAATAGCATTCACAGTCAACAAGAGTCCAAAATGCAGTTACTTGGGTGCAACCTCAAAAATGACAGAATATTCTCAGTTTGTTTATGAGGCAAACCATTCAACAAGACAGTAATTCAAGTCTATGCCTCAACCACTGATGCCAAAGCAGCTGGTTATTACCAGTTTTGTAAAGACCTATAACACCTTCTAGAATTAACACTAAAAAAAGAAGTTCTTTTCATCATAGGAGACTGGAATGTAAAAGTAGGAAGTCAAGAGATACCTGGAAAAACAAGCAAGTTTGGCCTTGGAGTGAAAAATGAAGCAGGGCAAAGGCTAACAGAGTTTTGTCAAGAGAACACGCTGGTCATAGCAAACATCCTTTTCCAAAAACCCAAGAGACAACTCTATACATGGATATCACTAGATGATGAATACCTAAATCATACTGATTATGTGCTTTGCAGACAAAGATGGGAGTTCTATACAGTCAGCAAAAACAAGGCCTGGAGCTAACTGTGGCTCAGATCATCAGCTCCTTATTGCAAAATTCAGGCTTAAATTGAAAAAAGTAGAGAAAACCACTAGGCCATTCAGTTCAGTTCAGTCGTTCATTCATGCTCAACTCTTTGCAACCCTATGGACTGCAGCATGCCAGGCCTCCCATCCATCACCAACTCCCAGAGCTTGCTCAAACACATGAGTTTGAGCAAGGCCATTCGGGTATGACCTAAATCAAATCCCTGATAACTATAAGTGGAGGTGACAAGTATTAACAGAATTAAGGGATTAGGTCTGGTAGAGGGAGTATCTGAAGAACTATGGACAAAGGTTTATAACATTGTAGAGGAGGCACTGACTTAAACCATCCCATAGAAATAGAAATGCTAGAAGGCAAAGTCGTTATCTGAGTTGGCTTTACAAATAGCTGAGGGAAGAAGAGAAGCAAAAGGCGAGAAAGGGAAAGATATAACCAACTGAATGCAGAGTTCCAGAGAATACCAACGAGAGATAAGAAGGCCTTTTGAGATGAAAAATGCAAAGAAACAGAAGAAAACAATAGAATGGGAAAGACTAGAGATATCTTCAAGAAAACTGGAGATACCAAGGGAACATTTTCTGTAAGGATGGGCATGATACAGGACAGAAACAGTAAGGACCTACTAAAAGCAGAAGAAACTATGAAGAGGTGGCAAGAATACACAGAACTATACAGGGTGTTAATGTGTATCAAAGTAATGCTCAAAATTCTCCAAGCCAGGCTTCAGCAATACGTGAATCATGAACTTCCAGATGTTCAAGCTGGTTTTAGAAAAGGCAGAGGAACCAGAGATCAAATTGCCAACATCTGCTGGATCATCAAAAAAGCAAGAGTTTCAGAAAAACATCTATTTCTGCTTTATTGACTACGCCAAAGCCTTTGACTGTGTGGATTCCAATAAGCTGTGGAAAATTCTGAGAGATTATACAAGACCACCTGACCTGCCTCTTGAGAAATCTGTATGCAGTTCAGGAAGCAATAGTTAGAACTGGACATGGAACAACAGACAGGTTCCAAATAGGAAAAGGAGTATGTCAAGGTTGTATATTGTCACCCTGCTTAGTTAACTTATATGCAGAGTACATCATAAGAAACACTGGGCTGGAAGAAGCACAAGCTGGAATCAAGATTGCCGGGAGAAATATCAATAACCTCAGATATGCAGATGACACCACCCTTACGGCAGAAAGTGAAGAAGAACTAAAGAGCCTCTTGATGAAAGTGAAAGAGGAGAATGAAAAAGTTGGCTTAAAGTTCAACATTCATCAACTCCAGAAAAATAAATGACCCAATCAAAAAATGGGCCAAAGAACTAAATAGACATTTCTCCAAAGAAGACATACAGATGGCTAACAAACACATGAAAAGATGCTCAACATCACTCCTTATCAGAGAAATGCAAATCAAAACCACTATGAGGTACCATTTCACGCCAGTCAGAATGGCTGCGATCCAAAAGTCTACAAATAATAAATGCTGGAGAGGGTGTGGAGAAAAGGGAACCCTCTTACACTGTTGGTGGGAATGCAAACTAGTACAGCCACTATGGAGAACAGTGTGGAGATTCCTTAAAAAACTGGAAATAGAACTGCCTTATGATCCAGCAATCCCACTGCTGGGCATACACACTGAGGAAACCAGAAGGGAAAGAGACACGAGTACCCCAATGTTCATCGCAGCACTGTTTATAATAGCCAGGACATGGAAGCAACCTAGATGTCCATCAGCAGATGAATGGATAAGAAAGCAGTGGTACATATACACAATGGAGTATTACTCAGCCATTAAAAAGAATACATTTGAATCAGTTCTAATGAGGTGGATGAAACTGGAGCCTATTATACAGAGTGAAGTAAGCCAGAAGGAAAAACATAAATACAGTATACTAACGCATATATATGGAATTTACAAAGATGGTAACGATAACCCTGTATACGAGACAGCAAAAGAGACACTGATGTATGGAACAGTCTTATGGACTCTGTGGGAGAGGGAGAGGGTGGGAAGATTTGGGAGAATGGCATTGAAACATGTGAAATGTCATGTATGAAATGAGATGCCAGTCCAGGTTCAGTGCACGATGCTGGATGCTTGGGGCTGGTGTGCTGGGACGGCCCAGGGGGATGGTATGGGGAAGGGGGAGGGAGGAGGGTTCAGGATGGGGAGCACGTGTATACCTGAAATATTTTTAATTTTAAAAATAAAAAAAATATAAATATAAAAAAAAAAAGAAGAGAAAAAATAAATAAATAAATAAATAAAAAAGAAAGAAAATTAAGATCATGGCATCGGGTCCCCTCACTTCATGGCAAATAGATGGTGAACAAGTGGAAACAGTGTCAGACTTTATTTTTTGGGGCTCCAAAATCACTGTCAATGGTGACTGCAGCCATGAAATTAAAAGACGCCTACTCCTCGGAAGGAAAGTTATGACCAACCTAGACAGCATATTAAAAGCAGAGACATTACTTTGTCAACACAGGTCCGTCTAGTCAAGGCTATGGTTTTTCACATCCATACAGTAGTCATGTATGGATGTGAGAGCTGGACCATAATAAAAGCAGGCTGAGTGCTTAAGAACTGATGCTTTCAAATTGTGGTGCTGGAGAAGACTCTTGAGAGTCCCTTGGACAGCAAGGAAATCAAACTAGTCAATCCTAAAGGAAATCAACCATGAATATTCATTGGAAGGACTGATGCTGAAGCTCCAATACTTTGGCCACCTGATGCAAAAAGCCGACTCACTGGAAAAGACCATGATGTTGGGCAAGATTGAGGGCAGGAGGAGGAGGAGGCAGCAGAGGATGAGATGGCTAGATGGCATCACTGACTCAATGGACATGAGTTTGAGCAAATTCCAGAAGAAAATGAAGGACAGGGAAGGCTGGTGGGCTGCAGTCCATGCGGTCGCAAAGAATTGGACACAACTTAGCTACTGAACAATAGCTGCCATAGTGAATTCTCCAATGCATCTGAGCAAAACAATTTGTAAATCTTCTGGAAAGGATGCCATTAAGAACATTTGTGATTCATGGTAAGAGGTCAAAATATCAACATGAACATAGAAGTCTGGAAGAAGTTGATCACAACCCTCATGGATGACTGAATGGTTCAAGATTTTAGTGGAGGAAGGAACTGAAGATGTGATGGAAACAGTAAGAGAACTAGATTCAAAGTGGAGTCTGAAGCAATGTGACAATTGCTACAATATCCTAAGATATCCTAAGATCAAGGTTGCTTAAGGATGAGAACAGAAGGTTGTTTCTTGATATGGAATTTATTCCAGGTGAAAATGTCAGAAAGACTGTCAAAATAACAGGATTGTTTAAAATGACGATTGCTTAAAATGACAACAAAGAATTTAGAATTTTATCATTGATAAAACAGCAGCAAGATTTGAGAGGATTGACTACAATTTTGTGAGTTCTTCTATATGGAAAACTATCAAAAAACACTGGCATGTTATAGAGAAATCATTTGTGAAAGGAAGTCAATGCTGCTGCTGCTGCTGCTAAGTCACTTCAGTCATGTCCGACTCTGTGCGACCCCATAGATGGCAGCCCACCAGGCTCCCCCGTCCCTGGGATTCTCCAGGCAAGAACACTGGAGCGGGTTGCCACTTCCTTCTCCAATGCATCAAAGTAAAAAGTGCAAGTGAAGTCGATCAGTCATGTCTGACCCTCAGCGACCCCATGGACTGCAGCCTTCCAGGCTCCTCCGTCCATGGGATTTTCCAAGCAAGAGTACTGGAGTGGGGTGCCATTTCCTTCTCCGAAGGAAGTCAATCTCCAAAGATGCAGCAATTGATCAATGTTGTCTTTTTTTTTTTAATGGTGGCAGTATCATTAAACTGTGCCTTAGTACAGATGTTGGGGCTTGCCTATGGTGCTCTTAATGTACAGACTGGACATTCTGCTAGTTTTTCTTGTGCAATGACACCAGAAGTTTAACAGCTAAGTGGATGTTGTACACAAGCTCATCATCCATCATCTTCACATGGCCAACAGCCACTGACAGACACAGCATCTTCTTTATCTGAAACTTGATCATGGACTTTACGTCATCAACTTTGGCCATCATGTTCTCATTGTGGGTCAGCAAGGAAGGGAGTTTGCCAATGTTATTCAGGCGTGGGCCCAGGATTTATGGGACCTGCTTAAACAGAGATTCTGGAGCCAAAAAGTCATACTTGTTGGCTAGCTTCTTGACCCGTTTTCTATTGTTATTTTCTTCAGTGCCTTGATGTTCATATGGGAGATTTATCCACAGCCTTACCTCATCACAGTGCTGCTGGTCTCCCAGAACATATATGGAGAACTTGGTAAGGGGAATGAACTTAAGCCTGACAGTGCTGAGAAGTGTTTGTCCTTCTGAGGTCACAGTTCTTCAGGCTGATCTGAAGATCCACCATTTCCAGAACATTTTGGCACTTGTGTTGATTCCCATGCAGGACTTCCTGCACTGTCTCATACAGGGTGTCACAGAAGACTTCACTGCTCATGATGCCTCGTGCCACAATAACTAGAAAAAAGTTGCTGTCTTATTTTTAAAAACTACCACAGCCACTCCAAAACTTCAGCAACCACTACCTTGATCAGTCAGCAGCCATCAACATCAAGCCAAGACCCACCACTAGAAAAACGATGATGACTCACTGAAGGAATCAATAATGGTTAGCTTCCTTAAGGTATATGCATTAATTTTTAGACATAAAACTATTGCACACCTAACAGATGATAGCATAATGTAAATATAACTTTTATATATACTGGGAAATCAGAAAATTCATGACTCACTTTATTACAATATCTGCTTTATTGTGGTGGTCTGAAATCAAACCATGACATTTCCAAGGTTTGTCTGTATATCCCCAAGAGCAGTGATTTTGGTATTCCTTTCGTGTTATTAAAAACTATGGGCATCACTACAGGTTATGTGTATATTTGTGGAAAAATCAGAAAATACATATGGAAGTTTGATTTTTACTGAAAGAAATATACAACACAAAAATTTTTAAACTTAACAATTACAAATATAGCCATCTCAACTGCACAATGTGTTTTATATGTACATATGTTTATATATATATATACACATGTACTTAAACTTTGCTTCATCTTTCAACTTTTTATCTGAGTAAAAAGAAGAACACTTTCCTCATTCAGGAGATTTTTGATGTTGTAATAATTACCTAGAAATAAAATAAAATTAAAAATTACTTCCATAGGAATCATTTCCTTTTGATTAAACATTTAGTCATCACTATGTCAGTTACGATATATAGTGTCGAAAAAACTGACTCATCTAACCCCAAATTAACTCTTATCTAATTCTACAAACTGAAAAATCTAATAGTTAACCACCACCTATGATCTAGATAAAGCTTGAAAATACACAAACTTCACATCATTCTAATAATGAATGCAAAAACAAATTAGACAAAGGTGTAGGTAGGAAAAAAAAATCTCCCTCTGAGCCCAATCATGTTTTGGGGTTGTTGTTTTTTTTAATTGAAGTATAGTTGATTTAGGTGATTTCCAATGTTATATTAGTTTCAAGCATACAACAGTGATTCAATTATTTTTGTAGACTATACTCCATTTAAAATTATAAAATATTTTCTATATTCCCTGTGCTGTACATTACATCCTTGTATCTTTTTATTTTTTCCTAGTAGTGTGTACCTCATTACTCTTCACCTGTCTTGTCCCTTCCCTTTATCCCTCTCTCTGCTGGTAACCACTAGTTTGTTCTCTATGACTCTTATTCTTGTTTTGTTATATTCATTTATTTTTTAGATTCCACATATAAATGAAAACAAACAGTACCTGTCTTTGTCTGTCTAACTTACTGAACACAATTATTAGGTCTTTGGAACCACTATGGATTCCTCTAAACGAGACATAGACAACATAGAGATAAGTATAAAAGATACTTATAAAAGATAAGTAAAAAAGTATTAATGAAAAATAAAATTTCAAAGTTAAAAGGTAGCAAATGTAACTCAAATAAATTAGATAATTAGTAACAGCAAATGCAAAATACACATGGACAGCTGCGCATAAGGCAAATTTATAGTGCTGCATACAATACCGTGACTTTTATTAGACTTTTTATTACAAATTCATACATATTAGGATTAACTTAATGAGTTTAAACTGTTCACAACAGTGTTGGCACATATAAAGGACTATATAAACTTAGCTATTATTATAGTTTTGTTTTTTCATTAGAATGTAAGCTCCACAAGGGCAGGGATTTTTGCCTGTTTGTTCATTTATGTATCTCACTTTCAAAGCAATGTTTGGTAGACTCTTAATCACATTTATTGAATGAACAATTGAACAAACTAAAATTCCTACCTTCAAAGACTTTTGCTCTTCAATAGCTGATGAAAGACACTACCCTGCATGTTTAAAATAACCAACTAAAAATTGTTTGATTACATAATGTCTTTGCGATAACATGGGGAAATAATTTTACTTCTATGCTGGATATAATATATCTCCTAACTAAGTATTTTTATATTCAATTAGCAACTCTTATTCAATTTTTATGTATCAAAATACTAATATACCAACATTTATCTAAACAAAAAAATTAAAATATGCACTAAAATGTTTGACATCAGTTGTATCATGCTTCATTTTGACCACTGTGGCTTCCATTTTCATGGTGTTCCTGAGCAACTATACAAGTATTTAACTATGCGAAAGAAAAAGTTTTTAATTACTCTTACCTGAAGGAACATAGAATGAATCCCCGGTTGTTATTATATAAGGTGTTTCATGTAAGGTACATAAAAGGTAACCAAGATTAACATAAAAAACCTGTAAAATTAAAAATTAAAACCTCATTTTCAAATTGTAACACCGCAACTATACTCCAAAAAACTTAAACATTGAAGGCACAATAATGGTCCAATCTAATCACATAAACTTTACGTGAAAGTGGATAATTTTCCTACTGCAAGCAGAAGGGAAAGATGAAGCAGAGGAGAAGTTAGAGAAATCTGAAGCATGAAAAGTACTTTCACTGTTGCTGGTGCTGAAGACAACCATGAACCAAGGAGTGTAAACTATTTCTAGACACCTTGGCCAATAGCCAGTAAAGAAATAGGAACCTCAGTCTTACAACAACAAGTAACTGAATTCTGCCAACAGAATGAATTTGAAAGCAGATTCATTCTAAGGGCATTCAGAGAGCAATACAGGTCTTTGGACATCTTGAGTCTAGCCTAGTGATACTCTAAGCAAAAACTCAGTCAAGCCCACCCAATTTCTAACTTATACAACTGTGAGATAATACATGAATGTTGTTTAAATTGTGTAGTAATTAAGTAAAGCAGTAATACAGAAAACTAATACAAGAAATTTCTTTTGTTATTATTTACTGTTTTTTTAAATTCAGAACCATTGTAAAGAACATCACTTAACTATATTAGAAGAGTAGCTAGGTTTTATGTATACCTCTATAAAGGTTACATACTTGGTATATGTAACTTAATCTGAAGAATCTAAAAGAACAAAAATTTTCTTTTAAAAAAGTACATTTAAAGCACCAACATTAAGAAAGTAAAAGAGGAAAAATGTAGTGCTCAATTGTACAGGCTTCCATAGTCAAGCAGGGCAAAATTTTACATTTTACACAGAGATACCACTTGACAATAATCTATTTTATTTTGACAACTAAATATAAATTTAGGGCCCTCAAACTTTGATATTCAAATTCTGAGATTCAGCCATCAAGAATATTTGCTTCAGAGAATTATGCCTCCTGCTCCTCCTTTTCTTACCATTTCTGTAAAAAGAGCCTAAAATACCAGAAAAAGAAGAGCAGCCAGAGCTTATATAGTACCCACACCATGCAAGACACTGTTCTAAGCACTTCATTTTTATTCATTTAATGTATGCATCTGTCAGTGAGACAGCACTATTTTAAGAGCTTTCCACAGATGAAGAAGATGAGGCATGGAAGAGTGTAAATTTCCAAGGTCACAATGTAAATGGAAGAGCAGGAATCTGAACTCAGGTATTCTGACTCCAGGATCCATGTTCTTAAGTCACTACAATACACTCCCTCAAAGGAAAAAAAAAAAAAGTTCTTAAAGTGGTTCTAAAGGCACTTATATAATTTAATAAAACAAATAAATATTTTTATTACCAAAAATAGCCTTAAAAAAAAAGGTAACACATACTGTACCCAGAGGCCAAGTATACGTTTCTAAATGTTGTTTGCTTATCTATTCAATTTGGCTCTCTAAGCATACCTCTCCCCATTTCTGTAAACATTTTACTAAGAATGCTTTTGAAATACACAAAAACAGAATGACACTCTCCCACAAATAAATATCAAATACCAATAACCCTTTATTTTCAAAATCTGTTTTCCCCATTCCGTATTATTTTGAAATGAATGCCCAACACCATAATTACCTGTAAGTATTTCAATGTGTACTGAAAGATCAAAGTCCTTTTTTAAAACATGACAACACTGTTGTCACACATAAATATAAATGAGTATTTAGTATTAATAATGCACACTCAATATTCAAATTCCCAATTATCTCATAAATGTCCACGGAGATAACCACTGTCCTGAATTTTGTATTTATTATTCTCTTGTTTTCATTACAGTTCTTATCAGGCAAAAATGGATCTTTAAAAATAACTTTTTAATTTTGTATATTTCTGAATTTATATAAATGGAATTAGATTGAATGTATAACTCCTTGATTTGTTTTTCACTCAGAGTATGGGCATTTTTGAAGTGAAGTGAAGAAGTTAAGTGAAGTCACTCAGTCATGTCTGACTCTTTGCAACCCCATGGACTATATAGCCTATCAGGCTCCTCCGTCCGTGGGACTTTGCAGGCAAGAGTACTGGAGTGGGTTGCCATTTCCTTCTCCAGGGGATCTTCCCTACCCAGGGATCGAACCCAGGTCTCCCACATTGTGGGCAGATGCTTTATCCTCTAAGCCACCCATTTGCTTCTTATGTTTTTGCTACTGTAAAATATTTTTTTTTAATAACATATCTGCTTTCCTATTGAGTTATCATTATTTTTGAAATTCTAAAACATTTATATTCTGGATACTAATCACTTGTTGGTTATCTATATGGCAAGTATTTCGATCTAGTTTTAGCTTAAGCTTTCTTTGCTTAAGCTTTTTTTGTAGTCTTTTGAATAAGAGCTGTTGATACTAATTTAATCAAATAAAATTTTCTTTTTCATTTGTTAAAAAAGAAAGGGTTTGTTTCAACTGGGATCCAACTAAGAGTCAGTGCTTGATCTATGGTCAGTGCTTGATCTATCATTTAAAACACTCAGTCTATGGCATGGTTCTCAATTTGGGGGTGATTTTGCCCCTCAGGGGACAACTGGCACAGTCTGTGGACATTTTTAATTTTCACAACTAGAGTACTATTGGAATCTAATGCCAAGAGGCCTGAGATGCTTATAAACATCTTACAAGGCACAGGATAACAAAATGTTAAGAACCCTGATCTCTGTACATTCCACTTGGTTGTCTTTTTTATTCCTTACATCTTATTTAGTAAGTAAATCAACCAGCAAAATTTGTTTTAAAAATCTTTACACAGCTGGATTTTGCTGGGTAAACCCAGGGTGTCATTTGTAAAGTCTGCTATTCTTTACTTCCTATAAACTGGTTGTTAGAACCAAGGACTTAACTTCAGATGATATTATGTGGAGGTTTTGTTTTTTAAAGGAGGTGGGGAAGACAGGACTACTTTATACGCAGTGTTGTATTCTTCCATAGGAGGCACATAATGTTTGGCTGTGTTCTTTTTAGATGTTAGTGTATGATGATGCTAGATCCAACAGTTTATTGGGTGTTGTAAAATGGTAATATTCTATCCTAACATTCCTTCTTTTATTAACTGGAATATTTCTACAAGGGTAAACTTCCCTTCCTCTATTATTTGGTTACCTAGTAATACAGTTTATACGAGAACAGCAAAATAAACGTTTAATTATTTCCCTTTATTTGCCATATTTGTTGTCAAAGTGAGTTGGTGTCATAGTATTTGCCAACAGCAATGAAATAAGTTTTTCTTTTTGTAGTAGTCTTACAAATTCATGGATTTAAATATAATTGATATCTATCAATCCAATGAAATTATTCTTATTGATACTCAAGTTTTCACATCTTTGTCCAGAGAAAGCATCTTCAAGCTGGATTCTGAAACCTTATGACCCAATCCTAATGGTTTTTGATAGTTTGCTATCGGGTATGATAAAATACTCCAAGCTTAGTCCTAGGCCTGGGATCAGACATTTCTTGAGGAACTCTGGTTCCTTTAAGCATGTTGTGTCACCTTTTTGTTTTTTAGTTCTGGAACAATTATTGCCTACTTTTTCAAATATTTCTCCCTTTTGCTCATTTGGGTTTTTTCTCGATTCTGTTTATATCTGTTCTTCCATACCATCTAACTTTAATATTTTCCACTTCTTAATATCCTGTCTTCTAGGAAAGCTCCACAACAAACTCCCAGTTAATTTGTTAATTTCTCTGTGGTTTGATTTTAATAAATCTACCAATGCTACTTTCTCCCTTATGTGGTTCTCCATCTTGCCCTTTTGCTTCTCAAAAGCATGTATTTAAAAGTGTGCTTCATTCTTTCAAAAATGTAAAAATACTCCACTGTTATTAAAAAACTTAACTCTGATTTTCATTATAAAACGTTAAAGGCAATATTTAGAAGAAATAAAAATAAACTATAATCACTTACTAACATGTTATTTTTCTATAGTTCCTTTTCCTTCAAATTTCTGTCATTTTCATTTTTTATTTTAGCAGAAAAAAACAAAAAGGATTTTCTGTCTAAAACATTTAAGGATTAACATTTAAGAATAAACATTTAATCAAACTGCAGACAGAAAATTCTTCCAGTACAGCTATTCTTCAAAATGCTTTGTATAATACCTGGAATACGTAAGTGTTATATAACTGATTATTATATGTGTGTATGCTAAGCTGCCTCAGTCGTGTTTGACTCTTTGAGACCCCATGGACTGTAGCTCGCCAGGCTCCTCTGTCCAGGGGACTCTCCTGGCAAGAATACTGGAGTGGGTTGCCATTTCCTCCTCCAGATTATTATATATAATGGTTTATTTCATTACTAAGTCAAAATATTGGAGAAGGAAATGGCAACCCACTCCAGTGTTCTTGCCTGGAGAATCCCATGGACAGAGAAGCCTGGTAGGCTGCAGTCCATGGGGTCAAACAGAGTCGGACATGACTGAATCGACTTGGCAGCAAGTCAAAAGATAAATATAAGCATTTTCTTCCCATAGCACATTTCAGTGGTTTCCAGTTTCAAAAATTACTCTCAATGTTAAAATAAGTAACTACCTATGTTCAGGTTCCCTAGCTTTTATTTTCCTAGGAAAAAATTCTGAAATGACATTCATAAGTGAAAGTCTACAAATTATTTACAGGTTATAGTTAAAAGTCTACAAATTATAAATCAATAATTTCTACTAACTCAGTAATTATAAAGTATGCCTTATTTTTAATATGGATTCCTTTGAATGTTAGACAGGTTAAACATTTTCAAATATTTACTAGATATTCAATATTCCTTCCTTCTAAAGGAATAAAAACATTATATCTTATTAATACTATTAATAGTATTAATACTATTAGTTTAATGATGACATTTCATAATGCTTATTTTCATTATTAACTGTTTCTTAATGATTACACAGGGATTATCTATTACTTCAGTTAGTTTAATATGTCATTTTTACTCTTTTAATATGACCTGGAGATCTATAACATTTTAAGACTGGATTAAAGAAAACCTTTAAATACTTTAGATCTGGATTCTACATACTATGTGGTGGTGGTGGTGGTTTAGTGGCTAAGTTGTGCCCAACTCTCATGACCTGATGGACTATAGCCCACTAGGCTCCTTTGTCCATGGGATTTCCCAGCCAAGAATACTGGAGCAGGTTGCCATTTCCTTCTCCAGGGGATCTTCCTGACCCAGGGATCAAATTTGTGTCTCTCGCACTGCAGGCAGTCTCCTGCACTGCAAGCAATTCTTTACCACTGAGCCACCAGGGACGCCTGACATTGCTATATAGAGTAATACAATGAAAGTGAAAGTCACTCAGTCACGTCCACTCTTTGCAGCTTCCTGCCAGGCTCCTCTGTCCATGGAATTCTCCAGGCCAGAATACTGGAGTGGGTAGCCATTCCTTTCTCCAGGGGATCTTCCTAACCCAGGGATAGAACCCAAGTCTCCACACTGCAGGCAGATTCTCTACTGTCTGAGCCACCAGGCAAGTCCAAGAATACTGGAGTGGTTAGCCTATCCCTTCTCTAGTGGATCTTCCCAACCCAGGAAGCCAACAGGGGTCTGCTGCATTGCAGGCAGATTCTTTACTAGCTGAGCTACCAGGGAAGCCCCAAGTAATAGAATAGTTCCCAGTCATCAATCTGCTGTTATAATCAGTGACATGATTTTGAAGTCTTTTAAATTCTTTATTTCTAAACTTCATGATTAAAGAAATGAGATTTAGACTTAATCTCAATAATCTTCTCTAGCTCTAAAATTCTAATGACTTGTTTGCAAATCTAATTTTGAAGATACTTTTAAGGCCATTCCCTAAACTTCTAAATCTCAAGACTACACTGCTATACACAGAACACCCTTCGGTTGACTGACTTTAAACATCTGAAAAAAAATTAAAAATTACCTATGTACTATAGTAACAGAATGCTTCATCAAGTCCAATAACTTAGAGTTGTGCCAAGATCAAAACATATATATCAATATATGGAGAAATATACTCACCAATGTATCTAGGCCTACATGCTGCTTTCCCTTTTCTTGAAGTGGTCCTAATACCAATTTTCCACTAGAAAAAAACGGTGTATCCAATGTTTTATATACTTTCAACTCATCATGTTCAACACAAAATTGGTATGTATCTCGTGGCCTTATAAGATCTAAAGGGAAAAAATTAATATAAGTATAAAGTAATAGCAATGACATTGTTCATTGATATAGCATATACACACATGTGCGTGCATGCTAAGTCGCTTCAGTCAACCAACTTTTTGCGACCCTGTGAACTGTAGTAGCCCGCCAGGCTCTTCTGTCCACGGGATTCTCCAGGCAATTATACTGGAGTGAGTTGCCATTCCCTTCTCCAGGGGATCTTCTCAAACCAGGGATCAAACCTGTGTCTCTTATACACATTCATAAATAAAAACATAAACCTGTCCTAGAAAGATAGATGTGATTAAGAGCACTGACTCCGGACCTAGAAAAGTCACATTGTATCTTTGTCTTCCAAGCTGAATGACCTTAGCCAAGCTGCTTATCCTCTATTTCATTTCCTTTTCTATAAAATGTGATAAAAATAGTTTATCTATGTTAGAGTTGGGAATATCAAATGAATTAATGTGTATAAAGTATTTAAAACACTGGTACAAAGTAAGCATTCAGTAAGCTTTGTTAATAATATTTTATTATTTATTATTAACAATGGCAATATTATCATTTCCCCTATAATAACTCAGATGAAAAACAAAATCAGCTAAGAGACAAGAAAGGATTCCTTATCCTTAAAAAGTTCAATATAACATGTGCGTGTGTGTGTGTATGAAGTCGCTCAGTTGTGTCCGACTCTTTGTGACCCCATGGACTGTAGTCTACCAGGTTCCTCCATCCATGGGATTTTCCAGGCAAGAATACTGGAGTGGGTTGCCATTTCCTTCTCCAGGAGATCTTCCGGACCCAGGGATTGAACCTGGGTCTCCTGCATTGTAGGCAGACGCTTTACCATCTGAGCCACTAGGGAAACTCTAACTCAGGTCTTCCGCATTGCATGGCAGATTCTTTACCAGCTGAGCCACAAGGGAAGCCCAATATAACATAGCCACACTACAAATGTATCATCAACATCATGCCAATAAATACCTTTGTGACTGATTAAGTAACAATATTTTTTATTTATCAGGTAGAGGCTCTAAATAACCAGTTCAAACTGTAGCTCCCAAATTACTATATCATTTTTTATTTTTTGTGTGTGATTTTTTTTTAATTTTATTTTTAAACTTTACATAATTTTATTAGTTTTGCCAAATATCAAAATGAATCCACCACAGGTATACATGTGTTCCCCATCCTGAACCCTCCTCCCTCCTCCCTCCCCATACCATCCCTCTGGGTCGTCCCAGTGCACTAGCCCCAAGCATCCAGTATCGTGCATCGAACCTGGACTGGCCACTCGTTTCTTACATGATATTTTACATGTTTCAATGCCATTCTCCCAAATCTTCCCACCCTCTCCCTCTCCCACAGAGTCCATAAGACTGTTCTATACATCAGTGTCTCTTTTGCTGTCTCGTACACAGGGTTATTGTTACCATCTTTCTAAATTCCATATATATGCTTTAGTGTACTATATTGGTGTTTTTCCTTCTGGCTTACTTCACTCTGTATAATAGGCTCCAGTTTCATCCACCTCATTAGAACTGATTCAAATGTATTCTTTTTAATGGCTGAGTAATACTCCATTGTGTATATGTACAATAGCTTTCTTATCCATTCATCTGCTGATGGGCATCTAGGTTGCTTCCATGTCCTGGCTATTATAAACAGTGCTGCGATGAACATTGGGGTACACGTGTCTCTTTCCCTTCTGGTTTCCTCAGTGTGTATGCCCAGCAGTGGGATTGCTGGATCATAAGGCAGTTCTATTTCCAGTTTTTTAAGGAATCTCCACACTGTTCTCCATAGTGGCTGTACTAGTTTGCATTTCCACCAACAGTGTAAGAGGGTTCCCTTTTCTCCACACCCTCTCCAGCATTCATTATTTGTAGACTTTTGGATTGCAGCCATTCTGACTGGTGTGAAATGGTACCTCATAGTGGTTTTGATTTGCATTTCTCTGATAATGAGTGATGTTGGGCATCTTTTCATGTGTTTGTTAGCCATCTGTATGTCAGAATGGAACTGGAGGAATCAACCTACCTGACTTCAGGCTCTACTACAAAGCCACAGTTATCAAGACACTATGGTACTGGCACAAAGACAGAAATATAGATCAATGGAACAAAATAGAAAGCCCAGAGATAAATCCATGCACATATGGACACCTTATCTTTGACAAAGGAGGCAAGAATATACAATGGATTAAAGACAATCTCTTTAACAAGTGGTGCTGGGAAATCTGGTCAACCACTTGTAAAAGAATGAAACTAGAACACTTTCTAACACCATACACAAAAATAAACTCAAAATGGATTAAAGATCTAAACGTAAGACCAGAAACTATAAAACTCCTAGAGGAGAACATAGGCAAACACTCTCTGACATATATCACAGCAGGATCCTCTATGACCCACCTCCCAGAATATTGGAAATAAAATCAAAAATAAACAAATGGGACCTAATTAACCTTAAAAGCTTCTGCACATCAAAGGAAACTATTAGCAAGGTGAAAAGACAGCCTTCAGAATGGGAGAAAATAATAGCAAATGAAGCAACTGACAAACAACTAGTCTCAAAAATATACAAGCAACTCCTACAGCTCAACTCCAGAAAAATAAATGACCCAATCAAAAAATGGGCCAAAGAACTAAACAGACATTTCTCCAAAGAAGACATACAGATGGCTATATCATTTTTTAAATTTCCCTTTTACTTACAAACTTTTCCAGATCTGTAATTAATACATTTTTTATCATCAGCTTCTGACTGTACTCCCACAGTCGACAGGATATAGATAATACATATGCTCAGGAAACAAAAAGTGATGAATTCTTGAAAACATAAAATACAGTACAGCAATGTTTTCAGTTAAGACACTTTGCTAAAAAAAATATTCTCTGTAATTTTTCCTCTATAGCCAAATGAACAACTTAATATAGAAGTATCTCTGCTACTAAAGATATCAATGGAGCCTATTCCACAGTCAAAATTTTAAGTGTAAAAACTGTCTCTCTGCTTTGACATATTTATCTTTTGATTTAGGCTAAATCAAAAACTAGTCCTCAGTACTCACTAGTACAGTCATGACAGTTATTAAAACACTTAAATATTTCCTGTATGTAAATACTGCCTGGTTGGAAATAGCTGAGTGTCCACTACTTAAACCCACCACACTATAGCCCATCTCCTGGGACTTCCAATGGTATCCTAGAAACTAAATTTTTAATACCTGTAAAGTGCAGGAGGAGGCTTATAGGACCCTATGCCAGCCTTAAACATGATATTTGTTTGACTGACTGATGTCCTTGCTACACAGCACCAAAGGCCGTCTAAACCCAGACACAATCCCTACCTGATCTCATAGTACGAGTGTATCCAGGAGTCTGCCAGTTAATTTGCTACAATACCCCCTGAACAGGCTTCCTGATAATTCAGTTGGTGAAGAATCTGCCTGCAATGCAGGAGACCCCAGTTCAATTCCTGACTTAGGAAGATCCGCTGGAGAAGGAATAGGCTACCCACTCCAGTATTCTTTGGCTTCCCTTGTGGCTCAGCTGGTAAAGAATTCGCCTCCAATGCAGGAGACCTGGGTTCAATCCCTGGGTTGGGAAGATCCCTTGGAGAAGGGAAAGGCTACCCACTCCAGTATTCTGGTCTGGAGAATTCCATGGATAGTCCATGGAGTTGAAGAGAGTTGGACACAACTGAGCGACTTTCACTTTCCCCCTTAACAGCCCTTGTCCGCAAGTGTCCTCCTGATCAAAGAAGGCCTGGATCCTACTGGAGAAGGCAACATTCCTGATGGTAGCACTTGTATCATAGAGGACAAATGCATGGTACTATATGTCCCTGGAGGTTGTCTACCGTCAATTCCCCCACAGTAGTCCTCATACAGGCTATTTATTTGAATCAGACTTGCTACTGGACTTTGGCTCTTAAAGATCTAGGGAGAGAAAGGAAAAGTAGAAAAGCCAGCCTTTAAGCAAACAGTTTGTCCTTACTAGATGTTAAATTAAGCATTCTCAGAACCAACCCTCAGAGCTTACCCATAAGAACAGTCTCTCGTGTTTGTGGGTCCTTTACCCTTGTTGGCTCCAGAGGATCTCCCAGAGGTATATTCAGATTTACCATGAATTTATTCTCTGCAAAAGAAGTACCACTGAAATACTATTTATTTAAAACTCTTTTCCATTAAAAAAAAATCTAGCATGAAATAGAGCTAAGGACAAGTTGAAAAGGAAAACGGAAGAGGCATATTTCTTCCTGTTTATCAATGACCACGTTGATGCACTGAAGAGGTAAGTTTCATTTGACAGTGCAGTTTACCCGTGTGGAAATGTTTTACACTATGATATTAATGATTTTTTAAAAAGAATAAAATAAGTTTACTTTCAAAATCTAAAGAAAAGTAGACATTAAAAAGAGAATTTACCCTTAAGTACTATTATATTCTGAAGCCTTTAGAGGTATATTTCAAAATCTGCACAGAGCTATTTTTCAAAACACTGTTATTTAAAATAAGGAAAAAGTTCATACTTCTTTCATCATTTTCAAGACAGATTCTTTTCCTATTAGCTGTTGTAATGATTCTTCCCAAGTTTCCTTTTGCTTTCCTTTTAGATGATACTGTGTCTGGGGACAGTATTCCACCAATCACAAATCCTCCTGAAATTTAACCCCCAAAAGGTAAATTATCATACCTAGCAAAGTGAAAATCTTGAAACAAAATTCATTACATTAATACAGCACATTTCTTTTCAAAGCAAAGAATACAGTATTATTACTACTCTACAGCTAATTCAAGTAACACAAATAGCAACTAATTTCATTTAAGTCTCTCTACTATCCTAAATCTAGTGGCTCAGTCAGTAAAAAATCTACCTGCAATGCAGGAGACCTGGGTTCAATTCCTGGGTCAGGAAGATCCCCTGGAGAAGGAAATGGCAACCCACTCTAGTAATCTTGCCTGAGAGGATCCTAGTGGGCTACAGTCATGGGGTAACAAGAGTCAGACACAACTTAGCAAATGAACCATCACCACTATCCTAAATCTAGACACAGTGATGAAACATAACTGAATGATCTCTATTGCTTGAAATAAATAGTCATCAGTGGAGGTATAAAAAATGAAGGACACAAAGATTAGCAATGAACTATTTATAGTAATCCACATGTCAGTTTAGTCCTTTGACTCAGAAATACTGATTTAAAAAAAGGAAGTAACTTTAATATAACACTATTTTCTTTCCTATCCTCTATAATTTTTGTAGAGAAATATGACAAGAAAATAGAATGAGAATAATAATGGGGAATATTTAATCTTTGCCAGTTAAAATTTTCTCATGTTCTGATCTAAGGTTTCATTTTATGCAATTAGAAATCTTACTGAATGTATAAAAATAATGTGCTCCATGCTCAGTTGTATCTGACTCTCAGCTAACCCATGGACTGTGGCTCGCTAGGCTCCTCTGTCCATGGAATTTTCCAGGCAAGAATACTGGAGTGGGTTGCCATTTCCTTCTCCAAGAGATCTTCTTGAATCAGAGATTGAACCTGCTGCATCTCTTGGGTTTCCTGCTTTGGCGGGCAGATTCTTTACCACTGGGCCACCTGGGTTAAGTGTTAGTCACAAAGTCATGTCCAACTCTTTGTGACCCCACGGACTGTAGCCCACCAGGCTCCTCTGTCCACTGAATTCTCTAGGCAAGAATACTGGAGTGGATTGCCATTTCCTTCTCAAGGGGATCTTCCCAACCCAGGGTTCAAACCTGAAGTCTCCTGCATGGCAGGTAAGTTCTTTACCGTCTGAGCCACTAGGAAAGCCACCTGGGGACACTCTATAAAACTACACAATCACTTCAAATTGCTAGCAAAGAGAAAAAAAAAATCAGCATCTCTACAGTAATCAGAGAAACCTGGACTTGAACCTATTCTTGTCACACTGTTGGAGAATGATGATTAAACAAAGTAATGTTATAAATATGTAAGACAGTACTTGGCTTCCCTGGTGGTTCTGCCTGCAATGTGGGAGACCTGGGTTTGATCCTCAGGTCAAGAAGATCCCCTGGTGGGCTACAGTCCATGGGGTCACAAAGAGTCAGACACGACTGAGCGAGTTTCACTTTCTTGGCACAACACATATCTAAATAAATTATAGCAATTATCATTATTATTTTTTATTTTGAACTGTTAAAATGTAAATTTTACCTGATGGCCTTGACTGATAATCTATTCGTTCCCCTCGCCAGTATTCCAAAGGTTTTGATCGTGTTCTCATAGTTCTGCGAACATTTGGTGTATTGGAGGGCAATACTGTAAAAGACATCAGACAAAAATATACACATATGTTGAGCTGGATGAAACTCTGCAGTGAAAAGACTGATATTACTTTCTAGAACAGGAATGCTTCTAGACAAAACACTAGAGAAACAAATTTTAAGACATATTTGGGCTAATAAAGAAATGTCAATGAAAAAATTAACTACTAGATTGGAAAGATTTAAAAATTTGGTAACATTCATGGTTAATATGTTATAGGTACACTGAAATTCTCATATATTCCTGATAGGAATATAAACTGAAGACAATCTGACAATATCTATAATTATAATACTCTGAGGTGGCAAATTTCATTTTTAGAAAATGAATTTGCAAAATATTCATAAAAATAGGCAAAGATCTAGGTACAAAAACATTCATAGTAGTACTGTTTATAATAGGAACTGAAAACGGAAGTCAAACTGAAAACCATCTAAATGTTCCCAATAGGAAATGTGTTAATCAGGGGTAGTCATATATGTGTGTGTTTGTGTGTATACACACTTATCTACTCATTTTCTCTGACCATGCAAAGTTCTATATGCTAAGTTTTCTGGCTATATAATAAACTTTCTATGTTCTACCTTATTTCTGGTTTGCTGGATTTCTCCAATTCTGAAAGTGGTTTATCAAAATCCCTAATTGTATTGCTTAAAATCTCCTTGCTTTTCCTCAAGTTTTTTTTTTTTTTTAATACATTTTAGTTGCTAGGCTGTTTGGTACATAGGAGTTTATGATTTTTCTATCTTCTTCATAAATTGCCTATTTTTACAAGTCCTTTATTCTGTTCATATTTTTAACTTTAAATTTCACTTCACCTCATATTAAAAATGCATCACTACTACCTTCTGTTTATATTACTCTACTTAATTCTTTGATAATCTTTTATTTAAAAACCTGTTTTAAGTGCTATTTCTGCTTTATTGACTATGCCAAAGCCTTTGACTGTGTGCATCACAATAAACTGTGGAAAATTCTGAAAGAGACGGGAATACCAGACCACCTGACCTGCCTCTTGAGAAATCTGTATGCAGGTCAGGAAGCAACAGTTAGAACTGGACATGGAACAACAGACTGGTTCCAAATAGGAAAAGGAGTATGTCAAGGCTGTATATTGTCACCCTGTTTATTTAACTTATATGCAGAGTATATCATGAGAAACGCTGGACTGGAAGAAACAAAAGCCGGAATCAAGATTGCTGGGAGAAATATCAATAACCTCAGATATGCAGATGACACCACCCTTATGGCAGAAAGTGAAGAGGAACTCAAAAGCCTCTTGATGAAAGTGAAAGTGGAGAGTGAAAATGTTGGCTTAAAGCTCAACATTCAGAAAACGAAGATCATGGAATCTGGTCCCATCACTTCATGGGAAATAGATGGGGAAACAGTGGAAACAGTGTCAGACTTTATTTTTGGGGGCTCCAAAATCACTGCAGATGGTGACTGCAGCCGTGAAATTAAAAGATGCTTACTCCTTAGAAGGAAAGTTATGACCAACTTAGATAGCATATTCAAAAGCAAAGACATTACTTTGCCAACAAAGGTTCGTCTAGTCAAGGCTATGGTTTTTCCTGTGGTCATGTATGGATGTGAGTGTTGGACTGTGAAGAAGGCTGAGTGCCAAAGAATTGATGCTTTTGAACTGTGGTGTTGGAGAAGACTCTTGAGAGGCCCTTGGACTGCAAGGAGATCCAACCAGTCCATTCTGAAGGAGATCAGCCCTGGGATTTCTTTGGAAGGAATGATGCTGAAGCTGAAACTCCAGTACTTTGGCCACCTCACGCGAAGAGTTGACTCATTGGAAAAGACTCTGATGCTGGGAGGGATTGGGGGCAAGAAGAGAAGGGGACGACAGAGGATGAGATGGCTGGATGGCATCACCGACTCGATGGACGTGAGTCTCAGTGAACTCCGGGAGTTGGTGATGGACAGGGAGGGAGGCCTGGCGTGCTGCGATTCATGGGGTCGCAAAGAGTCGGATACAACTGAGCGACTGATCTGATCTCTGATAAACATATAGGTCAGTTTGTATTGTTTAACCAAATCTGTTAGTCTCTATCTTACTAGAGGAACTCAATCCATTCATGCTTATTTAGTATAACAAATATGGTTCTTCCTTCCATTTTACTTTATATTTAAATTTACTTGTTATTTTACATCAATGATTCTTTTTTTCCCTCCTTTTCATTGGTTTGGTCAGAATACCATTTCTTTCCCCATACTCCAAACCTTGGTCATTTCAAAGTTTTACTGTGCTTTTTCAGTCTAATTTACCTTCCTGTTCCTGACGTTCAAATCATACTCGATTTCTCTATGACTATATTAAAAACTATATTCCTTACCAAGATATCTTCTTCTTTCTTTTCTCACTTAGTAAAACAAAGTAGTTTAGACTACTTTTATCACTCCTCTGCCACTCCTACTCTCCTTCCCATTACACCAAGTTTTGTTAAGATAGTGCAGATTTCAAACTATCATTGCAAAAATTCTTACTTAGTACTTATAAATCCTCAATTATACTAGCATTAAGTAGTAGACACAACCTCAGGTGTGAGCAATGAGACACCCCTTCCCTAGGATACAGGTAGAACCTATAATATACTCAAGTGAATACGGCAAAAGCAATGGGAAGTCACTCCTGTGACTATATCATGGTTCTACACATTAAGACACTATCTAGCAGAAGCAGAGAATAATTATTCCTTGCTCACTTTGAAGAAGCAAGCTGCCACACTGAGAAAAGAGTCTATGAAAAGGATCATGTGGCAACGAACTGCAGGTGACCTCTAGAAATTAAGAGTAGAGGCCCATGGCTCACAGACACCAAGAAAACAGGTATCTCAGCCCTACAATTCCAAGGACCTGAATTCTCCTAACAACCGCATGAGCTTGAAAGAGGAGCTTGAGCTCAGATAAGACCATGGTCCAGGCTGACACTTTTGACTGAAGCCTGTGAAACGCTTTTAAAAAGAACCCAGCTAATTTGTACCTGAACTCCTGTCCCATGGAAACCACAGGATAACAAACATTGTCTGAACCACTAAATCTATAGTAATTTGGTACATGGCAGCAGAAAATGTATACGTTATTTAAATTTAACCCTACGTTAAGAATCATTCCTCTCTCCTCTCTTTGAATTCAGTCCTGATTTATATGCTGCTGCTGCTGCTGCTAAGTCGCTTCAGTCGTGTCCGACTCTGTGTGACTCCATAGACGGCAGCCCACCAGGCTCCCCCGACCCTGGGATTCTCCAGGCAAGAACACTGGAGTGGGTTGCCATTTCCTTCTCCAATGCATGAAAGTGAAAAGTGAAAGTGAAGGCGCTCAGTCATGTCCAACTATTAGCGATGCCACGGACTGCAGCCCACCAGGCTCTTCCGTCCATGGGATTTTCCAGGCAAGAGTACTGGAGTGGGGTGCCATTGCCTTCCCTGGATTTATATGCTACTTGGTTAAATAACCTTACATGGCTATTTTCCATGGAGGATGACAATCTTGCATTATGTGCAAAATAGATTCAGTTATCAAAAGGAAAGATATCTTGGCTAGTTATAACATGGACTGTAATACATTTCTGAAAGTAGGCTATTTTATTTTTCCAGAGTTACACAGATGAATAATACTAGTCTTTTTTTTTTCCTCCTTTATATGTAACTTCTGTCTGGAAGCTTTCCTCTATCCTTGAAATTTAGAATTTTATTCAATTCTGTCTAGAGGTGTATATTCTTCATTACTTTTTACTGCCAGCTGATAAACTCTCTCAAATTGCAGATCAAGCCTATCTTTATTCCAGGAAAGTTTTAAGTAGTATTTTAATTTTTCTTTTTTCTGAAAATTCTATTATTTGCATTTTTTATATGTTGTCTCCATGTTATTTCCCTTGCCTATTTTTTCCTCATGGTTTCAATCTCTTTTGTATTTCTGTTCCGATAAATTTCCTCCATGTCAACACCAGCTACTAATTTAGCACTCAACAGTATTCATCTTTATTTATCAGTTGATGTACTGATTTTTTAAACTGAAAAATTATGCTTTACCAACCAGAAAGCCTTCTGTAATATAAATAAATTTCTGAAAATACTCATATTTGCTACATTGTTAAAACTGTTATTTATCTACAAAGCTTTTGGCTTACTAGAATTTGTCTACTGTTGATTTTTCTCTCTTGTTGCTGCAGACCCTCTCAGGGACATTTTTATTTCTCTTTGCCTACTCTGACTCACAGCATATTCCACTCCAAGTCAAGCAAGTGTGTGTGTGTGTGTGCATGCATGCACTTAGTTGTGTCTGACTCTTTGTGACCTCATGGACTGCAGCCCACCAGGCTCCTCTGTCCATGACATTTTCCGGGCAAGAATACTAGAGTGGATTGACATCTCCTACTCCGGGGGATCTTCCCAACCGGGAGATAGAAGCCTCATCTTTTGAGACATCTGCAGTGGCAGATGGATTCTTCTGCAGTGGATTCTTCACCACTGCATCACCTAGGAAGCTAAGCATTAAACATTGAGAGCTACAGCAGTCGCTCTTCACATGGACCCACAAAATACTAACTGACAAGATGTGAGGTTCTAGTGGAAGCAATTAGAGAAAGCTTCATCCCTATAGGTTCTCATCAAGTATAAATGCAGAAGCCTTAAGTAGGGAGAAAAATAAAAAGCCACTCCAATTCTGCAAACATGAGAGGTCACATGAATCTTAATCCCCAAGTGGGCCTCTCCATGGGTTCCTTACTCCTGGCTTACTTATCCTAGTTACTGTTTTGTTTAGGTGTGAGCTGGAAAAAAATGAGAGAAGTTGTCATAGATGCCATCTACCCAGAAGTTACATTTTATAGAATTCTCTACCCTAGCTTCTTACATTAGGTAAGATCAGCTCCCTACTACTGGGCAATGAGTGAGTGGATTACAAGATTTATAAATGGACAATAAAGAAACTATGGCATGTGATGATTTATCATGAATTAATGAAATGAAATATGAAGTTTTACATTACCTGACAATTAATCCAAATAATATTCCCCCACTTGAGAAAAAATTAAACTATATTTAGAAAAAGAGGTTTTATAATAATATGAAAATATTTAGGGAAAAATAATCTTACCTAATTTGTGATGCATCTTGCTCTCTGGTGTTGAATCAGATATTTCTCCCCTTAAATCATCTGTAAATTACAAAAGAAATATCATGAGCAATGGCTCCTAATTTCATGTTGAGTTAAAGTATATACTAGGTAAACTTCAGAATAAACATTAAAAAAAAAATTCAACCCAACAATACATTTTATTACTCCCTTTGCTTTCCACTGCTGAGAAGGAAAAGCCTAATGAAACCAGAATAACATGTGTACAGGTTTTGTTACAATGATTATATCTTAAGAGGATAATGGTTACAAGTAAAAAAAACAAACAGGTTTTAAATTGCTTGTGGACTTCAAGTGAAATAAACCACTGGGTGGATAAAAATGCTGGGTGTGATTATGAACAACTGCTGAGTTAATAATGCAATCTATGATTCTTAAAGTTCTAAAACAGCACAAGTGTACTGAATTTAGTTGGCAGGGTGACAATTAGGTCAAGGGTTCTCAGTTTTAGTGTGGCAAATAGCATCTAAACATAGCAGTCATTAATTCTTTTCCTTTATCAACAAGCAAAGTTTAATTGTCTTCTCCTTGAAACTCCACTGGCCTCAGTGAGTTGCTTGACTAATGAAATGCAGCAGAAGTGACATTCTGGGACTTTGAAGGCTAATTCCTCAGGAGACATTCAGGTTCCACCTGGATCTCTTGGAACTTCAGTCTGGGGAAAGACAGTCACCATTATGAAGACTGACTATCCCAAGACTGCCGTGCTGTGAGGAAACCCAAAACAATCATGTGGAAAGGCCAAGTGGAGGAAAAGAGATGCTTGGCCAACCCTCAGTTATTTCAGCCACCCTAGCTGAGTACCAAATATATAAGTAAATAAGTGGACTTCCAGCCCAGCTGATCTTTCAAATGACTCCAGCCCCAGTGGCTTGCATCTAACTATAAATGTATGAAAGAGCCAAAATGAGAATCGCCCAGCTAAGTCACCCCACAGAACTATGAGAGGTAAATCGTTAAACTAAGGCACTAAGATTTGGACAGTAAGTTATGCATCAATCTGAAACTGTAACACTGAACATACAATGAACTACCAGAGATTTTTAATACAATTTTTATATAGCATACATTTCCTGAAAAGCAGGTCTAAGCTTTCATTTTATTCCCAGCTAAAGAGTAGAAGGCTTCTTTTTGGGGATCATGAAAATGTTCTAATATTTACTGGGTTTTTTGCCTTTTTTTTTTTTTTTGCATGTGTGCTCTGTCATGCCCACCTCTTTACAACCTTATGGACTGTAGCCCATCAGGCTTCTCTGTCCATGGGATTTCCCAGGCAAGAATACTGGAATGGGTTGCCATTTCCTTCTCTAGGGGAAATTCCTGACCCAGGGATCAAACTCGCATTTCCTGCATCTCCTACATCCACAGGCAGATTCTTTACCACTGAGCCATCAGGGGAGTCCAAATCTACTGTGGTGATAGTTATAAATTACTGAATTATATATACTATAAATGGATTAACTGTATGGTATGTGAAGTATATCTTAATAAGGGAGCCCTATCTTAATAAAGCCACAAGGGAAGCCCTATCATAATAAAGCTATTACCAAAAAGAAAAAAGAAAACCCAGTCTCCCATGTAATTCCTACTAGAACAAGTAGAAATCTAGTAATTGTTGGAAATTTACTAAAGCAGTTTGCCTTGGAGGCAGCTGTTGGGGCCAGAGAAGGAGCAAAGCAAATGAGCAAATATACTGAAGATAATGGGAGTCAGGCTTCTCAGTATCTCTGAGAAAGGGTTTATTAAAATGGAAAAGGAAAAGTCAAATGTGTTGGACTGGAATTGGAGGTACTGATGTGCATGCCTGGTTTTTAAATACAGACACACCTCAGAGATATTGAAAGTGTGCTTCCAGTGAGTGCACGCTTAGTGACTCAGTCCTGTCCGACTTTTTGCGACTCCATGGACTGTAGCCCATCAGGCTCCTCTGTCCATGGAATTCTCCAGGCAAGAGTACTGGAGTGGGTTGCCATATCCTTCTCCAGGGGATCTCCCCGACCAAGGGACTGGACCCTCATCTCTTGCATCTTCTGCATTGGCATGCGGATTCTTTACCACCCAGCCACTGCAATAAAACAAATTTGGCAATAAAACGAGTCACATGAATTTTTTGTTTCCCAATACATTATGTTTACACTATTTTTCCCCAATATTTGTTTCCCAATACACTATATTTGTTTCCCAATACATTATGTTTACACTATAATGTAGTCTGTTAAGTCTGTAAAGTGTTATATCTAAAAAAAGTCAATGTATTTTAAATACCTTATTGCTAAAAAAGTGTTAAACATCATCCTGAGTCCTCAGTAAGTAAGAATTTTTTACAATAGTAACAAAGACCACTGATCACGGATCACCATAATAATAATGAAATATCGCATGAATTATCAAAATGTGACACAGATACACTAAGTGAACAAATGCCACTGGAAAAATGGTTCCAATAGACTTGTTTGATATGCAGTTGCCATAAAACCTCAATTTGCAAAAAATGCAAAATCCGTGAAGCACAATGAAACCAAAGAGCAGTAGAGCCAGAGACTGCCTGAATAAATACAAAAAAGATATAGATGCTTATGTATGTACAGTGTACATATATGTGTGTGTATCTATTGCCTATCTCAGTCCACTGAGAGCCTAGAAGCAGTAATATCCCAGTAACAATGAGCACACCTGGTACCCAGATCTAAGTTTCTAAATATCATCCCTCCACCAGGTTCCTTTGGAGAAATAACTGATTCCAGAGTAGAGACAGGGAAAAGAGTCTGGAACACCGTATGCTAAAAAATAAAAGCATTAAAAAAAAATAATAAAAACATAACAAAAGATCACAAGGACCAGCTGAAAGGATGCTTCCTCCTAGCCAAATCTGGTACAAGTTGAGTACAAGAACAAATGATAAAGATTACAAACCACTGAATAAAATACGACTGAGCGACTTCACTTTCACTTTTCACCAAAGAGAAAAACCCTATCTAAGTGGAGAAAGCTGGAAGACAGTATCTTGAACAGGTTATGAAGATTAAAATCATCAGTAGAAGATAGGTCAGCACTGCTGCTGCTGCTGCTAAGTCACTTCAGTTGTGTCCAACTCTGTGCAACCCCATAGATGGCAGCCCACCAGGCTCCACCGTCCCTGGGATTCTCCAGGCAAGAACAATGGAGTGGGTTGCCATTTCCTTCTCCAATGCATGAAAGTGAAAAGTGAAAGTGAAGTCGCTCAGTCGTGTCTGACTTTTCATGACCCCATGGATTGCAGCCTGCCAGGCTCCTCCATCCATGGGATTTTCCAGGCAAAAGAGTACTGGAGTAGGTTGCCATTGCCTTCTCTGGAGTCATCACTATATACCTCCTAACATGATGCACAAAAGCATCATTTCTGTAGCATTTCTGTCAAATATGCATGGCTCACATCTGATCATGAAGGAGTGTCAGACAGACTCTGGTTGAAGGTCAGAGAAGGCAATGGCAACCCACTCCAGTACTCTTGCCTGGAAAATACCATGGATGGAGGAGCCTGGTAGGCTTCAGTCCATGGGGTCTCAAAGAGTCGGACACGACTGAGCGACTGACTTCACTTTCACTTTTCACTTTCATGCATTGGAGAAGGAAATGGCAACCCACTCCAGTGTTCTTGCCTGGAGAATCCCAGGGACAGGGGAGCCTGGTGGGCTGTCGTCTATGGGGTCGCACAGAGTCGGACATGACTGAAACGACTTAGCAGCAGCAGCAGGTTGAAGGTCATGCTAAAGAATGAAAAGCTTGTACTCTTTAAAAAGTGTCAAGGTCAGGAAAAAAGAAGCCTAAAGAACTATATCTTAAGGAAACCAAAGGGACATGAAATCTAAACAACCCATGATCCTAGAATGGATCCTGACCAGAGAGAAAAAGGAATACTGATTAAACTCCTGATGAAATCTGCATGGACTCAATGAAGGAAGACTAGTGTCATATTAACGGTGATTTTCTGACTTGGATCACTGAAGAGTGATTATGTTCTTGTCTTATATCATGTCTGCATACTCATACATAATAACATGTATGTGTCTTGCTCCCAAACAGTCCAGAGAAAGACTATAAACATATATAAACATGTATGTAGAGGTGACAGAGAGGAAGATGAAACAAATATAAAATGTTGACAACTGTGGAATCTGGATGAAGAGGATATGGTATTTGAGTAGATCTGAAATTATTTCCCAAAAAAGTATAAGAGAAAAAAAAACAGAGGCAATTCCAGAATTTCAAAGACTAACAAAGCCTAATAAGCATGAAAATGAAAGAAACAGGTTATCTACAAATGAAAAAAGAAGTAAGGCTGATTTAAAATATCTACTCATAAGCATTAGCTATCATGAGGGGAAAAGAGCAATAGCCAAACAGCTTAAAGGAAAAAAGACTGACTCAAGACTCACTATTTGACTAGTTGTTTGTTGTATTAAAAAAATAAAATTTCTGAGTGCTTGCCTGCTAGCACATGTGAGACTGTCTACCAACTTTACAAAGAAGTAACAAAGAATATTCATTAAACATTTATTAAAGGAAAAAAATACTAACAGAAAAAAAGTTAAGTAAAAGGAAGAATGAAAATCTAAGAAACAACAAACTAAAAGAAAGCAGGGAAGCCCAATGTTAATATTGAAAAACAAAAAGACTACAAAGTACACTGAAATGTACATGGCAATGACTGCAGGAAATGCCAGAGACATACAGACCATTGCAAAGGAAAGACTCTGGCAGTCCTTAATGGACCTCACAAGTGGTAAGGATACAAAGAATAAGAGTAATATAAAACACAGAATGTCCATATTTAAGATCCAATTGTTCTCTGCCCTAATCTGCCCCTTTTCTGCTGCTGCTAAGTCGCTTCAGTCGTGTCCGACTCTGTGAGACCCCATAGACAGCAGCCCACCAGGCTCCCCAATCCCTGGGATTCTCTAGGCAAGAATACTGGAGTGGATTGCCATTTCCTTCTCCAGTGCATGAAAGTGAAAAGTAAAAGTGAAGTCGCTCAGTCGTGTCCGACTCTTAACGACCCCATGGACTGCAGCCTACCAGGCTCCTCCATCCATGGTATTTTCCAGGCAAGAGTACTGGAGTGGGGTGCCATTGCCCCTTCTCTAGTGGTCTCCAAATCAAGAAATGATGTCTTTTTTTCAGGGGTCCAGGCTCAAAAATTTAAAGTTCTTTATCCTTGACACCTCACTTTCTTATACACCCTACATCCCATCCATCAGGAAATCATGTTGACTCTACCACCAAAAATACCTAAAATCATACTTCTGCTCTCTCCACCTTCCACTGCTACCACCCTAGTCCAAGCTACCACCTCACACAGGAATTACAAGTTTCACCAACTGGTCTTCCTACTTCCAACCTTACACCTGACTCCTTGAATTCATTAGTTCACCCCTAACATGTAGTCTCGCAGAAGACAATGGCACCCCACTCCAGTACTCTTGCCTGGAAAATCCCATGGATGGAGGAGCCTGGTAGGCTTCAGTCCATGGGGTCTCAAAGAGTCGGACATGACTGAGCGACTTCACTTTTACTTTTCACTTTCATGCATTGGAGAAGGAAATGGCAACCCACGCCAGTGTTCTTGCCTGGAGAATCCCAGGGACGGGGGAGCCTGGTGGGCTGCAGTCCATGGGGTTGCACAGAGTCGGATACGACTGAAGTGACTTAGCAGCAGCAGCAGCAGCAACACGTAGTCTACAGCAGCCACAATGATTGCTTATAGGTTAGTCACGTCTCTCCTCTGCTCAAAATCCTCCAGTGGCTTCCCACACTCCTGCATAAAGCCCAAATCCTTATGGTAGTCTTTAACATTGTGTAAGATCTTTCATTCTTATTCCCTCTGTGACATCATCTCCTACTACTCTCTCCTTTCATTGTCTTCCTCCTCCCCCTCCTTCCCAGCCTCCTTGGTGTTTTTCAATCAGAATTGAGTCTTTACCACATCAAAACCTTTGCCCTTATCTTCTATCTGCATGGAGCGCTATTTCCCCATACAGCTGCATCATTTGATTTCTCACCTTTCTCATATCTCTGCTCAAATTATCACTTCTTCAGTAAGACTTTTTCTGCCCATCTACCTAAAAATCTAACTCCTATTTTCTACTCCAAAAATCTGTACTTTATTTTCTTACTCTCAGTATCCCAACAAACCACAAATTTTGATATCTTTTTCCCATAGAAGAATGTACAGTAAGTATTCCATAATATTCCATAAATATTTAAGAATTTCAAGTATTTAATATTCAAAGTATACTAAAATATATATTCATTTACATTAATAATGAGTGTATACACATATTTTCATCCACATCTGTACACAAAAAGGGGCTTCCCAGGTGGTGCTAGTGGTAAAGAACCCTCCTGCCAATGCAGGAGACATAACAGATGCGGGTTCAATCCCTGGGTTGGGAAGATGCCCTGGGAGAGGGCAAGGCAACCCACTCCAGTATTCTTGCCTGGAGAATCCACAGACAGAGAAGCCTAGTGGGCTACAGTCCAAAAAGTCACAAAGAATCAGACACAACTGAAGACTTAGCACACATGCGTGTACACAAAAAGTAGTAATATCTTTTTTAAGCATCCACAGAAGAATTATGAAATTCTTCCATGAGTTATGTGTTCTAAGCATATTCAAAGAATTAATAATACAGGCCAAAGTTATCTAGAACAGTGAATCAAAACTAGAAACTATAAACAACAACAACAAAAAAAACAAAACACAACTTCTTAGGATAACAGTGAACACTGCATATTCAACATATACCAGTATTAAATCTAGGCAGAGGACCCTTAGTGGTGATCCAGTGGTTCAGAATCTGCCTTCCTAGGCAGGGGATACAGGTTCAAACCCTGGTCAGAGATCTAAGATACCATATATTGCAAAGCAACAAGCCTTCACAACCCAACTACTGAGCCCATGGGTCACAACCAGAGATCATGTTCCACAACAAAAGATCACCCATGACTTGAAGATCCAACGTGCCGCAACTAAGGCTCGACAAAGCCAAATAAAATAATATATTAAAAAAGAAACTAAGCAAAGAATGTATATTCATCTTTGGATCAATTCATATGATGAGAATTGCTATCACCATTTTATAAATAAGGAAGCTGAAGCTAAGAACACTTAAAAACCTTACTCAACATCGCTAACTGGTAAAGCTAGACTCACTTCCAGGTTCCTGACTATGGAGACCAAGCTCTTGATGAATGTACTCTTTTAAAAAACATTTCGGTCAAAGAAAAATCACCACTGAAATTTAGAGTATACAATAGTAAAAACACTCTATTAAAAAAAAATTTTTTTTAACTAAAACTATACTCCAGAAAATGCAAACTCTTTACCAAATAAAAAGTAGAAAAATAAATATAAAAAGCATTCCACTTAGTAGAGAAAAATAATAAAAGTAAATCTAAACAGAGGGAGAAAAAACTATTTAAAAGGAAAAAGAATTAGTGAAGTAGGAAAGAAAAAAAAAGTATAATATATCATATGTCAAGCACATTCTTTAGGGGCATAAAAAATTATAAAACTATAAAGAGGCATTTTTAAAACTTCAACATTTAGCTTCAGTAATCATCAATATATGGCGAATCTTGCTTCATTTATACTCTTATCAGCCTGACATTTTAAACTACTGGAGTAGGCACCTTAAATGCCAATTATATTATGTCCTACTTCAAAGAAAGGACCGTCACTCATCTTACTCTTTCTTTTTATCTTTCCCTCCCTCCCTCTCGCACCCAGTTGTAAGGTTTTACAAATCTCTAACCATAAAATAAGGCTCTTAAGGGTAGGTCAATACATTTTTGCCATAAAAATGTCAATGGTGATAATTTAAATGAAACACAGCACAGGGACTTCCCTGGTGGTTAGTGGCTAAGAGTCCAGCTTCCAATCCAAGGTGCCCAGCTTCAATCCCAGGTCAGGGAACTAGATCTCACATACTGCAACTAAGTGTTCACGTGCTGCAACTAAGACCCAGTTCAGCCACATAAATAAATAAAAGATATTAAAAAAAAAAACACAGTACACCTTACTCCATATTTATAATGCTATAAAAATCAAGACAGTAGAAAATAAATCATAACTTACTCAAATTTTCCTGAACTACATTATCATCCACATCTGAATTGTTCTTTCCAGACGTTAAATAATTCTTGAGCCGAAAAGGTCCACTTAAGGAAAAAAAGGAAACCACAAAATTTGTGCTTTTGTAATGTAGCTATTTAATATAGCTATCTTTATGGTCATTTTTCTCCTAAAACTGCAAAATGTTTTGTTTCTTATAATACCATTAGTGATGTTAAAGGACGTTAAGAGTATACCTACTTGATTCATAAAACAAAAAGTTTAAAAATCTACAATTTAATCCCACATTTGATTTAAACACAGTAACACTGAATTTTACAACCTTTATACTAACTCATGAGTCAGAGTTACACATTTAAGTTAGCTCAATAACACACTTTGATAAAAATCAAATCATTAGAAATAAATCAGCTTATCTTAATTTTTTTTAAAACTACCGGCAAAAACAAGTAATTGAAAATTGTTCAGAAATGACTTGGTTTATCCCAGTCCTAGATCCTCATCCTCCTATTATGAACCCAGGACAGGCCTAGTAGTCAAGAGCTTTCAAACAGTAAAGAAATCTTAGTTATCCCTTTAAAGTCTGAAAATCTGCTATAATTTACCATTCCTTCATTTTGAAAAAGCGTTTATGACTTCAGATATTATGAGTAGGGTAATTTGGTTTACTCGCTGAGTATGCTCTCTTTAAACATACATCGACAAATTCTTAGATAATGCTTCTTTCAAAAAGTATAGCCCAATTCTAACTCCCTTCTGAGTATGACATAGACTGAGTGACTTGTTTCTAAACAGAATAAAATCCAAGACTTCAAAGACTAGGTCATTAAAAGACTATGACCTCTGTCACAGCCACACTTTCACTTGGATCATCTGCTTTGTGGGAAGCCAGCTGCCTTATTGAATAAACCAATGGAGACAGCCACATGACAAACAAACTCTAGCCTCCAGCTAATAACCTGTGAGCAAGCCACTCAATAAGTAGATCCTCTATGCTCTAAACAGGCAAAGGACTGCAAACTAGATAGATATCTTGATTGCTATACCTCATAAGAATCCCTGAGCCAGAACTAGCCAGCTAAGTCACTCTCAGATTTCTACCACAGAAACTGTGAAACAATGTTTGCAAGGCACTAACAAAATTAAAATGAACCTTTGGGAGTAATTTCTTACAGTCAATGGGTAACAAATATAGTGAGTAAATCCTATTATCCTTAGGACACATGCATACCTTCCTTCCAAAATTGAAGTCCCAGGCTCTCCAGAATCCAAGTTAGACTTTGCTGGTGTCGTGCATGTATATACACTCTTTTGAGACTTTCGATGAACATTTTGTGCAGCCATAGTATCTTGATTCTTTGAGCTTCCTGTATCGCTATGAAAATGAAAAGTCTGTAATTGTTCACATTTCTTCAAAAATTAGTTCTTCCATAAACATAACACAGGTGGGCAGACAATACAATACTCACAAATATCAAGTAATCTTGTTCAGGTCCTAAAACTTAACTAGTCCAGGAAGGAAATCTGATTTTAGAATCTACTAAAAGCTTTAATTTAAAAAATTCTGATAAAAGAAATGATAAAGACCTAACCTAACTAAGATAGAAGTTACTTCTGCTACTGCTGCTGCTGCTGCTAAGTAGCTTCAGTCGTGTCCGACTCTGTGCAACCCCAGAGACGGAAACCCACCAGGCTTCCCCATCCCTGGGATTCTCCAAGCAAGAACACTGGAGTGGGTTGCCATTTCCTTCTCCAATGCATGAAAGTGAAAAGTGAAAGTGAAGTCGCTCAGTCGTGTCCGACTCTTCGCAACCCCATGGACTGTAGCCTACCAAGCTCCTCCATCCATGGGATTTTCCAGGCAAGAGTACTGGAGTGGGGTGCCATTAGAAGTGACTAACTGGGAGTAATTACCTAAAGGCAGCTTATGACGTAGGGAAGTGAAATGAAAGTCGCTCAGGGGTGTCCAACTCTTTGCAATCCCATGTCCATGGAATTCTCCAGGCCAGAATACTGGAGTAGGAAGCCTTTTCCTTCTCCAGGGGATCCTCCCAACCCAGGGATCAAAACCTGGTCTCCTGCACTGCAGGCGGATTCTTCACCAGCTGAGCCACAAGGGAAGCCCAAGAATAATGAAGTGGGTAGTCTATCCTTTCTCCAGCGGATCTTCCCAAGCCAGGAATAGAACTGGGGTCTCCTGCATTGCAGGTGGATTCTTTACCAACTGAGCTATCAGGTAGTTAATCATAGCTTTTGTTGAAAATCCTTAAAGAACTGAAACTGTTTTCTTTGATATCTCTACCCAGCCTCCTGACAAACAGTACTGTTCAGAGGAACGTAGGCTCACCTCTTTGGTAGCTTACTGCAAATACATGAAAACAAGATACATTATTCCTAGATTGTATAAATCTCTTCTCTCGTATCTCCCTTACAAATCCCATGTTTTGTTTCTTGACTCAGTCTACCAGCTTATTTTTATCATTTGTGAGGATAAAACTGCAACATAACTAAAGAGCATGCAAAATTCTGAGTATTCTTTGATAATTTATTTTTGGAGTTTCTAGTCTCCCTCCAGGTCCTACCATCAGTCAAAACAAAACAAAACAAAAGGATTGTTAGAGAATACTATAAACAACTGTATACCAACAAAGTAGATAACTAGAGTGAAATGGACAAATTCCTAGAAACACAAGAATTGCCAACACTGATTCAATAAAAAAAATAATCAATTTCAAAAGACTTAGAGAATAAATCAGTAGAAAGAAAACTGCCCAGATGATTTCACCACTGAATTCTACCACCATTCAAAGACTTAACATGACTTCTTCACAAACTCTTTCAAAAAAACAGAAAAGCACTTCCCAACTCATTTTATGAAGTCATTGTTATCCAGATACCAAAGGTGCACAAAGAAATCACAAGAAAACTACAGACCAAAAGAAAACAAAACCCCTCAACAAAATACTAGCAACATAAAAACAGAATTATGTGTCATGATCAAATAGGATTTATACCAGAGATGCATGTTGGGTTTAAGCCAAAAATCAATTAATGTAGTACATTTTATCAATAATAAAAAAAAAACTATTACATGGTCACCTCAATATACTGATGCCAAAAAAAGCATTTGACAAAACACATTTTTTCACTATAAAAAACACTCAACAAACTAGGAATAAAAAGGAACTTCCTCAACCTGATAAAAGGACATCTACAAAAACCCCACAGCTAATAACATATGGAATGGTGAAAGACTGGCTGCGTTCCTGTTAAGATTAAGAACAAGACAAAGTCGTCTACCATGCCACTCTTACTGAGCCCAGTATTAAAGACTTTAGCCAGAGCTATAATGCAAGAAAAGGCATCCAGATTGGAAAACAAAAGTAAAACTATCACTATTCACAAATGACATTCATGATCTTTTACTTAGAAAGTCCTATAAAATCTATTTTTAAAAGCTATCAGAACTAATACATGAGTTCAACAAGATTGAAGGATAAAGATAACATAAAAATATCAATTTTATTTCTATACATTTGCACTGATCAATCCAAAAGTAATATTTAAAAAGCAATTCCATTCACAACAGCATCAAAAGGGATACTTAGGAATGAAATTAACAACAGAAAATATAACATATTACAAAAACACTGTTGAGAGAAATTAAAAAAGATCTAACTAATAGGAAAAACAACCCTGTTCATGGATCAATAGACACTGTTAAGACAGCAATATTCCTTAAACCAAAAGATTCAAAGCAATCTATACCAGAATTCTGACATCTTTGCAGAAACTGACATGCTGATTCTAAAACTTATATAGAATTGCAAGACTCAGAATAGCCAAAATATTCCTAAAAAGAAAACTCACACTTCCCGATTTCAAAACTTAACCTCTAACCAATGATTATCAAAACAGTGTGGTTCTAGAACAACTGATATGTAGACAACAGAATAAAATTGAAAACTCAGAAATAAGCCCATACATCTATGATCAGTTGATCTACAAAAAGGGTTCTAAGACTATTCAATAGGAGAAAAATGTCTTTTCAACAAACAGTTATGGGACAACTAAATAGTTTCATGCAAAAGAACAGGGTTGGACTCTTTACAGCATGTAGAAAACTTAACTCAAAGTGGATCAAAGAATTAAATTTAAGAGCTAAAACTACAAAACTCTTTAAAAAAAAAAAGGGGGGGGTAAATCTTCATGAACTTGAATTGGACAAAGAATTCGTAGATATGACACCAAAATACCAATAGCAACAAAAGCAACCAGACAAAATAGATAAGTGGGACTTTATCAAAATTAAAAACTTTTGTGCTTCTGGTAGTAGGAAAGCTTCTGTGTGTGTGTGTGTGTAGTATGTATAATATATATATTTTAGAAAATTTATGAATTTTTGCCAAACCAAAAAAATTTATGACATTTTGATTCCACTTGTTTGACTTAGTATGAACAGAATGCTAGATTTCTAATTTGTATTCACTCAAAACTTTGATATAGTTCCATGTATTTTGGCATCTAGTATTACTGCTAAAAGTCTAAAAAATTTATTATCTTAGTGATTTGAAAAAAATTTTGAATGAGGATGGAAACTTCTAATCTAATTCTGAGAATATAAAGAAATACTATGTTGTTAAAAAAACAGGAAATTAACAAGTGATACAGTATTATTAACTAAAGTACAGATTTTGTTCAAATCCAAAACTTTCTGCTACTGCCCATTATTTGTTTTCATACCTTATTCAAGGCTCCACACTGTATTTAATTGCACTGAGTAGCTTCAGCTGCATGCAACAAATTCTGGTAAAATCTCTTTTTTTATTCTATTATAAATATTTCCTAATTTTCCTTGTTATGGCCTTTTAGATACACTCATCATTTAAAAGTGGACATTTAATTTCCAAATACATGGGATTCTGTATAAAGTATGAATGAATGAAAGTCACTCAGTTGTGTCCAACTCTTTGCGACCCCATGGACTATACAGTCCGCGGAATTTCCCAAGCCAGAACACTGGAGTGGGTAGCCTTTCCCTTCTCCAGGGGATCTTCCCAAACCAGGGATCAAACCCAGGTCTCCTGCATTGCAGGTGGATTCTTTACCAGCTGAGCCACAGGGGAAGCCCACAAGGGAAGTTTAAGGTATCCTTAACATGAATTTCTTATTTTTATACTAATTTCCCATTCAAATGCTTTCTTCTCTGCAATCATCCTCTGTGTTTTTTTTCAGTCTAACTTCATTGAGGCTTTCAATGGCTAAGTTGAAGATCTCTCTTGGTTAAATGTCACACTGTACTTGTGACATCATACTTGAAGATATGTGGGTTATTTTCAAGTATCTTTTGATATTGATTTCTAACATAATTCCACAGGAATAAAAGAACAGACTGTATGATTTCAATCCTTCAGACCATGAAATTTTTGCACTGTTCAATTTTTGAACATCCCTGGATATGTTCCTGTATCTCCTAGTTTACAGCCTATAGGAACTTGAATAGAATTTATATCCTGCTGTTGTGTGAAAATTGCATAAATCTTAATTATGTTAAATTGGTTCACAGTGGTTTTCAGGTCTACTATATCCTTCTTCTCTGTATACTCATTCTATTAATTTTTGAGTTTTTATTGAAATGCCAACTAAAAATCTTAATTTATCTACTTAAAAAAATTATAATATATAGTGGAACTGTATGTAACCTTGTTCTATATTTTCTAAGTTTTCTGTAAATGTGTTAGCATACTTCCATAAATTAAAAAATTAAAATTAAAAAGAAAAAAACAACTTTCATGCTTCAAAGAACACCATGAAGAAAATGAGACAACCCAAAGGATGAGAGATTACCAAATATGACTTATTTGAAAAGAAACTTCTATCTGGAATAAATAAAGATCTCTCAATACAATTCAGTTAAAAAAATGGCAATCCAATTAAAAATCCACAAAGGATCTTAGTCTTCACAGAATGCAAATAAAAATCACAATGAGATACAACTTCATACCTATTAGGATGGCTAGAATCAAAAAGCCAACAAATGTTGACAAAGATGTGGAGTCACTGAAGTCAACTACTGATAGGAATATGAAATAGTGCAGATGCTTTGGAAAATGATTCTGCAGTTCCTCAAAGGATTAATGTAAAGTTATCATATGACTCGGGCTTCTCTAGTGGCTCAGTGGTAAAGAATATGCCTGCAATGCAGGAGACTGAGTTTAATCCCTGGGTTGGGAAGATCCCCTGGAGAAGGAAATGACAACTCCTGGATTCTTGCTTTCTTGATGATGTTCTTTGAAGCACATTCTGTTATATTTTGATTATCCATTCATCCATTGCTGGACATCTGGGAAACAACCTTTTGATTATTATGAATAATGCTGATAAAAACATCTGTGTACAAGTGAAAGTGCTGAGACATATGTTTATTGTTGTTTAGGTGCTAAGTCCCGTCTGACTCTATCGTGACCCCATGCATTATAGCCCACCAGGCTTCTCTGTCCACAGGACATGTCACATTAGGACGAGTAAAATATCAAGACAATTACATGTTTGATCTTCTACACATAGTAAGTAGACTATACAAATGTCTCAAAGATCTTCCTTTCTATGAACCCAGATACCCAACAGGTATCCTAAGCAGATACTGTAATAACTATCAACTTTGGATGTTTCTAAATAGTCCCATTATGTGTAAGATAGGGATCAGATCAGATAAGTCACTCAGTCGTGTCCGACTCTTTGTGATCCCATGAATCGCAGCTCGCCAGGCCTCCCTGTCCATCATCAACTCCCGGAGTTCACTGAGACTCACGTCCATCGAGTCGGTGATGCCATCCAGCCATCTCATCCTCTGTCATCCCCTTCTCCTCTTGCCCCCAATCCCTCCCAGCATCAGTCTTTTCCAGTGAGTCAACTCTTCGCATGAGGTGGCCAAAGTACTGGAGTTTCAGCTTCAGCATCATTCCTTCCAAAGAAATCCCAGGGCTGATAGCCTTCAGAATGGACTGGTTGGATCTCCTTGCAGTCCAAGGGACTCTCAAGAGTCCTCTCCACCATCACACTTCAAAAGCATCAATTCTTTGGCGCTCAGCTTTCTTCACAGTCCAACTCTCACATCCATACATGACCACAGGAAAAACCATAGCCTTGACTAGACGAACCTTTCTTGGCAAAGTAATGTCTCTGCTTTTGAATATGCTATCTAGGTTGGTCATAACTTTCCTTCCAAGGAGTAAGCGTCTTTTAATTTCATGGCTGCAGTCACCATCTGCAGTGAATTGGAGCCCAGAAAAATAAAGTCTGACACTGTTTCCACTGTTTCCCCATCTATTTCCCATGAAGTGATGGGACCGGATGCCATGATCTTCGTTTTCTGAATGTTGAGCTTTAAGCCAGCTTTTTCACTCTCCACTTTCACTTTCACCAAGAGGCTTTTGAGTTCCTCTTCACTTTCTGTCATAAGGGTGGTGTCATCTGCATATCTGAGGTTATTGATATTTCTCCCAGCAATCTTGATTCCAGTTTGTGTTTCTTCCAGTCCAGCGTTTCTCATGATGTACTCTGCATATAAGTTAAATAAGCAGGGTGACAATATACAGCCTTGACGTACTCCTTTTCCTATTTGGAATCAGTCTGTTGTTCCATGTCCAGTTTTAACTGTTGCTTCCTGACCTGCATACAAATTTCTCAAGAGGCAGGTCAGGTGGTCTGGTATTCCCACCTCTTTCAGAATTGTCCACAGTTTATTGTGATCCACAGAGTCAAAGGCTTTGGCATAAGTCAATAAAGCAGAAATAGAGTTTTTCTGGAACTCTCTTGCTTTTTCCATGATCCAGCAGATGTTGGCAATTTGATCTCTGGTTCCTCTGCCTTTTCTAAAACCAGCTTGAACATCACACAGTTCACATATTGCTGAAGCCTGGCTTGGAGAATTTTGAGCATTTCCTTACTAGCGTGTGAGGTGAGTGCAACTGTGCAGTAGTTTGAGCATTCTTTGGCATTGCCTTTCTTTGGGATTGGAATGAAAACTGACCTTTCCAGTCCTGTAGCCACTGCTGAGTTTTCCAAATTTGCTGGCATATTGAGTGCAGCACTTGCACAGCATCATCTTTCAGAATTTGGAATAGCTCAACTGGAATTCTATCACCTCCACTAGCTTTGTTCATAGTGATGCTTTCTAGGCCCACTTGACTTCACATTCCAGGATGTCTGGCTCTAGGTCAGTGATTACACCATCGTGATTATCTGGGTCGTGAAGATATTTTTTGTACAGTTCTTCTGTGTATTCTTGCCATCTCTTTTTAATATTTTCTGCTTCTGTTAGGTCCATATCATTTCTGTCCTTTATCGAGCCCATCTTTGCATGAAATGTTCCTTTGGTATCTCTGATTTTCTTGAAGAGATCTCTAGTCTTTCCCATTCTGTTGTTTTCCTCTATTTCTTTGCATCGATCGCTGAAGAAGGCTTTCTTATCTCTTCTTGCTATTCTTTGGAACTCTGCATTCAGATGCTTATATCTTTCCTTTTCTCCTTTGCTTTTCGCTTCTCTTCTTTTCACAGCTATTGGTAAGGCCTCCCCAGACCGCCATTTTGCTTTTTTGCATTTCTTTTCCATGGGGATGGTCTTGATCCCTGTCTCCTGTACAATGTCACGAACCTCATTCCATGGTTCATCAGGCACTCTATCTATCAGATCTAGGCCCTTAAATCTATTCCTCACTTCTACTGTATCATCATAAGGGATTTGATTTAGGTCATAACTGAATGGTCTAGTGGTTTTCCCCACTTTCTTCAATTGAAGTCTGAATTTGGCAATAAGGAGTTCATGGTCTGAGCCACAGTCAGCTCCTGGTCTTGTTTTTGCTGACTGTATAGAGCTTCTCCATCTTTGGCTGCAAAGAATATAATCAATCTGATTTCGGTGCTGACCATCTGATGATCTCCATGCATAGAGTCTTCTCTTGTGTTGTTGGAAGAGGGTGTTTGTTATGACCAGTGCATTTTCTTGGCAAAACTCTATTAGTCTTTGCCCTGCTTCATTCTGTATTCCAAGGCCAAATTTGCCTGTTACTCCAGGTGTTTCTTGACTTCCTACTTTTGCATTCCAGTCCCCTATAATGAAAAGGACATCTGTTTTGGGTGTTAGTTCTAAAAGGTCTTGTAGGTCTTCATAGAACCGTTCAACTTCAGCTTCTTCAGCGTTACTGGTTGCGGCATAGACTTGGATTACTGTTATATTGAATGGTTTGCCTTGGAAACGAACAGAGATCATTCTGTCGTTTTTGAGATTGCATCCAAGTACTGCATTTCGGACTCTTCTGTTGACCGTGATGGCTACTCATTTCTTCTGAGGGATTCCTGCCCACAGTAGTAGATATAATGGTCATCTGAGTTAAATTCACCCATTCCAGTTCATTTCAGTTCGCTGATTCCTAGAATGTTGACATTCTCTCTTGCCACCTCTTGTTTGACCACTTCCAATTTGCCTTGATTCATGGACCTAACATTCCAGATTCCTATGCAATATTGCTCTTTACATCATTGAACCTTGTTTCTATCACCAGTCACATCCACAGCTGGGTATTGTTTTTGCTTTAGCTCCATCCCTTCATTCTTTCTGGAGTTATTTGTCCACTGATCTCCAGTAGCATATTGGGTACCTAGTGACCTGGGGAGTTTCTCTTTCAGTATCCTATCATTTTGCCTTTTCATACTGTTCATGGGTTCTCAAGGCAAGAATACTGAAGTGGTTTGCCATTCCCTTCTCCAGTGGACCACATTCTGTCAGATCTCTCCACCATGACCTGCCCATCTTGGGTTGCCCCATGGGCATGGCTTAGTTTCATTGAGTTAGACAAGGCTGTGGTCCTAGTGTGATTAGACTGACTAGTTTTCTGTGAGTATGGTTTCAGTGTGTCTGCCCTCTGATGCCCTCTTGCAACACCTACCGTCTTAATTGGGTTTCTCTTACCTTGGGCGTGGGGTATCTCTCTTCACGGCTGCTCCAGCAAAGCACAGCCATTGCTCCTTACTTTGGACGAGGGGTATCTCCTCACTGCCGCCCTTCCTGACCTTCAACGTGGGATAGCTCCTCTAGGCCCTCCTGCCTCCCTTGGCACCCAGGCCCCCAGGTGATAAAGTTGACAGGCGACGAATTTGCTTCTGCGCCATCTTCTGTTGGATGCTGTCTGGCCAGTGGTTGGCCAGGGGCGGCGGGCGGGAGGAGCTACCCCACGCCCCCACGCCTGAGGCCAGGGGCAGTGGCCAGGAGGACCAACCCCATGTCCGAGATAGGGATACTAGATCAAATTCAGAAACTCAACATAAAGACTTTATTTTTATACCTTAGTATTTCTCTCAACCTGTAACTAAGGCTTATCTGCTTTGTTTAATAGAACAGTGATTTATTTACACATTCAAGTAAAAACTGGGCTAATAAAATACCTAGGTACACTTATTTATCATAAGTGTACCTTCTTTACATGTAAAAATAGAGCTAATACCTATCCTCTCAACCTCTCAAGATTCTTAACAAAAACCAAATGATTTAAAGAATGTTGCTGCTAAGTCGCTTCAGTCATGTCCAACTCTGTGCGACCCCATAGACAGCAGCCGACCAGACTCCCCCGTCCCTGGGATCCTCCAGGCAAGAATACTAGAGTGGGTTGTCATTTCCTTCTCCAATGCATGAAAGTGAAAAGTGAAAGTGAAGTCACTCAGCCGTGTCTGACTCCACCAGGCTCCTCTGTCCATGGGATTTGCCAGGCAAGATTACTGGAGTGGGTTGCCATTGCCTTCTTCCAATACAAAGAATAAGTTACTCTAAATATGAAGTCTGACATAAGACAGAGGGAGCACTGCAAATCATTGGGGGTAAACGTACAACTCAGTGAACTATTTATAGATAGTATGCACCATAATGTCATATAGTAATGTATTTTAGAGTATTCTAATCATGTATTCACTACATCCCCAGCACCTGCAATTTCTCATACATAATATGCATTAAGTATTTTTTAAATGAATGAATAAGCAAATGCTATATCAAAAAGCAAAAATGCCTAAGAGCAGTATTTACTAGGTTGTCAGGACTGATGAGAATTCATTGAAAGCATCTAGTGAACACTTGATAATAATAAGCACTAAAATATGTTAAATATTACCATCTTATTGGGAAAGGAATTAATGCATTCCCAATTACAAAAATTATATTAATCTCACTTAAAAGAAAGCAACTTGGACTTCCCTAGTGGTCCAGTGATTAAGAATCAGTCTGCCAAAGCAGGGGACATAGGTTCAATCCCTGATCTGGCAAGATTCCACATGATGCAGGACAACTAAGACCTTGCACCAGAACTACTGAGCCTGCGTTGTAGAACCCAAAAGCCACAACTACTGAAGCCTGCTCATCCTAGACGAGGTGTTCTGCAACAAGAGAAGCCACCACAATGAGACATGTGTGCACGGCAACTAGAGAGTAGTTGTCCCTGTTTGCCGCAACTAGAAAAAGCCCACACACAGAGCTAAGACCCACCACAGCCAAAAATTAATTAATTAATTAATTAATTAAAGAAAATAAAAAAGAAAGCAACTCAAACGATACACTCAAAAACAAGATGGGGACTTCCCTGGTGGTCCAGTGGTTAAGAATCCAACTTGCAATGCAGGGGACATGGGTTCAATCCCTGGTTGCAGCACTAATATCCCACATCTTGCAGAGTAACTAAGCCAAAGCACCATAACTACTGAGCCCACATGCCACACCTAGAAAGTCTGTACACCACAACTTTGATGTAAAGAAGATATGACAAAACACCCCCTGTGCCACAACTAAGACCCAATGCAGCCAAATAAATAAATCTTTAAAAAAATTTAATGATCAAGATGATACATTTTATGTTTTTATCACAATTTAAAAAAAGGGATTGTAAGCTGACAATGGCACCCCACTCCAGTACTCTTGCCTGGAAACTCCCATGGGTGGAGGAACCTGGTAGGCTGCAGTCCATGGGGTCGCTAAGAGTCTGACACAACTAAGCGACTTCACTTTCATGTTTCACTTTCATGCATTGGAGAAGGAAATGGCAACCCACTCCAGTGTTCTTGCCTGGAGAATCCCAGGGATGGGGGAGCCTGATGGGCTGCCGTCTCTGGGGTTGCACAGAGTCGGACACGACTGAAGTGACTTAGCAGCAGTAGCAGCAGCAGCTGACAATAACACCTACCTTATTAAATTTATCATCATACCTCATGTGCTATGTATTATTCCCCATTTTAATATGAGTAAACAAATTCAGAGTACTATTTAGCCTCCGGGGTCACCCAGCTAATGGCACACCATGGATTTACTACCAGGTCTGTCAGACTGTAGACTCCTTTATGCTAATACTGCTTTCTATAAATGATTAAATAACAGAGACATTTATTAAGTGTTGAACAAAAATAATTACTTTGTACATATAAGAGACATTACCCAGAAGGATTAGGATTTTTCTTCTTAGCCAGGTCTGCTTCATTGCTTCCCAATGATTCATTCTGGGAACCACCAGAATCTTTAGCACATGAAACCTTCTGTGCTTCTGAGCTGCCTTCATTAGCTCTCTTCTGCTTTTTATATGGAACAGCTTTTTTTCCAATATTCTTAGATGACTGCTTTGTTTTTTCAGCAGGTGGTTTTTGTCTACTGTTATGATACACTGACAGTTCATTTCTTACTGAAGAATTACTAGAAAAAGAACCTACAGGATTAAATGATAACGTAAAGTGAGCATACGTTTGATTATCTGGCTCACAAAAATATCAGTATTATTTATATTTTTCATATAAACATATACATGCACCCCAATCTCATAGTAATCTACATTTGTTTTCAAGTTAAATTCATAAACTATTCAGCTCTTCACTTTATAGATTGTTGTTGTTGTTGTTAGTCTCTAAGTCATGCCTGACTCTTCCCAAGATGAGGGTCTTTTCCAGTGAGTTGGCTCTTTGCACCAGGTGGCCTAGCATCAATGAATATTCGAGGTTGATTTCCTTTAGAACTGACAGGCCTGATCTGCTTGCAATTTACAGATACATGGACCAAATCTTTTAAAACGATCACAAATTTTCAAAACCATCCTCTTTGGCTCTGCCCACTATAATAACATCCTGGTATTTCCCCAAGGTCCCAGTTTCATCTTCTCACTCTCTGTGTACTTTTTTTGAAGGATCTATCTATACAGAACTTTAATTACTATCTATATTCTGATATAATTATTATCTACATGCTGATATCTATAATATTGACCTACCACTCTCCCCCAAACCTGCCACTCTAGTTTTATTTCCTATCTTAATGAAAAGTGTCACTACCTCAGATATATAAATCATCTGAGTCTCCTGCCCCCAACCACAAGCAATCCTAAATCCTATCACTATACTTTCTTTTGAATTGAAGTCGCTCAGCCATGTCCAATTCTTGTCACCCCATGGACTATAGCCCACCAGGTTCTTTCAGCATGGGATTTTCCAGGCAAGAATACTGGAGTGGCTTGCCATTTCCTTCTCCAGGGGATCTTCCCAACCCAGGGATCGAACCTGGGTCTCCAACATTGAAGGGAGATTCTTTACCGCTGGGCCACAAGGAAGAATGGTTCTCAAATCCTTTTCTTTTAAGCTCTGCTGCTTGTCATTAGCAGGGACCTTTATCATTTCTTATCTGGATCCTTAAAACAGCCTCTAAACTGATATCCTTTCTCTACCCTTGCCATTCTTCAATCCATCCTTTACACTGTTTTAAAAATCATCCTTAGAAAACGTAAGTTGAACCACTACAATCTGGTTAAAATTTTTTAGTGATTACCCATAGTTTAAGGATTAAGTTCAAATATGTTTGAGTCAAAGTGAGTGAAAAGTTGCTCAGTCGTGTTGGACTCTTTATGACCCTATGGACTGTAGCCCACCAGGCTCCCTCCATCCATGGAATTTTCTAGGCAAGAGTACTGGAGTGGGTTGCCATTTCCTTCTCCAGGGGATCATCCTGACCTGGGGATCAAACCCGGGTCTCCCGCATTGTGGTCAGATGCTTTACTGTCTGAGCCATCAGGGAATCCCCAAATATGTTTAATTCTAATTTATTACTACATCTAAGTGCTTTTTCATTAAGCGTAACTCAACACTCTTCTCCAAACAGACAAATCAAAAAAGGCAGCAGTACTGAACTATTTTCATTCTTCCAAAGCACTGATCTCAAATAGTAGTCCAGCATCACCTGGGAATCTGTTTGAAATGCAAATTCTCAGGCCTTAGCTCAGACCTACTAAATCAAAATTTTCAGAGTAAGATCCTGTAATTTATGTTTTAACAACTCCCCTAGGTAATTTTGACAAAACAATTTTAAAAGGTTAAACTCTCAGCACCAGATCTCTACACATACTTCTGCTTCAAACATTCCATCCTCTTTCCTCACCACAGCCAATCACTTAGCTTGCTCCTAATCATCCCATCTTCAGGAAGCCTTCCCTACACCCCAAGGCTAAATTAAGCAGCTCCTTCTCAGTCCTTTGATAATGTTTATCATACATCTTGATACATGCGAAGAGCCAACTCACTGGAAAAGACCCTGATGCTGTGAAAGAGGGCAGGAGGAGAAGGGGACAGAGGATGAAATGGTTGGATGGCATCATCAACTCAACAGACAGAAGTCTGAGCAAACTCTGGGAGACAGGGAAGGACAGGGAAGCCTGGTGTGTTGCAGTCCAGGGGGTCACAAAGAGTCAGACACGAATGAGCGACTGAACAACATACAGCTCATTGTTTATTTACCACTCTCTTCCAGCAGAATGACAATCATTTAGACCAAGACCTATCTTTATTTCCTAATGTCTAACAGCAGGGGCAGGATTGTGGTAAAGCAAGAGTAGCCTAGGGTGGTAGATAATTTTTCCCAGTTTTATTGACACACAACTGACAGATATCAGTTATATATCAATATATAACTGACATATATCATAACTGACCATGCAAGTTTAAGGTGCAAAACACAATAATCTTACATAGCATATATTGCAAAATAATTATCAGAGGGTACATCTTAAAAATTCTCATAAAGAAAAAAATAAAAATTCTAACTAGAGTGTAAAATTTAAGAAGGTGTTTACTCCAAGTTGAGCTTCCCTGATAGGTCAGTTGGTAAAGAATCTGCAATACAGGACACCTGGGTTCATTCCCAGGTTGGGAGGATCCCCTGGAGAAGGGAAAGGCTACCCACTCCAGTATTCTGGCCTGGAGAATTCCATGGACTGTATAGTCCATGGGGTCACAAAGTGTCTGACACAACTGAGCAACTTTGACTTCACTTTACTCCAAGTCAGTCACACAGCCCTAAGATCAAGAGTCTTCTTAAATTTCCCATTCTAGGTTGCTCATTTGCCTGGCCCAGCCTAACACCATGGGCACACAATAAATGTTTCTTGCGTGAACTACAGGCTGATCAAGAGCAAAGAAATATGGGTTCTGTTGTTTCAAATCCTAGCACAAAGGTCTCTGACCTTAAGGGGAACGTATGCTGCTTTTCTATGCTTCAGACTTAGTTTGTTCTTCCATCAGATGAAGGAGTTTGGACCAGGTGATCTGTAAGCATTCCTCCACTTTTGTGACCACCTACTTGATCCCAGCATGTCTCAGGACTAATACATGTTTCAAGTCTTTTTTGGTAAATTATGGAGCTCAAGCATGCTTATCCCAGCTTTGTAAGATTTGTATTAATCCATATAATTACACATTCATTTACCATAGTACAGTTTCCAGCAACCTGAGGCAAAAAGATGAGTTCTCTAAAGCAGTAACAGTAGTATTTAACATTTTAATACTAAATATATGCCATTTAATACTTATAACTTAATGAGGTAGAAGTAATGGTAGTCATATTTTAAAGAGTAAGAAACTAAACAAAGTAATCTACTCAAAGTTTACCTTCAACATTTATCCCACCATCAACCCCACCAACCTACTTCTAAGTGTTGCCACGTACTCTGCCTTTACCTTTTCACATGATAATGTCCTTGCTTCAATCTAGAGCTAACCCTTTTATTCCGGGGTAGTCCAGACACATTCCTTGCCTACACAAGGACTGTGATCCAGTACCTTTCTACACGGTCATTTTAAAGAGCAGATGAGCTGATCTACTATCTTGCATATTAAAAAAGAGAGAGAGACCTTCTCTTGACCCCACATCTGCCATATCCCTTTTACTGTCTCTTTGGTCTCACTTCCAAACTCCCTTGAACCTACCTCAATCAGAGACATTTGGTCCCATCATTCTACAAAAATCAATTTTATCAAGGTGATAACAACCTCCATGTTGTCAAAATCACACTGTCAATTCTTAGCTCTCATCTAATTCATGCCATGAGCAGTATTTAAAATTGTTCCTCACCTCATCCAATATATCTATACTGCTGGTCTTCCTTCTATAGAATGTAAGTCATATAACAGCAGCAATTTTTCATTTTTGGTTTTATTTTTCCACAGTTGTATCCCTATACCTAGAATACTGTATAGATAAAGCTTCATGAATATTTTTATAAATAATTGATTTAATATTTCTATTGATGATCCAATTTAATTTTTTCCTCATGAGATTTTTCTCAAGCAAACAGGAATATAAATCAAACACAGAGCCTCTGTAGAATGAGTATGATTTAAATAAAATACTTACTTTGCTCTGATTTTACTACCCACCAATTAGATGGGCGTCTAGAAATTCTTCGACTTCTTGTGACAGTTGAAGTTAATTCTTCAGGTTCAATTTTGTTCTTCTTGGATCCACTTGAAAAATGCTTCTTTTTGCATTCCTTATCTTTTTTCTGATTCTTTTTATGAGGAACATTGGTGCTACCTTTCTTGCTTCCTAAAATAAAGAATAAAAATAAAAATCTACTGAACCAAAGAATATTCAGAAAAACCACAGCCAATTAAAAAAACAAACAAACAAAAAAGACCTCTCAATTATAGAAACTTCTTAAATTTATCCTATGGACTTCTTTTTTCTTCTATTTTTTTAAAAGTCACACATTCTCAAAATCTACAACTTCCTCTCAGCTAAATGCAAACTTTGCACATTGCTTGATAAGCAACTCCTGAGTCAAAAAGAAAAGTATGGTATGTAAAGGAAAAATGAAATATATGACTCCTTCCACTACTTAAGAAAGTCCCACGTAAGAAAAGGTTAACCACTGCTTTTCTGTTTTAAAATAATTCATGACTTTAGTCAATCTAATTTATGGAAGAGAATACTTAAAGGAAGTTATCAATAAAGATATATTTCCTTCCTGAAGGGAAAAAGAACATATCTTTGAAAAGAATTTAAAGAGGAAAAATAATTTAAAACAAGAATGAATATGGAAAGCAACAAAAAGTTAAAGGTGTCAATAGTAGTTTCATTTTACTACAAAAGCAGGTAGAGAAGAAAAGATCTAACAAAAGGGACAGATGCATTCTAGTTTTGTTTTTGAGACTGACAACCAGGAAGAAGGGGAAATGAGAAATACAGCATTGCATCTATAATAAAATGTGTACAACCACCAACATGAGTTTAACAATGGAAAAATTTTTTTTCAGAAAGAGAATTAAAACATTAGATGTTATATAATGAAAAATTTTCTTGACCACTAAGTCAATCAAGAAACCTGCATTTTTAAGTTTCTGACACAAATACTTCTATGAAATCCAAAGAAATTAAAATCATTATCAAGTAGGAAACTCATATAGTAAATAAACTGCATAAAAGTATATAAGATCAGGGGGAGTGGCCAGATGGCAGAATAGGAAGATCCTGAGCTCACCTCCTCCCACAGGCATACTAAAATTACAACTACTATTTACAGAGCAAATATTGATGAGAACAATTTGAAGGCTAGCAGAAAAGACCATCTACAACTAAAGACATAAAGAGCCACAAGACAGGTAGGAAAGGCAGAGATAAGAGACAATCAAGACCCAGGGTGGGAAACATACACACAGAAGAATAATTACAATTGCATGGTTCTCCTCAGGGAGCCACACAGGTCTGAGTCCCACACTGGGCTCCCCTGCTTACGGTTCTTGCACCAGTAGACAAGCCCCCCTAAAGTTTGACTTTGAAGGCTAGTGAGGCTTACTTTCAGGAGAATCTGAGGGCTATAGCAAATACAGATGCCATTCTTAATAGGCAAAGGCAATGTAATTAAAATGGCAAAATCTCCAACACTCCAAGGCCCAAGGCAGAAGCAGCAGTTTGGAAGGAGCCTGGGTCAGAACCATTTGCTGATCTCGGAGAGCCTCCCAGAGAGGCAGGTAGTAAGTGGGGCTCACTGGGGACCCAGGTGCTGGTTGCAGTCATTGTTCTACCACAAGGACACTGCTGTCAGCAACCACAATTTTGGATTTTTGGAATCTTCCATCTAGCTTACTAGAGCTTCCCAGTGGTCAGTGGTAAAGAACCCGCTTGCCAATGCAGGAGTCGTGGGTTCGACCCCTGGGACAGAAAGATCGCCTGGAGAAGGAAATGGTAACCATTATTGGCAACTCCAGTATTCTTGCCTGAGAAATCCCATGGGCAGAGGAGCCTGAAGGGCTGTAGTCCATAGGCTCAAAAAACAGTCAGATATGACATGGCAACTATTAATAAAACAACAACATCTAGCTTACTAATACCAGAACCCCCTCCACCCACCGGTAGGTCAGCATCAGTCCTAGGACAACCCAGGCCAAGAAGCCAACCCAGTTGGGACCCAGCCCTACTTATCAGTGGGCCAGCATTAGCCTCTGGGCCTCTGGAACCCCACGACCAACCATCAGGACTCATCCTACCCACCATCAGTCTGACACCAGCTCCAGGAATCCCAGGGCCTTGTAGCCATAAATCCCAGGATCCAGCTCTGCCCATGCGTGAATTTACACCACCTCCAAAACACCCTGTACCTCACAGCCACTGGTATAAGGAACAGGTCCTGCCCACAAGCAGGCAACATCAGCCCCAGGCCACAGCCTTGCCCACCAGCAGGCCAACACTAGCTCCCAGACCCCAGGCACCACAACCAGCCACCCCAGGACCTGGCTGAGCCCACCAGCAGCAGCAGCCTCCACACTATGCAAGGCCAAAGAACTGAGTAGGGTACAAGCCTGCCTATCAGCACTTTAAGTCATCTTTATTACCTATAGCATATAACACTGTTTGGTATAGAAGCTCTCAAAGAGACTCCAAAATAACAAGTTCAGCTTAAAGCCTATATTTCACTAGGCAATGATATTGATAAAACTGCTACCAAGCATGAACAGTTTTAGATACTACCTAAATTTTGATACTTAAAATGTGGCTCACATCAACTACACTAGCATCACCCAGGATAGACTGTCTAGAACAACAGAATCTTGAGTCCCACCACAGACCCACTAAATATTTATTAATCAATATTTTAACAAGACCCTCAGTGAATTCAAATGCACATGCAAATATGAAAAACGCCATTCTCATTGCTTTAGTCATTCTCCCAGTTAAATCTGATTAGGAAGTAGAGGGATAGAGGATAAAATGAGTGAAATTCTGTCATGAAACCTTATAGCAACATCACTCTCTGATTCTATTTTCAGAAAGTTATAGGATTTGGCAATACTTTTAAATTCAGAATGAAAAGAACTGATTGATACTGATAAAGAGAACTGATTTGTGCTTATAAAGGAGTAAAAGAAGACTATTTGCCCTAACTATATTGTTGTTGTTCAGTTGCTAAGTCATGTCCACCTCTTTGGGACCTCATGGGCTGCAGCACACCAGGCTTCCTTGTCCTTCGATATCTCCTGGAGTTTGCTCAAACTCATGTCCATTGAGTCAGTAATGCCATTCAACTATCTCATCCTCTGCCTCTCCTCCTGCCCTTAATCTTTGCCAGCATCAGGGTCTTTTACAATGAGCTGGCTACTGACATCAGGTAGCCAAAGTTTTAGAGCTTCAGCTTCAGAATCAGTCCCTCCAATGAATATTCAGGGCTGATTTCCTTTAAGACTGACTGGTTTGATCTCCTTGCTGTCCAAGGGACTCTCCAAGAATTTTTTCTAGCACCAGAGTTGAAAAGCATCAATTCTTTGGCGCTTAGCTTCTTTATGGTCCAACTCACATCCATACATGACTACTGGAAAAACCATAGATTTGACTAGATGGACCCTTGTCAGCAAAGTGATGTCTCTGCTTTATAATACACTTAAAATATGATTAAAATTTGTCATAGCTTTTCTTCCAAGGAACAAGTGTCTTTTAATTCTGTGGCTCCACAGTGACTTGGGAGTCCAAGAAAATAAAATCTGCCACTATTTCCACTTTTGCCCCATCTATTTGCCATCAAAGTGATGGCACTGGATGCCATGATCTTAGTTTATTGAATGTTGAGTTTTAAGCCAGGTTTTTCACTCTCCTCTTTCACCCTCATCAAGAGTTTCTTTAGTTCCTCTTCACTTTCTGCCATTAGAGCGGTATCATCTGCATATCTGAGGTTGTTGGTATTTCTCCCAGCAATATTGATTCTAGCTTGGGATTCATCTAGCTTGGCATTTTGCATGATGTACTCTGCACATAAGTTAAAAAAGTACACTGACAGTATACAATCTTGACCCACTCCTTTCCCAACTTGGAACCAGTCCAAGGCTCTAGATGTGGTTCTAACTGTTGTTTCTTGACCTGCATACAGGTTTCTCAGGTAGCAGGTAAGATGGTCTGGTATTCCCATCTCTTTAAGAATTTTCCATTTTGCTGTGATCCATACTAAGGCTTTAGTGTAGTCAATGAAGCAGATATTTTTTCTGGAACTCCCTTGATTTTTCTATGTTCCAATTTGTTGTACAGTTGATCAGTTGTGTCTGACTCTTTGCAACCCCATGGACTGCAGCATGCCAGACTTCCTAGTCTTTCACCATCTCCTGGAACTTGCTCAACTTTATGTCCATTGAGTCAGCGATGCCATCCAACCATCTCATCCTCTGTCATCCCCTCCTCCTCCTGCCTTCAATCTTTCCCAGCATCAGTCTTTTTCAATGAGTTGGCTCTTCTCATCAGGTAGCCCAAGTACTGGAGCATCAGCTTCAGCATGAGTCCTTCCAATGAATATTCAGGGTTATTTCCTTAGGATTGACTAATTTGATCTCCTGGCAGTCCAAGGGACTCTCAAGTCTTCAGCAGCACAGTTTGAAGGCATCAATTCTTCAGTGCTCAGCCTTTTTTATTGTTCATCTCTCACACTCATACATGACTACTGGAAAAACCATAGCTTTCATTATATGGACCTGGATGTTGGCAATTTATCTCTGGTTCTTCTGCCTTTACTAAATCCAGCTTGTGCAACAGAAGGTCTCAGATCACATACTGTTGAAGCCTAGCTTGAAGGATTTTGAGCATTACCTTGCTAGTATGTGCTGCTGCTGCTGCTGCTGAGTCGCTTCAGGTGTGTCCCGACTCTGTGCGACCCCACAGACGGCAGCCCACCAGGCTCCCCCGTCCCTGGGATTCTCCAGGCAAGAACACTGGAGTGGGTTGCCATTTCCTTCTCCAATGTATGAACGTGAAAAGTGAAAGTGAAGTCGCTTAGTCATGTCCGACTCTTTGCAACCCCATGGGCTAGTATGTGAAATGAGCACAATTCCATGGCAGTGTGAACATTCTTTGGTATTGCCTTTCTTTGAGATTGGAATGAAATCTGATCTCTTCCAGTCCTGTGGCCATTGCTGATTTTCCAAATTTGATGGCATACCGAGTGCAGCACTTTATCATCATCATCTTTTAGCAACTAAAATAGCTCAGCTGGAATTCCATCACCTCCACTAGCTTTGTTCATAATAATGCTTCCTAAGGCCCACTTGACTTCACTTGACTCCACATTCCAAGATATCTGGCCCTAGGTGAGTGACCACACCATCATGGTTTTCCAGGTCATTGAGACCTTTTTTGTATAGTTCTTCTGTGTATTCTTGCCACCTCTTCTTAATCTCTTCTCCTTATGTTTGGTCCTTGCCACTTCTGTATTTACACTGTTCGGTAATTATACTGGATCAGGCACAAAAATTTTTATTAAAAAAAAAAAAAGAATCTACTGTACCAATATTGTGCTTAATAAGGGTATCAACCAATACTTTCAAGATGATGAGAACAGGAAACACTACAAGCTACCACAAAGTAAAAACTTGTAAATAAATAACATCTTTTAGGGAGTAGGTATAGAAAATAATAGTCAATTTACAAAACACCAAAGCAAGAATGAGAACTTTCAACATAGCTGCCACTATAAGTTTGAAAAATTATTTGCACAACAGCATGAATTTTCACTGATGAGCATAATTTTCCAGCACCCAAGATTTCCATCCACGTCTCTCTTCTCTAACTCCTTTTATTTATGTCTTTCCTTCTTGTTTTTCCCTTATGCGTCTCAAAAATACCCTCAGGAACTGCTTCAATAAATGAGAGGTGCTCATGATGACAGAGATTACTGTCCAATTTCATTGAACTGATTCAAAAAAAGAAAAAACACCAATGTGAACAATGATTTAAAGCAAAAGAATATGAAGAGGAAAATGCTACCATCAAAGATTTATTCAGACAATGATACAAAAAAAAAAAAAAAATCACACAAAGTAAAAAAGAAACCAATTAAGAACACCATTTTGGAATCCACCTCCAGATCAATAAAGATTAGAGAATGAATGCAATAAAAAGGAACGTATATAGAACATTAAGCTGATATATGAAACATCTGGTAATATGAAAAGAGGTGACTTAGAACTGTGGGGACACAAGTCATAAGCAGGGCAATAGCTAGGGAAAAAATGTGACTACTGTAGAAAATTTTGTATATTTACATGTACAGGAATAGGATTCTGAAGATGGGGCATGTTCAGATAAACACAGCAAGAGTATTCATCCAAAATAGAGAAATATTTCTGTCACTGCTGATAATATATTCCAGTGAGCCACAGAAATGATACAGCAAAGTGGTTTTAGGAACAGGAAAGATATAGATCCTATTCTTCTGGAGTTTTCAGTCCAGACTCTAGAGTACAAGACAAATTCAGCATTTTCTTATTATGTTTGAAAATGAAGAGTGCTTTGGAGCAGATGTAGGAACATACAGGGTGAGTGATAATAATCAGGAAAGTAATATTTAAACTTAGTATACAGCTAGGTAGGGAACCCAGAGTATATTTTATTTTCTAAGTAAAAGGAAGAGCATACAAAAAGGCCCACATCTCAGAAAGTGGTCTGTTCATGAAACTGGAAAAAACTCATTATAAACCAGCCCAGGAGACAAATGGGAGAGGAAAGAAAAGCAAGGGTATGTGCATAAAATGCTAAAATAATCTAGGAGATTAATGTAACTTGGCCAAGGGGTGTAGCAGCAGCAATGAAGGGAAATAATAGATTCAAAAGCTACTAAGGAAGAAGTCAGAAGACTTACTGACTTTATACAGTATGCCAGGTAAAGAAAACAGGAGTTAAAGATGAATCAGATTTCTTTCTTATTATGACTCTGTTTATGAAGATACTGAAAACTGGCAGAGGAAGAAGTTGGGAGGAATTTAGTTCTCAATATGTTGAGTTTGAGAAGTCTGTGGGACAACAAAAGTAGAAAAGTTAATTGGCTCAATCCAAGTCATCAGTTTAGGCATTACAATTATGTCAAGTGCCTTGTGAATCAAAGGAAAATTATTTTCAGAATTAGAATTATCTCCATATTTTTAGTCTTTGAAAACGATATGGTTGGTAGAATAATGACTTCCTAAAGATTCACCTGCCCTAATCACAAAATCTGTGAAAATGTTACATTACATGGCAAGAAAGTTTAGAAACGTGATTAAGGTAATAAACCTTAAAATAAGGAGATTATCCTGAATTATCCCAGTTGGCTGACTCCAATTAAAATGAGAAGGCTAGCATTGCTGGTTTTGAGACTGTAAGAGGACAGCCATAATTTAAGGAATGCAGGCGATTTCAGGAAGGTACAAAAAGCAAGGAAATAGATCCTCTTCTAGAACAACCAAAAAGGAACAAAAACCTTGTAAACACCTGGATTTTGACCCAGTAAAATCCATTTCAGACTCCTGACTCACAGAATGGGAAGATAATATGCGCTGTTTTAAACCACTAAGTACGCAGTAAGTTGTTATGAGAGCAAAAGAAAATTAATGCACAATGCTATATTAATTAACCAATCTAGATAAATACAAGTTTTATATACATTAAAACTAGTGTACAAAATATAGCAGGTACTCAATACAGGTTTAACATTTTTAACTTTTTTTTTAAGAGTATCGTGCTAGTACACTTTCTTGATGCAACATTTTTCACTAAGAAATTATAAATATGCATCTTTCAAATTTTGTGAATTCATATTCTACTAGTTTTAAGAAATATGCTTTCTTGTAATGTTAACTATCATCCTCAGTTTATTCAGATTCTCCATATAGTGTTTTCTTAAAATGACCAAATGCTGATTAGAAACTGAAGGAAACAAAAAAATAAAGAATAATTCCAATAAAAAGGATACGGTACATGTCTAACATTTATAAGACATCCATTAAATAGGTCATTTTCCTTCTACTGTAAGCAGAACTTGTCAAATATGCAAAGGCATATATAGGCAAAACTGAAGTCTGACAACTATTATTTCAGGTAATATAAAGTCTATGTTATAGACAATATAAAAAGAAAGCTAAAATAACTGAGTGTATGCATGAGCTTAGTCGTGTCCAACTCTTTGCAACCCCACGGACTGTAACTCGCCAGGCTTCTCTGTCCATGGGATTTCCCAGGTAAGAATACTGGGAGTGGTTTGTCATGCCCTCCTCCAGGGGATCTTCCTGGCCCAGGGATGGAACCCTTGTCTCCTGCACTGCCAGGCCGAGTCTTTACCACTGAGCTACCAGTGATAACTATATTAAAGAAGATTTTTTTTTTAAAGATTAGCATAAATATTGAGCTTTTAATATACTCTTTCTTTCCTCTATACTAGCAATAGAGTACAGAAAATTCAGGCACAAAACAATTCCACTTAAGCATTAAAAATTTTCACCTTTTCAAAACTTTTTGATGTAACAAAAAATATGGGCTCTAGGTTGAGACAGATCTTAAGATTAATATTTAACTTCTTTTGAGTGTTATCTCTTATTGGATAGGATTGTCAAGGATTAAGCTGTATTTCACACATATAAAGTGCAAATAAATCTGGTGAGTGTTTTCTAGTCCATTAACTATTCTGGAGAAAGTTCTTTCTGTAAGAAATACCTTTTCTATTATGGAAAATGTGATACACTTTATCCATTTATAACCAAAACTCTTCAAAAAAGCAGGCACAAAGGGAACATACCTCAGCATAATAAAGGCCATATATGACACATATGACAAAGCCACAGGTAACATCATACTCAACGGTGAAAAGCTGAAAACATTCTCTAAGACCAGGAATGGTGAAAAGCTAAAAACATTTCCTCTAAGACCAACTCTCATCACTTTTATTCAACAGTTTTGGAAGTCTTAGCCACAGCAATCAGAGAAGGAAAAGAAACAAAAGAAGTCCAAACTGGAAAGGAAGAAATAAAACTGTCGCTGTCTGCAGATGACAAGATACTATTATGGTGGTGCAAAAGTAACTGCGGTTTTTGCATTGTTGAAATTTGCTATTTGATATTAGAATATAGTCTTAAATAAACATATTTATGTTATATATCATTTTAATGCACATTTCTATGTCTTTTTGCTAACGACTTATTACTAGTTGCTGATTATATTATTTAAATAGACTATGGAAATGATGTTAGACAAAAAGCAAATTCAAGCAATTTTCTTATTCAAGTTTAAAATGGGTTGCAAAGCACCAGAGACTACTCTCAACATCCACAACACATTTGGCTCAGGACCTGCTAATGAACATACAGTGTGATGGTGGCTCAAGAAGTCTAGCAAAGGAGATGAGAGTCTTGAAGATGAGGAATGCAGTGGCCAGACATCAGAAGCTGACAATGACCAACTGAGAGCAATCATTGAAGCTGATTCTCTTACAACTACACGAGAAGTTGCCGAAGAACTCAGTGTCGACTCTACGATCATTTGACATTTGAAGCAAATTGAAAAGATGCAAAAGCTCAATAAACAGATGCCTCATAAGCTGACTGAACATTTAAAAAAAAAATCATGCTTTGAAGCGTCGTCTTCTCTTATTCTACACAATAATGAACCTTCTCGATCAGATTGTGACATGTGATGAAAAATAGATTTTCTACAACAACCAGCAACAAACAGCTCATTGGCTAGACCAGGAAGCTCCAAAGCACTTCCCAAAGTGAAACTTGTACCAAAAAAAAGATCACGGTCCATGTTTGGTAGTCTGCTGCCCATCTGATCCACTACAGCTTTCTGAAGGCTGACAAAATTGATACATCTGAGAAGTATGTTCAACAAATTGATGAGATGAACAGAAAACTGCAATGCCTGCTGCTGGCATTAGTTAATAGAAAGGGTCCAGTGCTTCTCTACAACAACGCCTGATCTCACATTGCACAACTAACAATTCAAAAGTTGAATGAATTAGGCTACAAAGTTTTGCCTCATCTGCCAAATTCACCTGACCTCTTGCCAACCAAATATCACTTCTTCAAGCATCTCGACAACTTTTTGCAGGGAAAAAGCTTCCACAACCGGCAGGAGGAAGAAAATGCTTTCTAAGAGTTCATCAAATCCTGAAGCACTGATTTTTTTTTTTCTTTCTTGAAACAAAGAATTTTATTTAGAAACCATTTAAAGTAGAAAAAACCCCTGTCAAGAAAGACCAGGTGGAAAATGGTTTCCCAATAAAATGGAATTTTAGGACAACAAAAGTCTAAAAGGCCACGAAAGAGAAATAGCACCACTGTTATTTGAAAAATGGCTAGTTACTTGCATTTTTTGACATTGTCATTCACTGAATCTGAGTTTTCCTCTGAATTCCACACAGAGTATGCACTACATGTAACAGTTTTATCATAAAACACCTGCTTGTTACACACATTTCAGGAAAAGCTACCACCAGAAACAAAAATCAATATAAATACAGGGACTAAACAATCTCAGCAGTGGGTGACACAAATTTGTAGAATTCTGCCAAATAAAGGAACTGAGGCAGCTGTGAGCAAAGTAAATGAGGGAGTTAAGGAATAAAATGTTTTAAATATTAATAATTCAGACGTGGTACTATATTTTCTGCAAAATAATGTTAACATTTGGTAACATGCTAGCATTCTTATCTCCAAAGAGATCAGTGCACTGGCAAAGTATTCTGATAAAAGCAGAGGGCTGTGGATAGCACGTACCAAAAACACCCAGTCTTACAGATCCCAAGAGAGCAGTGGCCTTCATTGATCACTCCCTTTGCCAGAGGTCCAGAAAGAACTTGCAGCATGATCAACTACCACTGAACTTTCACTCTAAGCAGCAAATTTTAAGGAGCCAAAGAGGAGTCCCCAGTGGGCAAAGGGAGCAGAGAAGAGAAACATGTTAAATGTAAACTTAAAAGAGAGTAAAACGGGACACAACCCTCATTCAAATCCCAGAGATGCAGGCAAGTCCCCAAAAGTAGATGTTAGGTTTAAAAACTGGACACATCTCATTTCCCCTCAACCCCCCTCCAAAAAAGAAAAAAAACAATACACAGAATTATCAGGGATAACTGGAAAAATCACCAGAAAAATGCTCAATGAAAATCAAGCTCTTCAAACCAAACGCCTCAGGTCTGAAACACATCCTATATTCATCTAGGCAACAAAGCCTCTTGCCAAAGCATGGATTTTTAAGCTACAGGAATAAAACTTATTACTCACTGGCAAAAAAGAATTGACTGTAATGATTCCTATTTTGATTAATAAAGATGTGTTTGAGGCTTGCTGTAATGATTTCAAATTCAGTCCAAAAATGCGATTATGTTTGCACCAACCTAATACACATAGAAAATCCTAAAGATGCTACTGGAAAATTATGAGAAGTCTTCAGTGAAAAACAAAATTTGCAGGATACAAAATTAACATACAAATCTGCTACATTTCTATACACTAACAACAAAAGATTAGAAAGTGAAATTAAGGACAATCCCATTCACCACAGCATCAAATATAAAATACTTAAACCACTTAAGGAGGCAGAAGACCTGTACTCCAAAACTATAAGATGCTGACAAAAGAAATCAAAGATGGTACAAACAGATGGAAAGATATATCATGTTCTTGAAATGGAAAAATCAGATTTCTCACAATGACTATCATACCCAAGCAATCTACAGATTCAATACAATCCCTATTAAATCACCAATGGCATTTTTTGCAGAACTAGAACAAAAACACTTTAAATTTGCATGGGAACACAGAGGACTGTGACTAGGCAAAACAATCTTGAAAAAGAAAACCGGAGCTGGAGGAATCAGTTACCCTGACTTCAGACTATACTACAAAGCTACAGCAATCAAAACAGTATGGTACTGAAACAAAAACAGACATACAGACCAATGGGTCGAGATAGAAATTCTAGAAATAAACCCATGCACGTATGGTCAATTAATGTACAACAAAGGAGACAAGAATATACAGTATAAAAAAAAAAAGGCACTCTCTTGAATAAGTGGTGCTGGGAAAACTGGACAGCCACATGTAAAAGAATGAAATTAGAACTTTCTCTTTCTCTAACACTACACACAAAAATAAACTTAAAATAGATTACAGATCTAAATGTAAGACCAGATACTGTAAAACTGCTAGAGGAAAACACAGGCAGGACACTCTTTCACAAAAATTACAGCAGGATCTTTTTGGATTCACCTCCTAGGGTAATGAAAATAAAAACAAAAATAAACAAACATGACCTAATTAAACTTAAATGATTTTGCACAGTAAAAGGGAAGACATATACAAAATGAAAAAGACAACTCACAGAAGGGAAGGAAATATTTGCAAATGAAGTGACCAATAAGAAATTCATTTCCAAAATATACAAATAGCTCATAGCTCAATATAAGAAAAAAACAAAAACACCCAAAAGAAAAATGGGCATAAGACCTAAATAGACATTTCTCCAAGAAGACATACAGATGGCCAATAGACACATAAGAGGATGTTCAATATTGCTAATTATTTGAGAAATGCAAATCAAAACTACAAAAAAGTATCACCTCATACCGGTCAGAAGGGCCATCATCAAAGGTATACAAATAATAAATGATGGAGAGGAAGTAAAGGAAAAAGAACCCTCCTACACTGCTTCTGGGAATGTAAACTGGTGCACCCACTGTTGAGTACAATATGGTAGTTCCTTTAAAAACTAACAATAGGATAAGCCCTGTAACAGAGGGCTTTGCACAAGAAACAAGTGCACACAAACCCCACAATGCAGAGAGTGGGCAGGGGGAGCCAGAACAAGTTCCACACTAGCCCTGCAATGCAGCACGAGGGCCCCAGAAGCTGAGAGAAGGGCACACAAACCCCTCAATGCAGAGGGTGGACCGGAGAGCCAAGATAAGGGCACACAAGCCCTGTGAAGGAAAGGGCAAGCCAGGGGGCTAAAACAGGTGTGCACAAGCCCGGCAACACAGAGGGAGGGCCGTGGGAACCAAGACGAGGGCACACAAGCCCCGTGACACAGAGGTTGGGCTCAGAGGGCTGAGGGAAGCCCACACAAGTCTCTGTGACGCAGAGGGCACAAGAAAAGATCCACGCAAGCGCCTACCTAGCAAGCTTTGGCCAGCAGTGCAGGGCAGGACAGGAGAATGATCCCATAGATAAGCAGGGGGCTGGTGGAAGTGAAGATATCCTGAGTGCCTGCAGAAATAGACACGTCTAACACTTCCCTCATAGCTCAGTCAGTAAAGAATCTGCCTGCAGTGCAGGAGACCTGGGTTCTACCTCTGGGTCAGGAAACTCTCCTGGACAAGGAAATGGCAACCCACTCCAGTATCCTTGCCTGGAAAATCCCATAAACAGAGGAGCCTGGTGGGCTGCAGTCCATGGAGTCGCAAAGAGTCAGGCATGACTGAGCAACTAACACACACACAACACTGCCAAAGCCAGAAGGACTGCCCAAAGGCATACTGAACCCATAGACGCTCCAAAACCTACTAACCTACACTGCATTGCCCTTCAGAGATGAGATCCGGTTCCATCAACCAGAACACAGGCACAAGCTCCCCTAACCAGGAAAACATCACAGGACACTAACCCAGTCCCATCCACAGGGGTAGACTCCACAACCAAACAGCACTACGACCTTGAGAACCTTTATTTTTCTTATAAATCACACTGTTTATTCCCCCTACATATTTCTACCTTCACATTAGCCTTCTGTGGTGCTATGGAGCTTTCCTCTTTACTTTTCTAGTCAAAAATAAATAAATCATTTTAAGTTTTTTTTTCTCTTTTTCACCCTCTTTTTTAATGAGTTTTTTCATTTTGTTTTTTACATATTTAACTGCTTTTCCTATAGTTCTTACTGGCCATATCTATTTCTAAATATACATATAAATCTTCTCCACATATGTCTATTGATCTTTGCTTTTCTGTTTTTTCTGTTGTTCTTTAACTTCTTTTCCACCCCCTCCTTTTCTCTTTTGCTTCCCTTCTCCTCTTTTTTTGTCTTTTTTCCTTCTCCCTGTTTTCCTTCACTCTTTCTTTTTTCACCAAGTAGGTGAAATTGCTGAGCTCTCTTTGTTATATTCCCCAGTTGGCCCTCTGCTCATGCAGTTTTCCAGAGTGAGCATTACCTAGTTCTGCTTTTAATTGGTTGATATCACTTTTGACTTTCCTTGTTCATCAACTCAATCTCCTGTACTCTTTTCTTTAGAACACTGGTTGTAACTGTATGTGTGGAAGTACGTGTATATGTCCCATTATCTCTGTAATTACCTGCTTGATCCACTTGATCTTCTCCAACTAGAACACAGGCACAGGTCACCCCTAACAAGAAATCAACACAAAACCCCAACCAACACTTCCCTCTAAGGGCAGAAAACAAAAGGAAGAAGTTAATACAATCCTAAGGCCTGGGAAAAAGAGACCTCAGTGAAGCAAGTTAGAAAAATAAAATGGCAAAAAGACAGAGAATACAGCACAAATGAAACAGCAAGGCAGAAACGCACACCATCAAATAAAGAAGAAATAAGCAATCTCCTTGAAAGAGAATTCAAAATAATGATAGCAAAGATGCTCTCAAGACTTGAAAATAGAATGGAGAAAACACAAGAAACATTTAACACAGTTAATACAATCACCCAGGACATAGAAGTAAAGAATAAGCAAGTGGATGAATAACACAATTACTGAAATTAAAAATACCTTCCTCTAGAAGGAACCAATAGAATAACTGAGGCAGAGGAACGAATTAGTGAGCTAGAGGATAGAATGGTGCAAATAACTGCTGAAGTGCAAAATAAAGGGAAAGGCATGAAAAGAATTGAGGATATCATCAGAGACCTTTAGGACAATAGTAAACGCACCAATTTTCGAGTTACAGGGGTCACAGAAGAAGAAGAAATAAAAGAAGGCACTGAGAAAATTTTTGAAAAAATTATAGTATGCAGGTTAAGAAGTAACAGTTAAGTAGTATAACTTAAGTTATACTAAAGTTATATAAGTAGTAGTATAACTGCCTAACAGCATAGTATGCAGTTAAGAAGTAAAATCAGACATGGACCAATGGACTGGTTCCAAATTGGGAAAGGAGTACATCAAAGCTGTTAATTGTCACCTTGCTTAGCTTATTTAAACAGAAAGCAAAAGAGGAACTTAGGAGCCTCTTGATGAAAATGAAAGAAGAGAGTGAAAAAGCTGACTTAAAATTCAACATTCAAAAAATGAAGATCATGTCATCTGGTCCCATCACTTCACAGTCCCATCACTTAATGGAAAATAAATGGGGAAACAATGGAAACAGTGACAGACTTTCTTTTCTTGGGCTCCAAAATCACTACAGGTGGTGACTGCAGCCATGAAATTAAAAGACACTTGCTCCTTGGAAGAAAAGCTATGACCAACCTAGACAGCATATTAAAAAGCTGAGACATTACTTTGCTGACAAAGGTCCATCTAGTCAAAGCCATGGTTTTTACAGTGGTCATGTATGGATGTGAGAACATAAAGAAAGCTGAGCACCAAAGAATTGATGCTTTTGAACTGTGGTGCTGGAGATGACTCTTGAGAGTCCCTTGGACTGTGAGGAGATCCAACCAGACCATCCTAAAGGAGATTAGTCCTGGGTGTTTATTGGAAGGACTGATGCTGAAGCTCCATTACTTTCACCACCTGATGTGAAAAACTGACTCATTGGAAAAGATCCTGATGCTGGGAAAGATTGAAGGCAGGAGGAAAAGGGGACAACAGAGAATGAGATGGTTGGATGGCATCACCGACTCGATGGACATGAGTTTGAGCAGGCTCTGGGAGTTAGTAATGGACAGGGAAGCCTGGCATGCTGCAGTCCCAGGTCAAAAAGAGTCAGACACGACTGAGCGACTGAACTGAGAGCTGAAAACTTTCCCAATATAGGAAAGGAAATAGTCAATCAGTCCAAGAAGTGCAGAGAGTCCCTTACAGGAGAAAAACAGTGAGACATATATTAATCAAGCTAACTGAGATTAAGTACAAAGAAAGAATATTAAAAGCAGCAAGGGAAAAGTAACAAGTAACATACAAGAGAAAACCCATACAATTAACAGCAGATCTTTCAACAGAAACTCTACAGGCCAGAAGGTAATGGCAGAATATATTTAAAGTACTGAAAGAGAAAAAATCTACCACCAAGATTACTATATCCCACAAAGATCTCATTCAAAATTGATAGAGAAATCAAAAGCTTCACAGAGAAATCAAAAGCTTCACAGACAAGCAGAAGAGAATTCAGCACCACCAAACCAGCCTTGCAACAAATACTAACGGGACTTGCATAGTCAGTAAACACAAGAGAATGGAAAGACCTACAAAACAAACCCAAAACAATCAAGAAAATGCCTACAGGAACATATGTATCACTAAATATATGTATCATACATATTATACATATGTATCATACATTACCTTAAATGTAAATGGATTAAATGTACCACCCAAAAGATAGAGACTGACTGAATGGACATAAAAAAAAGATCCATATATATATACGCTGCCTACAGATCATTTCAGACTTAGAAAAACACACAGACTGAAAGTCAAAGGATGGAGAAAGATATTCCATGCAAATAGAAACCAAAAGAAAGCCGGAGTGGCCATCCTTATTTCAGACAAAATAAAACTTTAAACTAAAGAATATTATCAGAGACAAAGAAGGACACTACAGACTGATCAAGGGATCAATCCAAGAAGAAGATATAACAACTGTAAATACTTAGGCACCCAACATAGGAGCACCTCAATACATAAGGCAAACACTAACAGGCATAAGGGGAAATCGACAGTAACATGATAGTAGGGGACTTTAAAAACCCACTTACACCAACCGACAGATCATCAAAACAGAGAATCAAGAAGGAAACACAAACCTTAAATGAAACATTAGACCAAATGAACCTCATTGATATCTTCAGGACTTTCCATCCAAATGCAGAATAATACACTTTTCAAGTACATGTAGAACATTCTCCAGGACAGATCACATATTGGGCCACAAATCAAGCCTTGGTAAATTTAAGAAAATTGAAATTGTATCAAGTATGTTCTCTGACCACAAAGGTATGAGACTAGATATCAACTACAGGAAAAAAACTGCAAAAAACACAAACTCATGGAGATTAAACAAGACATTAATAAATAATGAAGAGGTTACTGAAAATAAGAAAGGGAATCAAAAGATTACTAGAAACAAATGCACTGGAGAAGGCAATGGCAATCCACTCCAGTGTTCTTGTCTGGGGAATCCCAGGGATGGGGGAGCCTGGTGGGCTGCCGTCTATAGGGTCGCACAGAGTCGGACATGACTGAAGCGACTTAGGAGCAGCAGCAGCAGAAACAAATGACGATGAAAACATGACAACTCAAAATCTATGGGATTCAGCAAAAGCAGTTCTAAGAGGGAAGTTTATAGCCATACAATCATACCTCAAGAAACAACCAAAGTACTGAATAGACAACCTAATTCTATTTCTAAAGCAGCTGGAAAAAGAAAAACAAAAAAACCCCTAAGTCAACAGAAGGAAAGGGATCATAAAGACGTGAGCAGAAATAAATGAAAAAGAAATGAAGGAAACAACAGCAAACATCAATAAAACTAAGAGCTGGTTCTTTGAGAAGTTAAACAAAACTGACAAACCACTAGCTAGACTCATCAAGCAAAAAAGGAAGAAAAGTCAAATCAATAAAATTAGAAATGAAAAAGGAGAGGTTACAACAGATAACACCAAAATACAAAGAATCATAAGAGAATATTATGAGTAACTATATGCTAATAAAACGGACAACCTAGAGGAAATGGACAGATTCTTAGGAAAGGTCAATCTCCCAGGACTGAACCAGGAAGAAATAGAAATGATAAACAACACAGTTACAAACACTGAAATCAAAACTGTGATCAAAATCTCCCAAAAACCAGATGGCTTCACAGGGGAATTCTATCAAACATTTAGAGAAGAGCTAATGCTTATTTTTCTAAAACTCTTTAAAAAAAACTGCAGAGGAAGGAACATTTCTAAACTCATTCGACAAGATCACAATCACCCTGATACCAAAACCAGGCAAAGACAACATGAAAAAAGAAAATTATAGGCCAATTATCACTAATGAACATAGATGCAAAAATCCTCAACAAAATTCAAGCAAACAGAATTCAACAACACATTAAAAAACTCATATACTATGATCAAGTTGGGTTTATTCCAGGGATGCAAGGATTCTTCATTATATGCAAATCAATCATGATACACCATATTAACAAACCATATGATCATCTCAATAGATGCAGAAAAAGCCTTCAACAAAATTCAGCATCCATTTATGATAAAAACGCTTCAAAAAAAGGGCATAGAAGAAACCTACCTAAACATAGTAAAGGCCATATAAGAAAAGCCCACAGCAAACTATTTTCAATGGTGAAAAACTAAAAGCATTCTCTCTAAGATCAGGAACAAAACAAGGGTGTCCACTCCCACCACTATTATTCAACATCGTTTTGGAAGTCATAGCCATGGCTATCAGAGAAGAAAAGAAATAAAAGGAGTACAGACTGGAAAAGAAGAAGTAAAACTCTCACTGTTTAGAGATGACATGATACTATACATATAAAACCCAAAAGAAACTGCTTAAAATCAGAAAATTACTAGAGCTAATCAGTGAATTCAGCAAAGTCATGGGATCTAAGGTCAAAACACAGAAATCACTTGCATTCCTATACACTAACAATGAAAAATCAGAAAGAGAAATTAAGGAATCAATCCCTTTCACCATTGCAACTAAAAGAATAAAATATTTAGGAATAAACCTACGTAAGGAGACTAAACCTGTATACGGAAAATTATGACACTGATGAATAAATCAAAGACATCATAACAGATGAAGAGATATTCCATGCTCCTGTGTAGGAAGAATCAATATTGTGAAAATTACTATACTACTAAATGCAATCTACAGATGCAATGCGATCCCTGTCAAATTACCAATGGCATTTTTCACAGAACTAGAACAAAAAATTTCACAATTCATAGGGAAACACAAAAGATCCCAAAGAGCCAAAGCAGTCTTGAGAAAGAAGAATGGAGCTGGAGCAAGCAACCTTCCTGACTTCAGATTACACGACAAAGCTATAGTCATCAAGACAGTATGGTACTGGCACAAAAACAGAAATACAGACCAATGGAACAAGATAGAGAAACCAGAGATTAACCCATGCACCTATGGGTACCTTCTTTTTGACAAAGGAGACAAGAATATACTATGGGGCAAAGATAGCCTCTTGAATACATGGTGCTGGGAAAACTGGACAGCTACATGCAAACGAATGAAAAATTAGAAAACTACCTGATGCCATACACAAAGATAAACTCAAAATGGCTTAAAGACCTAAATTTAAGACCAGAAACTGTAAAACTCTTAGAGGAAAACATAGGTAAAACACTCGATGACATAAATCAAAGCAAGATCTTCTATGACCATTGCCTAGTGAGTGCAGTGCAAGTCGCTCAGTTGTGTCCAGCTCTTTGCAACCCCATGGGCCTATACAGTCCATGGAATTCTCCAGGCCAGAATACTGGAGTGCGTAGCCTTTCCTTTCTCCAGGGGAGCTTCCCAACACAGGGATTAAACCCAGGTCTCCCACATTGCAGGTGGATTCTTTACCAGCTGAGCCACAAGGGAAGCCCCACCTCCTAGAGTAATGGAAATAAAAACAAAAATAAACAAGTAGGACCTAATTAAACTTAAAAGCTTTTGCATAGCAAAGAAAACTATAAGCAGGGTGAAAAGACAACCCTCAGAATGGGAGAAAATAATAGCAAAGGGAAAAACTCACAAAGAATTAATTTCCAAAATATACAAGCAGCTCATACAATTCAATACCAGAAAAACAAACAACCCAATCAAAAAGTGGGAAAGGGACTTGAAGAGACATTTCTCCAAAGACGACATACAGATGGCTAACAAGCACATGAAAAGATGTTCAACATCACTCTTTATTAGAGATATGCAAATCAAAACTACAATGAGATACCACCTCAGACCAGTCAGAATGGCCATCATCAAAAAGTCTACAAACAATAAATGCTGGAGAGGGTGTGGAGAAAAGGGAACACTCCTGCATTGCTGGTGGGAATGTAAACTGATAAAAGCCACTCCAGAAGACATGGAGATTCCTTAAAAAGCTAGGAATAAAACTACCATATGACCCAGCAATCCTACTCCTAGGCATACAACCTGAGGAAACCAAAACTGAAAAAGACACATGTAACCCAATGTTCACTGCAGCACTATTACAGTAGCTAGAACATGGAAGCAACCTAGATGTCCATCGACAGATGAATGGATAAAGTTGTGGTACATATACAATAGAATACTACTCAGCCATAAAAAGGAACACATTTGAGTCAGTTCTAATGAGGTATACGAACCTACAGCCTATCATACAGAGTGCAGTTAAGTCAGGAAGAGAAATATAAATATCGTATACTGACACATACATTTGGAATCTAAAAAGATGGCACTGACGAATTTATTTTCAGGGCAGCAACGGAGAAACAGACAGAGAACAGACCTATGGACATGGGGGGACAGGATGAGGGAGAAGGGGAGATGTATGGAGAGAGTCACATGGAAATTTAAAATACCATATGTAAAATAGACAGCCAATGGGAATTTGCTGTATGACTCAGGGAACTCAAACAGGGGCTCTGTGACAGGCTAGGATGTGAAAGGTGGGATGCAGAGGGAGATAGGAGGTAGGTTCAGGAGGGAGGGGACACGGGTGTACCTATGGCTGATTCTTGTTGATATATGACAAAAAAACACAAAATTCTGTAAAGTAATTTTCCTTCAATTAAAAAAATTTAAAAAAAAAAAAAAAACTAACAATAGCATTAACATATGATCTGCAAACCCACTCCTGGTCATGGATCTGGAGAAAACCATAATTCAAAAAGATATATGCACCTCAATGTTCATTGCAGCACTACTTACCAAGACGTGGAAGTAAACTAAATGTCCATCCATAGATGAATGGATAAAGAAGGTGTGGTAATTATATACATACATACATACATACACAATACACACACACACACACACAATGGAATTATACTCATCCATAAAAAAGAATGAAATTAGGCCATGTACAGCAACATGGATGGATTTAGAGATTAGCACACTTGGTGAAACTCAGCAGTGGCCACAGGACTGGAAAACGTCAGTTTTCATTCCAATCCCAAAGAAAGGCAATGCCAAAGAATGCTCAAACTACCACACAATTGCACTCATCTCACACGCTAGTAAAGTTATGCTCAAAATTCTCCAAGCCAGGCTTCAGCAACATGTGAACTGTGAACTTCCTGATGTTCAAGCTGGTTTTAGAAAAGGCAGAGGAACCAGAGATCTAATTGCCAACATCCGCTGGATCATGGAAAAAGCAAGAGAGTTCCAGAAAAACATCTACTTCTGCTTTATTGACTATGCCAAAGCCTTTGACTGTGTGGATCACAATAAACTGTGGAAAATTCTGGAAGAGATGGGAATACCAGACCACCTGATCTGCCTCTTGAGAAATCAGTATGCAGGTCAGGAAGCAACAGTTAGAACTGGACATGGAACAACAGACTGGTTCCAAATTGGGAAAGGAGTACGTCAAGGCTGTATATTGTCACCCTGTTTATTTAACTTCTATGCAGAGTACATCATGAGAAACGCTGGACTGGAAGAAACAAAAGCTGGAATCAAGATTGCTGGGAGAAATATCAATAACCTCAGATATGCAGATGACACCACCCTTATGGCAGAAAGTGAAGAGGAACTCAAAAGCCTCGTGATGAAAGTGAAAGTGGAGAGTGAAAAAGTTTGCTTAAAGCTCAACATTCAGAAAACGAAGATCATGGAATCCGGTCCCATCACTTCATGGGAAATAGATGGGGAAACAGTGGAAACAGTGTCAGACTTTATTTTTGGGGGCTCCAAAATCACTGCAGATGGTGACTGCAGCCATGAAATTAAAAGACGCTTACTCCTTGGAAGGAAAGTTATGACCAACCTAGACAGCATACTCAAAAGCAGAGACATTACTTTGCCAAGAAAGGTTCGTCTAGTCAAGGCTATGGTTTTTCCTGTGGTCATGTATGCATGTGAGAGTTGTACTGTGAAGAAGGCTGAGCGCCGAAGAATTGATGCTTTTGAATTGTGGTGTTGGAGAAGACTCTTGAGAGTCCCTTGGACTGCAAGGAGATCCAACCAGTCCATTCTGAAGGAGATCAGCCCTGGGATTTCTTTGGAAGGAATGATGCTAAAGCTGAAACTCCAGTACTTTGGCCACCTCATGTGAAGAGTTGACTCATTGGAAAAGACTCTGATGCTGGGAGGGACTGGGGGCAAGAGGAGAAGGGGACAACAGAGGATGAGATGGCTGGATGGCATCACCGACTCGATGGACGTGAGTCTCAGTGAACTCTGGGAGTTGGTGATGGACAGGGAGGCCTGGCGTGCTGCGATTCATGGGGTCGCAAAGAGTTGGACATGACTGTGCGACTGATCTGATCTGTTCTGATCTGATACTTAGTGATGTAAGCCAGACAGAGAAAAACAAATATCATATGATATCCCTTATTGTGGATATCAGAAAAAATAAAAAAGATACAAATAGGGGATGGAGGTAAATTAGGAATTTGGGATTAACATATACACACTACTATAAATGAAACAGACAACCAATAAAGACCTTCTATACTGTACAAGGAACTATACTGAGTATCTTATAATAATCTGTAAGAGAAAAGAACTTGAATAAGAATGTGTGTGTGTGTGTGTGTGTGTGTGTGTGACTGATTCAGTTTGCCATACACCTAAAACTAACACAACATTGTAAGTCAACTATACTTCAATTTTAAAAAGTGATACAGAAAAGCACAAGTTGATCTTTTCTTCATGATACTGTCACCATTATAAACCTCAATTACTATACAGAGAGATGACATAAAGAGAGTGGTTATATTTCAGGATTCACTGGGACAATCCAAGTTTATGCTTACTGTCATGATATCCTCTCCCATTTTCATGTGTCCCAGTTTGTATAATAAATGATAAACTGTCCCAAAATAAAAAGTTTTTTGAGATTATTAGTTGATTATTCTCTGTGCTTCCAATATCATCCCGTGGATGTATGTATATTTATGTTAGTCTACAGACATTACCAGATGGATCTTTTTTAATGATGAAAATTATTTATTAGCAATCTTTGTAAGTTCAGAGCCTAATACAGTGTCTGACATTCAATAATTTTTAGATAAATGAGTAAATAATTGAACAGAATAGTATTACTTTTTATTTTCAAGAACTAGCCCCACTAGCTGATTTCTTATCCAATTAAAATATAAATTTAATAAGCCTCAAGAATATATGATGCTGTCTTATTTGTGTTCTGTTTAACTACCTGGTTTACTAAGCATTTGCCTTTTACTTCTCCCTTTACATATGCTATAATCTTAGAAGCTACCCCAAAATCAAGTGACCTGGAGCTGAAGTACAATATAAAATAGATAGTCTAGAAAACAGCCTGCAGGCCTTTGAGGCTTTGTATAGATTTAATGCCTACTTCCTAAAGCTAAATAGGAATATTATAAAAAGCAAAGTGGTGGGTTAATATTCACAGTTACATTTAATATAAACACTTACCCACAGAAAGCAACTGATTGTTGGAAATGTTAAGGCTTATCTCTTCACCCTCTTCCATATTTTTGTCTGAATTTCTTTGTAACTTGTCTTGGACAGTATGTGATATATTTATATTTGTATCTTTAGATTGCCTCACATCAACTTCTTCTTCAGGTACATTGGCCTTAGATTTTGTTCTCTGGTTTTGTTTTATAGTCCTTTTACCTCCAGATGATTTTTTTGCATTCTCAGAATGTATTTCATATTTTGTAGATTTATAATTATTTTCTACATCATCTGACAAAGCACAACTCCCACCCAGTATTTTTTGTTCAGAGGGCTGAGATTTCTCTACTGGGTGAGCTTTGCCAGGATGCTTGTTACTTGTCAAAGCCACAGATGATACACTGTCATGCTTTTCTCTTGACTTCTTCCTCTGAAGGACAGTGCTCTCAGCAGGGGATACTGTGTGCTGCTTCAGAGGCCCAGTCTTTCTTGGTATAGTAATCCAAGGTTGACTGACAAAACTTTTATCTGATTCATCAATTATAAATTCATCTTCCAATAACTTCATATTATTTGCAGAAGATAAATGAGGTGGAACAGTTGCTATATGCCTAACAACAGAACTAAAACAGAATGTTACAATAAATAATAGCTCAAAAATATAAAGCTTATATCTTTGCTTTAAAGAGCAGTTGACACGTCTCTTCAATTTTTCCTTATACTTTAAAATCTTTCCCTCCTTTTACATTTCTATAATATCTGAGCATACTCATTTATAACATTGATGGGGTCACAGAAATTTAAAGCTGGAAGCATCTCTATAGACTTCATCAACTAATTTCCGGTTCCCCATTCATTAGAAATATTAAACAGATGAAACCCAGAGATGTATAAATACTGCTCAGATATACTCATTTACAGTATAAAAATGCATGCCATTATTATAATGTTAAATTAAATTTTGTTTTTATAGATATCTCATGGGCATGAATTTCTTAACATCCAAAACAAGATATTTCTGAGACGCCTTCTAGTTTAACAATTTAAGAAAACACTACTAAATTATAGACTAAATTATATTACATAAAAATTCATTCCAAGTTTGAAAATTCACACACATTTTCGTACATGTTTAATGTGATGGAATAATTTTGCATTTCCTTCCTCTTTATGACAACAACCTTGAGCAAACCATATCCTAGAGTGAAATATGCAAAAAAAAAAGGGCAAACATCCAAATTCCGAAGGCAGTACATGTACTCCTTTTTCTGCCTTTTTCACTTGAGAAAGGATGCTTAACTATTTTCATACACAATAGAAGAAAAGCTAGGATGGCAAAACGATTATCATGTCTATATTTTTTCCCTTTATAAAAAGATTATGAGATGAAAATGCCTTCTATACTTCTCTAATCTCAAACACTTCATAAATCTTTCAATATAAAAAACATATACATATATATGCTAAGAAATATATCTACTAATAGGCAGAGTCTTACTAGTTTATATAATTAGAAAAATCTAGAAAATCTAATAAAAAAAGTATAAATAGAAGACTATACAATATATAAATAGAAGATCATATTTAAACAAATATTATTTTTCAGCACTTAATTAGCCAATCTGATAGAAATATGTTTAATTTGCTTTATTGTGTATTATCTGTAGGGCTTCCCAGGTGGTTCAGTGGTAAAGACTCTGCCTGCCAATGCAGGAGAGGGTACGATCCCCTGGAGAAGAAAATGGCAATCCACTCCAGCATTCTTGCCAGGGAAATTATGTAGACAAAGGAGTCTGGTGGGCTATAGTTTTTGGGGTCACAAGAGTGGACACAATTTAGGGACTAAAGAACAACAAATATTACCTGCAATATCTATTAATTCCAACATTAAAGAAGTAATCCTAGGACTTCTTGGAGGTCCAGTGGTTAGAACTCTGCACTCCCTCTGCAGGGGACATAGGTTCAATTCCTGGACAGGGAACTAGGATCCCACATGCCAGGCAGCCAGAAAAACAAAAAATAATGCTATGTATTTAAAAATAAAAGTTTTCCCAAACCAGCTAATAAGAACTCTCTATATCCCTCCTTTATTCTACTTTAAGAGACTTTCGTAACTTTAAGGTTATTCAAACCAAAGATATCCTTCGGAAACCACCTTCACACTTACTACAGATCAAATGTTTATATCCCTCTGAAATTAATAAATTAAAACCTAATCCCCAATATGATGGTATTTTAGGGTGGGGTCTTTAGGTAGTGATTAGGTAATTAGGGTGCAGTGGCTTATGAATGGAATTAGCACCTTTATAAGAGAAACCCCAGAAAACTCCCTCACTCCCTTCTACCATTTGAGGTTATAGCAGTAAGCTAGCCATCATGAACCAGGAAGCAGGTCTCACCAGACACTGAAACTACTTGAGCCTTGATCTTGGACTTCTCAGCCGCTAGCATTGTGAAATAAATTTCTGTTGCTTATAAGCCATCCAGACTATGCTGGTCTATTTAGCAGCCCAAATTAAAGATACAATTTTAATTAAATATTAAAATTCAGAATACAGAAAGATGAGTTCTGGCTCAGTGGAAAAATGCTATTTGAGTTGGATCTGAGGACATGTAAGAAAGAATCACAAGGAAAAGCATAAGCAAAACAAAGAAGCAAGAAAATATGAGGAATAGTCAACAGTTACATCTGGTTATAGCAATTAAACTATAAGTAGTTTATCAAAAAACTGACACATTAAAAAATAATTACTCTTTTGGACACAGATATAATTAGTCCATAAATGTAACATATTTGTATCAGATAGCAGGGACAATATGCATACAGGGGTAAAAATGCCATATGTACCTATGTGTACACACACACACACACACCCCATACAGAAAGAGAAAGAGAGATGGGAGAGAAGGATCAAGAGTATAGAGGTGGAAGGAGGAAGGCGTCAACTATGGAACAGAGACTGAACCAAAGAGGAATTTCATTCATTCAATGTTTTTATAAAACTTTCCTAATAGATTTGCGAGCACTCTGACAAATGTCATAGAAAATACAAAAGAAACTAAACTCCCAGAAAGATGGGCTTATGTCTTAATCTACTAAGAAAGACATACATAAAATAGTTAAACTGTAATACAAGGTTAAGAAATTATACACTGGAGTGAAACTTTTAGAAGGAAATATAAATTGGCATATGACAAGGGGAAAGGGTGTGCCAAAGCCAGGACAACTGCAAATACATATGACAGAAACAATTCACTAGTGAGAGTGAAGGCCTTAAATATCAGCTATAAAGTGAAAGCAATAGTCGCTCAGTTGTGTCCGACTCCCTGTGACTCCATGGACCGTAGCCTGCCAGGCTCTTCTGTCCATGGAATTCTCCAGGGAACAATACTGGAATGGGCTGCCATTCCCTTCTCCAGGGGATCTTCCAAACTGAACCCGAGTTCCTGCACTGCAAGCAAATTCTTTACTGTCTGAGCCACTGGGAAAGCCCCAAATACCAGTTGACAACATTGAAACTTATTCTGTAGACCACAGGTTCTCAACCCTAGCTGCTGTCAATTCCAATTAACTCTATATGCAGCCAGTTAAAATCACTGAATGGACACTGTGGAACTACTGAAGGTTTTTAACTAGGCAAGAATCGATTAAAACTTATTTTAGGACTACCATTTTACTAACATACTTAAAAGAAATAGAAAAAAATATTTAAAACACTAACAATGACACATAGGCACCTTGACAATTTTACTTCTAAATATTGCCTTTATTTTTTGATATCATATATACTAGAAAGTGTTGATGAACAGAAGTAATAAAAGCTGAAGAAACTTATTTTCTTTTACATTTAATTTAGAACCCATTAAATGATGGCTTTGGGGTTAGATTACTGGTAAGAAATTCACTCTCTTTATGGGTTAAACATAATTTCAATTAAAAATTATGTCAATTAAGATTAACTTCTGGTTAAATGTCATTAAGAATCCTTAGGTACTATTCAAAGAATGTAAAAGAAAAATGTGGATCATTTCTTAATAACTTACCTGGATTCACTTTTTCTTTTTACAGTTTCTAAAAACAACGTTGAAAAACTCTTCCTAGCTTGTGGTTGATTTTCATATTCTGAGTCTTGTATTCTTTTTTGAGATGTTCCTGACTGTTTCCTTTCTTGTAGTCCTTCTGAGACTTTATCCTCTATTTCTGATACTTCATTCATTATTTCTACTTTCTTTGAAACATCTTTATCTTCAAAGCTTAACCTAAAAGGTTAGAAGGAGGACAAGCTGAATATTTCCACCATTTGCTGAGTTATAAGTTTTCTTAAACTTCCCTACAGCGATAATACAACCACTTACAAAATTTTTCAGTGGGCCTTTATTTAAACTTTATAAATGCTGATGTGTTTCTCTCACACAAATTACACAAGACAAATTGTTCAGAAAAATTAAATTTTGTATTTGCTGATAGAAAAAAAATAAAAGAGAAAAAGAATGGTTAAATCATATAACAAGGCAAATTGTAGCTTAAAATACTAGTTCTCAAACATTTCATATGAACCTGAATCCTCTGGGGAATCTTATTAAAATGTAGATTTTGATTCAATAGGTCTAGCATAGAGTTTGAGATTATGCATTTCTAACAGGCTTCCAGATCATATAATTTCTCTTGATCCTGAGCTGCAGATCACACTTTGGACTGCAAAATCCTAGAGTGTACTTAACTCCTCAGCTCCAAGAATCAAACAGGAAAGACCCTATACAGATATTATACTTATGGCAGAGGTTTTTCAACAGCAAAGGACCTTGAACAATCAATTTTGCTTCTTAAAGGCCAAAGGGAAAGAAAGCCCCAGGAAATGGATGTGGGTTTACCACAATTATCTTCAACACCACTTACTGTTTGCTCCCCCTCAAAGTGACCTGATACATACCTATGCTGGTAATTAAAAATAACATATGGAAAATACAAATTATTTATCTTAGAAAGCTATAGAAAATTTATTATGAGAAAAAAATAGCCTGTGATAAACCATAATGAAAAAGAATATTAAAAAGAATGTGTGTGTATATATACATATATATGCATAACTGAGTCAATTTGCTATACAGCAGTAATTAATACATTTTAATTCAACTATATGACACCCAAAAAATATTTTTAAAAAGTATCTGAATATAACAAATATTCACATATGTCAAATTTGAATATATGAGTGCCTACTGCGTTATCTTCTATATGTCTTTAGTATTTTTTTTTAGATCTTAAAGAAAGAAGGAAAAAAATATGCTTTTCCATAGACCATAGAAAAGTTTACCCCAAAACTTTTCAGATGTATACTTTAAGGCCTTCCATAATAAATATAAATTGAATATATACCCAACATATGTCTACTTTTCTCATAACATGTGAATATTCAATACTTACTGTAAAATACATAAAAGACTAAATTACCCATTTTTTAACATAAAAAATGAAATTGTTACAGAAAGATTAATATTTCATAAATAAATAAAACTTCACCTTTTTCTGGTTTTGTGAGAAATCTGTGTACTTGAAGAGAGCATATTTACTGAATTTTCAGAAGTGTAGGTCTCTCTCTTTTGGGCAACAGATGGACTACCCTTTTGCAATGAAGATACTTTTATATCCAGGTCAGAAGGTGAGCCAATAGATAAGTAACACTCCTCATCAGCTTCATTGTGATTATCTTTTAGTTTTTTACTTGACATTTTTCTCAAGTCAGATGTATTTTTAGAATGAACATCAGTTGCCAAAATTTTCTGATGAACCTCATGGTCCTGAACTGCAAAAAAAATTGTATGAAGATGTTAAAAACTCTTTAAATAACATTAGAACAAAATGTGCTTTCCGAAGTTCAGCAACAATTTAATTAGACAGTTTTCAGAAGACTCACAAATCTTCAAGTTTATAATCAAAGATTTAGGAATAAAATATGCAAGTACTTTAAAAATTCTAAGTTATGAAATTAATAAACTGAAAGATGTATTTGGTCCATGCTCCACAGTTCTGAAATGAGTAAAAGCTTCAAACATAGAAAATTCACAGTTCTATTGATACATTAAATTTATTCAAGATTTGAATACCGTCAAACTCATAGAAGGAGAGATTAGAAAAGTGGATGCCAGGGACTGGGAGGAGGGAGAAATTCAGAGTTGTTGATTAACAGATGCAAAGTTTCAGTTGTACAAGATAAATAAATTAGATATCTAGTGTACAACATTGTGTCTACAGGTAACAATACTCTACTGTACACTTAAAAATCTATTGAGATCTCACTTAAAACATTTTTACCACAACAAAATAAAAAATGTTTTAGAGATTTGAATAAATCTATATATAGCCTCTTGATCAAAGTGGAAGTGGAGAGTGAAAAAGTTGGCTTAAAGCTCAACATTCAGAAAACGAAGATCATGGAATCCGGTCCCATCACTTCATGGCAAATAGATGGGGAAACAGTGGAAACAGTGTCAGACTATTTTTCTGGGCTCCAAAATCACTGCAGATGGTGACTGCAGCCATGAAATTAAAAGACGCTTACTCCTTGGAAGGAAAGTTATGACCAACCTAGACAGCATATTAAAAAGAAGAGACATTACTCTGCCATCAAAGGTCCATCTAGTCAAGGCTACAATTTTTCCTGTGGTCATGTATGCATGTGAGAGTTGGACTGTGAAGAAGGCTGAGCACCGAAGAATTGATGCTTTTGAACTGTGGTGTTGGAGAAGACTCTTGAGAGTCCCTTGGACTGCAAGGAGATCCAACCAGTCCATTCTGAAGGAGATCAGCCCTGGAATTTCTTTGGAAAGAATGATGCTAAAGCTGAAACTCCAGTACTTTGGCTACCTCATGTGAAGAGTGGACTCACTGGAAAAGACTCTGATGCTGGGAGGGATTGGGGGCAGGAGGAGAAGGGGACGACAGAGGATGAGATGGCTGGATGGCATCACTGACTCGATGGACGTGAGTCTCAGTAAACTCTGGGAGTAGGTGATGGACAGGGAGGCCTGGTGTGCTGCGATTCATGGGGTCACAAAGAGTCAGACACGACTGAGCGACTGATCTGATCTGATACATAGCTAAGAGCTTCCCAGGTGACTCAGAGGTAATGAATTTGTCTGCCCAGCAAGAGACCTGGGTTTGATCCCTGGGTCAGGATGATGCCCTGGAGAAAGAAATGGCCGCCAACTCCAGTATTCTTGCCTAGGAAACCCCATGGATAGAGGAGCCTGGCGAATGGAGTTGGAAAAGAGTCAAACACTACTTAGTGACTAAACAACATACATAGCTAAAATAAGTAATAGGTAATCCTTGAGAAATTATGAGATTCAATCTTTAGGTTAAAAGTTGAGTAAACTAGGGCAGCTAGAGGAGCACACTTTTGCACATATGCATACACATGTACATATGGAACAGATATATATAGATATATAATATACATGTCTACATAGAGAGAATATTAATATATATATATATGCATGTATGTATTTAAAGAGATGACACTTTGGACTTCAAAATCTAAGAATGTATAAATTTTAAAAAATAAATAAAAAAAACAATTTAAGAATGTACTTAACCAGTGGGAGATGTTATCTCATTACAGCTTTGATTTGCTGTAATAATAATAATAACAACAATCTCTCATAATAAGCAATGTTAAGCATCTTTTCATGTGTTTATTAGCCATCTACATGTCTTTCTGGAGAAATGTCTGTTTAGGTCTTTTTCCCACTTTCTGACTGGATTGTTTGTTTTTCTGGTATTGACTTCTATGAGTTATTGTAGATTTTGAAAATTAATCCTTTGTCAGTTGTTTCATTTGCTATTATTTTCTCCCATTCTGAGGTTGTCCTTCACCTTGTTTATAGTTTCCTTTGCTGTGCAAAGCTTTTAAGTTTAATTAGGTCCCACTTGTTTTTGTTTTTATTTCCTTTACTCTAGGAAGTGGATCATAGAGGATCTTGCTTTATGCCAACGAGTGTTCTGCCTATGTTTTCCTCTAAGTTTTATAGTTTCCTGTCTTATATTTAGGTCCTTAATACATTTTGATTTTATCTTTGTGTATGGTATCAGGTATGTCTGACTCTTTTGCAACCCCATGGTCTATATATATTCCATGGAATTCTCCAGGCCAGAATACTATAGTGGGAAGCCTTTCCCTTCTCCAGGGGATTTCCCAACCCAAGAATCAAACCCAGGTCTCCTGCACTGCAGGCAATTCTTTACCAGCTGAGCCACAAGGGAAGCCCACATGGTGCTAGAAGTGTTCTAACTTCATTCTTTTACATGTAGCTAATCCAGTTTTCCCAGCACCACTTATTCAAGAGGCTATCTTTGCCCCATTGTATAGTCTTGCCTTCTTTGTCAAAAAGAAGGTACCCATAGGTGTGTGGGTTTATTTCTGGGCTTTCTATCTTGTTCCATTGGTCTATATTTCTCTTTTTGTGCCAGTATCATACTGTCTTGATGACTGTAGCTCTGTAGTATAATCTGAAGTCAGGAAGGTTGCCTCCTCCAGCTCCATTCTTCTTTCTCAAGACTGCACTGGCTATTCAGGGTCTTTTGTCTTTCCATATGAATCGTGAAATTTTTTGTTCTAGTTCTGTGAAAAATGCCACTGGTAATTTGATAGGTATCTCATTCAATCTGTAGATTGCATTTGGTAATATAATCATTTTCACAATATTGATTCTTCCTACCCAGGAACATGGAGTATCTCTCTGTTTATGTCATCTGATTTCTTCATCTGTGTCTTAAAATTTTCTGTAAACAGTTCTTTTGTCTCCATGCTGCTGCTAAGTCGCTTCAGTCATGTCTGACTCTGTGCGACCCCATAGATGGCAGCCCACCAGGCTTCCCCGTCCCTGGGATTCTCCAGGCAAGAACACTGGAGTGGGTTGCCATTTCCGTCTCCAATGCATGAAAGTGAAAAGTGAAAGTGAAGTCTCTCAGTGGTGTCCGACCCTCAACGACCCCATGGACTGCAGCCTTCCAGGTGCCTCCATCCATGGGATTTTCCAGGCAAGAGTACTGGAATGGGGTGCCACTGCCTTCTCCATTAGGTAGGTTTATTCCTGGATATTTTCTTCTTTTTGTTGAATGGTGAAAGGGATTTATTCCTTAATTTCTGAGATTGTTCATTATTAGTATATAGGAATGCAAGTGATTTCTGTGTATTGATTTTGTATCCCACAATTTTGCTGAATTCACTGATTAGCTCTAGTAATTTTCTGACAGTATTTTTAGGGTTTTCTGTGTATAGAGTCATGTCGTCTGCAAACAGTAGGAGCTTTACTTCTTTTCCGACCTGGACTCCTTTTATTTCTTTTTCTTCTGATTGCCATAGCTATGACTTCCAAAACTATGTTGAAAAACAGTGATGAGAGTGGACACCCTTGTTTTATTCCTGATCATAGAAGGAATGCTTTCAGTTTCTCACCACTGAGAATAATGTTAGCTGTGGGCTTATCATATATAGCCTTTACTGTGTTGAGGTATTCAGATGCAGAGTTTCAAAGAATAGCAAGGAGAGATAAGAAAGCCTTTCTCAGCGATCAATGCAAAGAAATAGAGGAAAACAACAGAATGGGAAAGACTAGAGATCTCTTCAAGAAAACTAGAGATACCAAGGGAGCATTTCATGCAAAGATGGGCTCGATAAAGGACAGAAATGGTATGGACCTAACAGAAGCAGAAGATATTAAAAAGAGGTGGCAAGAATACACAGAAGAACTGTACAAAAAAGAGCTTCACAACCAAGATAATCACGGTGGTATGATCACTCACCTAGAGCCAGACATGCTGGAATGTGAAGTCAAGTGGCCTTAGAAAGCATCACTACGAACAAAGCTAGTGAAGGTGATGGAATTCCAGTTGAGCTATTTCAACTCCTGAAAGATGATGCTATGAAAGTGCTGCACTCAATAAGCCAGCAAACTGGAAAACTCGGCAGTGGCCACTCGACTAGAAATGGTCAGTTTTCATTCCAATCCCAAAGAAAGGCAATGCCAAAGAATGCTCAAACTACCACACAATTGCACTCATCTCACACGCTAGTAAAGTTATGCTCAAAATTCTTCAAGCCAGGCTTCAGCAATATGTGAACTGTGAACTTCCAGATGTTCAAGCTGGTTTTAGAAAAGGCAGAGGAACCAGAGATGAAATTGCCAACATCTGCTGGATCATCAAAAAAGCAAGAGAGTTCCAGAAAAACATCTATTTCTGCTTTATTGACTATGCCAAAGCCTTTGACTGTGTGGATCACAATAAACTGTGGAAAATTCTGAAAGAGATAGGAATACCAGACCACCTGACCTGCCTCTTGAGAAACCTATATGCAGGTCAGGAAGCAACAGTTAGAACTGGACATGCAACAACAGACTGGTTCCAAATTGGGAAAGGAGTACGTCAAGGCTGTATATTGTCACCCTGCTTATTTAACTTCTATGCAGAGTACATAATGAGAAACGCTGGACTGGAAGAAGCATAAGCTGGAATCAAGATTGCCAGGAGAAATATCAATAACCTCAGATATGCAGATGACACCACCCTTATGGCAGAAAGTGAAGAGGAACTAAAAAGCCTCGTGATGAAGGTGAAAGAGGAGAGTGAAAATGTTTGCTTAAAGCTCAACATTCAGAAAACGAAGATCATGGCATTGGGTCCCATCACTTCATGGCAAATAGATGGGGAAACAGTGGAAACAGTGTCAGACTTTATTTTTCTGGGCTCCAAAATCACTGCAGATGGTGACTGCAGCCATGAGATTAAAAGACGCTTACTCCTTGGAAGGAAAGTTATGACCAACCTAGATAGCATATTCAAAAGCAGAGACATTACTTTGCCAACAAAGGTCCGTCCAGTCAAAGCTATGGTTTTTCCTGTGGTCATGTATGGATGTGAGAGCTGTACTGTGAAGAAAGCTGAGCGCCAAAGAATTGATGCTTTTGAACTGTGGTGTTGGAGAAGACTCTTGAGAGTTCCTTGGACTGCAAGGAGATCCAACCAGTCCATTCTGAAGGCTATCAGCCCTGGGATTTCTTTGGAAGGAATGATGCTAAAGCTGAAACTGCAGTTCTTTGGCCACCTCATGAGAAGAACTGACTCATTGGAAAAGACTCTGATGCTGGGAGGGACTGGGAGCAGGAAAAGAAGGGGACGACAGAGGATGAGATGGCTGGATGGCATCACTGACTCGATGGATGTGAGTCTCAGTGAACTCCGGGAGTAGGTGATGGAAAAGAAGGCCTGGCATGCTGCTATTCATGGAGTCGCAAAAAGTCAGACACTACTGAGCGACTGAACTGAACTGAACTGATACTGAGGGAGGTTCCTTCTATGCCCATTTTTTGAAGAGTTTTAATCATAAATGTGTGATGAATTCTGTCGTAGGCTTTTTCTGCATCTATTGAGAGGATCATGTGGTTTTTTCTTTCAATTTGTTAATACAGTGTATCACATTGATTGATTTGCATATAATGAAGAATCTTTGTATCCCTGGAATAATCCAACTTAATCATTGTATATGAGCTTTTTAATGTGTTGTTGAATTCTGTTTGCTAGAATTTGTTGAGGATTCTTGCATCTATGTTCATCAGTGATACTAGCTTGAAGGACATAAATATAAGATATATGTTTGTATATAGAAAAGCTAAATGATACAAAAATAAGACTTTTCACAAAATGCCCATACAAATCAATCCAACCTCAGTGAAAACCATAATAAAATTTTACTGGAAACAATAAAGTTCATAGAAAGTAAAAACTTCTAAGTGGCAGAATAGTGACTATAAACACCTTTATATTACCATATTGCTATAAAAATACTATTAGTTAAACAGTATTGTGTTGACATTAAGAATAAACAAGTGGACCAAAATTCAAAAGTACATTGAGGGACCTCCCTGGTGGTATAGTGGATAAGAATCCATCTGCCAATGCAGGAGACACATCCACATGCCGTGGAGCAATTAAGCCAGTGCACCACAGTTACTGAGTGTGAGTACTGCAATTACTGAAGCCCAGGAGCCCTAGAGCCTGTGCCCTGCAACAACAGAAGACACTGCAAGGAGCAGTGTGCACACCACAATGAAGAGTAGCCCCCACTCACTGCAACTAAAGAAAGCATGCAGCCAGTAATGAAGACCCAGCACAGCCAAAAATAAATAAACAAAAAATATTTTTTTAAAGCTTATTGAATGATATATGATAAAAGTAGCCCACTGAGACGAGAATGGATCAAGTAACTAATGAACGCACCTAACACAAATGACCATCATGAAGAAAGTATTTAATAAAATTATAACATTATGTCACATTATATACCAAAACACATTCCAGATGGATTAAAAGTTTAAATTAAAAAGAAAGATGCTAAGATGAAAATCTAAGTATTATATATACTTTCAGGATAAAACAAATCTTTTAGCCAAAACAGGAAACGGAAAAAAGAAATCCAACATTTGACAAGTCAAATAAAAAATGTTACCTATCATATAAGATACTATAACCAAAATCTGTAATAGTTAAGGGATCATTTGGAAAAATACCTGTCACACATATTACAGACTTTTAATTACATATATTCAATTTAAAGACTTCTCATAAACCAGAAGAAACAAATGGGCAAAGCATATGGACACATAACTAAGATAAAAAGAAATTCAAATAGCCAGTAAACTTATAAAAAGGTGTTCAAACTCAGTGGTAATCACAGAAATACACTAAGGTAACAGATTACTTAATACTGATCAAACTAGCAAAAAAGTAGAATAAAAATCTATCAGGTGAAAGGTACATTCTTACATTGCTGGTAAAAAGTAAACTGTGAAAGTCTCTTTCTCAAGTGTGCATACACATGCACACATAAACACACACATTTATATATGCATTCATTAAGGAGCACCAATGAACATATGGAAGGATTCAAAGTTACCTCAGGAGGATGAGGGAAATAAGGATTAGTAGTTTTTTCTTTTAAATCTTTGACTCTTACCTCAAATGAAGCACTTTTCTAACTTGAAAAATATAAATAAAACTTTAAAAAGCAGCACCACATATAACTGACTAAAAGAAATGGAACAAAAGGAGAAGAAAGAAAAAGAATACTGACCACACATAGTCAAACAGCAAATCATTATGCTGTATTCCTGAAACTAATACTATATAAATTATACCTCAGTTTTTAAAATATGCTCAAGAAGTCTGTGGAGAAGCCCACATGGGAGAAAAGAAAGTAAGGCTTCCTGCCAGCAACCAGCCCCACATGAGTGAGTCATCTTGGAAATAAATCCTTAGCTCCAGGCAAGTCTTCAGATGACTGCAATCCTGGCCAACATCTTGACTACAACCTCATGCCAGTACCATCTAACTAAGCTGCTTCTGAATTCCAGACCCACAGAAACTGTGTAGACAATAAATGTTAAAAGAAAAGAAGAAGACAAAAAGGAAAGGAAAGGGCAAAGAGAAATCTATTTGAAAATTCTTAAAGCTGTGGTCCCTATAATAATTCTTAATGTCTCTTGCCACATTCCTAGTAAACAGTGTTCCTACAACTAAAACAAAGACAATAATCAGATAAAACCATTGTTCTGCAAATCAAAACAACGATGTACCTACCAACTCACACCAGTCAGAATGACCATCATTAAAAAATCTACAAATAATTAATGCTAGAGGGGGTGCACAGAAAAGGGAACCCTCTTACACTGTTGGTGGGAATGTAAACTGGTGTAGCCACTACGGAACACAGTACAATTTCCTCAAAAAATTAAAAATAGAAGTGCCACATGATCCAGCAATCCCACTCTTGAGCATATACCCAGACAAAACAATAATTCAAAAAGATAATGGGCCCTTATGTTCATAGTAACACTATTTACAACTACCAAGACATGGAAACAACCTAAATATCTATCGACAGATGAAGGGATAAAGACGAGGTGGTGTATATGTGTGTAACATATACACACGCCCACAGGCACGCGTGCATGCACATGTGCATGTGCACTATAATATCACTCAGCCATTACAAAGAACAAAATAATTCCATTTGCAGTAAATGGACGGACCTAGAGATTAAGGTCCATCTTAGCGAAGTAAATCAGAAATAGACAAATACTATGTGATATCACTATACATGAGATTTAAAACATGACATAAATTAATATATCTATGAAACAGAAACAGACTCAGAGAGAACAGATTTGCAGTTGCCAAGGGGGAGGGAGGTTGGGAAGGGAAGGATAGGGAGCTTGGGATTAGCAGACACAAACTATTGTATACAGGATGGATAAATAACAGGGTCTTACTGTAGAGCACAAGGAACTATCCTGTCTATTCTATGATAAATAGAAAAGAATATTAAAAAGAATATATGTACATATATATGTATAACTGAGTCACTTTGCTTTGGCAGAAATTAAACACAACATTGTAAATCAACTATATTTCAATAAAAATTTTAAAACTTATTCATGTTAAACACACACACACACACATACACACACACATACCAACAATGGACTTGAGAGAGACTCAAAAACAACTTCATTTATTTCACAATTCTATCTAGGCTGACCCTGACCTTGTCCCACCAAGACAACATATGTGCTTGACCTTAAGCATTTTTACCTTTTAACATATACCGAGGCAAATATTACCCATGGGGAGGCTACCAACCTGATTTGCTGACAGCTTCATTTGGTTCTACAGTTAACTGAAGAGGGACTTCTTTCTTCCGTGAAGAAACTGGACCTGACTTTGGATGTGATTTCTGGCTCTGAGTCTAAAAGAGATACAGCATTAGATCTACTCTATTTAATTACCAATTTTGATTAAACATATGTTTTTAAATTGAAAAAAAAATTGCAAAACATGAAACGAGCTGGTAAAGTTGCATACTTAAATAACACTGTAGAAACCAAATTCATATAACCTACCATAGAAACAATGCTGCTACTGCTGCTGCTAAGTCGCTTCAGTCATGTCCGACTGTACAACCCCATAGATGGCAGCCCACCAGGCTCCTCTGTCCCTGGGATTCTCCAGGCAAGAACACTGGAGTGGGTTGCCATTTCCTTCTCCAGTGCGCGAAAGTGAAAAGTGAAAGTGAAGTCGCTCAGTCCTGGCCGACTCCTAGAGACCCCATGGACTGCAGCCTACCAGGCTCCTCCGTCCATGGGATTTTCCAGGCAAGAGTACTGGAGTGGGGTGCCATTGCCTTCTCCATAGAAACAATGAATAGCTTTTAAAAACCTAAAGAAGATTAGATAAATAAATTGCTATATAGGCATTTAACATCACAAATACAAGAGAAATGAATAAAGTACAGCAATATGAATGATTATGTTAAACAAACAAAAGCAAGGTGCAGAAGACTGTGAGATCAGAGACATGAAGATCAGAAACTGAAGGTAAGAGTAATACACTGAAAATAGAGACATTAAGTAGAAGTATTCAAAATGCATCTTCTTCCTTGTCCCCACTAGGCTGAGAACACTCATTGTTAAAATCAGACACCCAAGCAGGAGAGATTTCTTTGTCAGAAAAACTTATCAAGTCAAGACAAGAAAGCCTGCAGATATTAACAAGAAGCTTTTCACAATGACATGGCCACACAGATCACACTGCAGCGAAATCTAACAATGTACAACTCTTAAGTATGCAGAGTTTCCAATTACCATTTTAGTTTTACACTCCTAACAGTGAGGAGCCCAATAAGGATCACTGGAATATTTGACAAAGGTTCTAGTGTAAGCATTTGACTCAGATGGTAAAGAATCTGCCTGCAATGCAGGAGACCCAAGTTCGATCCCTGAGTCAGGAAGATCCCCTAAAGAAGAGAATGGCTACCCACTCCAGTATTCTGGGCTACCCACTCCTGACCTTGTCCCATCAAGACAACATATGTGCTACCTTAAGCAATTTTACCTTTTAAAATATACCGAAGCAAATATTACCCATGGACAGAAGAGTCTGGCGGGATACAGTCCATGGAGTCTCGAAGAAAAGGACCAAACTGAGCGACCAGCACACACAATGGATAATGTTAAATTAAAATTCTCTCTCCAAACTAGGGCTTATCAGGTGGTACAGTGGTAAAGAACCCACCTGCCAATGCAGAAGATGCAGGTTTGATCTTTGGTCCGGAAAGATCCCCTGGAGAAGGAAATGGCAACCCACCCCAGTATTCTTGCCAGAAGAACCATGGACAAAGGAGCATGGCAGGCTACAGTCCACGGGGTCGCAAAGTGTCAGACATGACTTAGTGACTGAACAACAACAAAGTTATCCATTTGGGGAACCTCCAGGATTCCAATATGTCATGCCATCCCTGCACATGTGTCAAAAGCTCTGCTTTTCCTCAGTGGACTCACTCTGTTTGGGCCAACCTAAAATCTTCAGCTTTTGCCCCAAATCAGCAAATACTCTCAGGGAAGAAAATGACTAACAATCATCAACTCCTATTCTAAGGATTTCACTTTCTTTTTTAGTTCATCTAATCCTTGTGCTTCCACAACTCCCATGTCTCTAAAAAACATGAGGTTTTTTTGCATTTCATTCTTTTTTTAAACTAGCTGTTGCAGCAGAAGCATTGACCTACTGCAATCTGTTACATCCTACCTGAAAGTAGAACCTCTACCCTTGATATCAAAGCCCCACAAGAACATTTTAAGAAAAGAAAAAGAAAATATTGTTCATGAACACAGATGCAATCGTCTTAAAATATTAGCAAACCAAATCAGAACAAGTTAATACTTCATGACCAAGCCAAGACTATCCCAGGAAACTTAGTTGATTTAACTGTCAAAAATTAATATAATTTATCACATTAAAAAAAGTCTCTCAATTATGACAACAGTGGATGTCTTCATTCCTTGGAACCAAAAGGCTATATGTGGTTAATTATTTGCTTATACAAGTTTCTAGTGAATGTTATTTCTAGCATTACAGGTATTCCTCTCAGATACTGCAAATTCAGTTTCAGACCACCCCAATAAAGCAAGTACTACAATAAAGCAAGGCACATGAATTTTTTATTTCCCAGTGTATATAAAAACTGTTTCCACTAAACTGTAGTACAGTAAGTGTGCAATAGCATTATGTCTAAAAAAATCTGCATACTTTAATTTAAAAATATTTATTGCTAAAAAATGTTAACCATTATCTGAGCCTTCTAGAAGTCATAATTTTTTTGCAATAGTAACTTCAAAGATCTCTGATCATGGATCATGACAAATATAATAATCATAAAAATGTTTGAAATATAGTGAGAATTACCAAAACATGACATAGAGACATGAAGCAAACAAATGCTGTCAGAAAAAAGAGCGCTGACAGACTTGCTTGACAGAGGGTTGCCACAAACCTTCAATTTGTAAAAAATGCACTATCTGTGAAGGGCAACAGGCAAAGCACAATATACAATGTATGTCTATATACAATTTTCCTCTTCAATTACTATTGTGCTTTTGAATAATTTGTCCTCGATCATTAGCTTCAAAATCTCTATTTCAAAGGTGGCTATTTTGTAGAGTTAGGTCAACATATCCTCTTAAGATATATAACCAATAAAAGACTGATTTCCCTGTTTAGCAATAAACTGCCTTCAGTCAGAGTGAAAAATAATTGTGTTATAATTTGATGATTCTAATTCCCAGACCTCCAATTTCAACCACAGGACCAAAATTTTCATAAAATATCTCTAAATTTCATGTAAACTCAATGGAAATATAGGATTCCTTCTAAAGAATAACATTTACAAACTAAAATGTATCTAATTTTGTGTATTGAGCTTTACTCATTAAGCTCTCCTTTTTGACTTACCTCTTTGCTTGATGACTGAATACAAATGTCTTTTGTTTTAGGTGTTGAATAAAGCACTGATTTTGTGGCATTTTTGCTAAAATCATTGGCAAGACCTAAAAAGTCAAAAAAAAATTTAAATGTATAAAAATTTTTGGTTACAATTAAAAGAAGCCCTATATGACACATGAAGAATTCTTTTGATTCTTTTAAGCACAATTAATTTAACTGAAGTACAGACATCAACTCAATATTCAAATGTACCTAGAAGGCATTAGGAACTGAAAAAGACAGAAAAGATTCCTGAAGAAGTATGTGCCAATTCATCTTTCAGAACTTAACAAGAGATACTTTTCCACTATGTGTGTTTTTCTTTGGTTGGCTTTTTTTGTTTTGCTTTGTTTGTTTTGGTTGGCTTTTATTCCAATTCCTTCTGATATTAATCAGCACTTAGAAAAGTTTCCTAAAAGAAAACCTGCCATAATATATCTTTTCTTTAGGAAGGGGTGCAAATCACCAAATGTTATTACAAGCTCTTTAGAGATCTCAAGAATTCTGCACATTTATTTCCATTAATAAGATACTTCCTCTAGTGTATGATAATTATTTATAGAATTCCAGACTATAGGAATCTAGTGTGAACTAAAGGGAATAACAAATTATTCTCATTTTTGCCAGTATTATCTTCAGTATGGAGAAGGAAATGGCAACCCACTCCAGTATTCCTGCTGGGAAAACCCCATGGATGGAGGAGCCTGGCGGGCTATAGGCCATGGGGTTGCAAACAGTTGGATATGACTGAACAACTAACACACATCTTCAGTATACCAGAAGGTATATGAAGGACTGAACATGTACTCAAAATTCCTGGGAAAATATATACTGAAATGCTGGAACATATTTGCTGAATTTGATGTCAATGGACAAATTTATATTTCAGCCATCCCAATCCACAAAGTGAAACCTTACTTTTTTCTTCAAAACAGTCTATTAAGACTTCCAGTATATTCTGGCCTTGCTCTGTATTAATGTCAGGTACCCTAGTAAGAAACAAAGAAGGGAAAATGTTAATGTATCATTTCTAAAAGGTATTTGCTAATTATTAATATCTATCTTAAAAATTCCATATCTCCTTATTACAAAATGCTAATTTTTACTTAATGAGAAAAATATCACCATTAAAATCTGAGGATAAAACAAGTATTTGAGAGACCAAGAGTTATCAAAAAGTATATGAAGCAGTATGTTATTGTCTACATTAACAATTATATTCCCTGATTGAATAGCCATATCTAAAGCTGTTTTAGACTACTGCTGTACCTAAAAAAGAACATAAAACTTTTTTGAACAAATTCAATCATTCTTGAAATGCTTCTTTAATACTCTATAGTCACAAGTCCTAACAGCTCCAAGTAACACAGTCTTCCTTATATTTCAAATGCACTTTTGATTCAATACCCTTAATCTTAAGAACTAATGAATCAATATAATTTTTAATTTAAATTAAATTTTTTAATTAAAAATTACATTGATATAATTTTAGATTCACATGCAGTTTTAAAAATAATATAAAAGAGATCCCTTGTTCACTTTATCCAGTTTAACATTTCACATAATAATACAATATATTATCAAAACCACGATATAGATATGGACAAAATCACCAATTTTATTCAGATTTTTCCAGTTCTACATGTACTTATTTGCATGTTTATGTTTGTGTATGTACTTAGTTCTATGCAATTTATCATATTTGAAGATTCAGTTATGACAATAGTTAAGGTACTGAACAGTTCCGTCACCACAAAGATCCTTCTATTGCCCTTTAGGATCACACCCACCTTTTCTTTTTCTTAGCCCCACAGAATAAACTGCATCTTTCTGTTAGTACCATTCAAAGTCTAGAGAGCTTTATCCATAGCTGTCATTTAGTCAGAACTGAAACTGCCTCTTCCTGATCCATCACTCATCAGGCGAATTTCTTTTATGACTGCCATTTAGCCAATGCACTGTTTGCACTAATATTTCTCTGTTAATATAAAATAACTAAGATGACTATACTTAACCAATGAGCATATAAATCTTTATTTTAGTCAGAGGTAATAGTTTTTCCTTTCTGCATTTAAAAATTCCACTTTCTAAAGATGGGAATAAAAATCATCTTAAAAGCTTAAGTATACAGACCACCTGGAAGGTCGGCAAAATCTTCTTCTATAGTCATTTTTGAGATGATCCTGAAAGAAAAGTAAATCGTCAGTTTGGTGAAAAGTTAAGTTCTTCATTTATTCATTCAGCAAGTATTTGCTGATTGCCTACTATAATACTGTAAAGAGGAATTCTTCTGGATCAAGTGATAAACAACTTGGCTCACATCCACTGTTTTCAAACCTTTTTTATATTATTTCCTTACCCTGGATTTTTTTCATCGTCTTCTTCCTCTTCCTACTCCTCCATCTCCCCCTACACCTCTTCCATCATCAAAATCATACTATCTGCGCTTCCAGTAACTCAAGTTAGTCCATCAACAGTATCTACTTATTTTCTTTCCTTGTAGATCAATCCCTCTAAATAATAGTAAAGAATAGACTGGGATAAAATGACAATGAAAAAGAGAATTCAGAGGACCATCTGCCGACAAATACATATAACAAATTTCTGAAAGATGGAAACAAATGAAACATGATAATTGATGAAACAGAATAAAAGCAGAAACAGCCTAAAGTAAGCTCAGAGGATACTGTCCTGGATGAGGAGTGAATGACCAACATAATGAAAATGCAAGAAGATTCATACCTAGGAAACCAAGAGGGAAATATCAGAAAAACTGAGGATTAAAAAGTGCTAGAATGTCTCCAAATGAGAAATTAGGTAACCCCAACAAAGAAGAGGGGTTTCTCACATGGTGCTAGTGGTAAAGAACCTGCCTGCCAATACAGGAGACATAAGAAATGCAGGTTCAATCCCAGAGTTGGAAAGATCCCCTAGAGAAGGGCATGGCAACCCACTCCAATATTCTTGCCTGGAAAATTCCATGGACAGAGAAGCCTGGCGGGCTACAGTCCATAAGGTCACAAAGGGTCAGACATGACTGAAATGACTTAGCAACAGAGAAGAAGCCCCTATCAATGGAAACGATTGGAAAAAATAAAACACATGGACATGTTGAAACTGGAAGTGTAAAACATATTTGTGATAATCTGGGTCCTATCTTTTAAGTATAAAATCTATAAAGTTAACTTTTCAAGTTGAAAATTGGGTAGTAATAAGATAAACAGTATGCTTTTAAAAATAAATAAATTATTATCAATATAAAATGTTCAGTAAGCTGTACTACTCCTTGGCCCAATGGGATATAAATAATCCCACTTCATGTGAACACTCTCTATACCCCACTCATGCTCTGACATTCTGACTTTCCTAATACTCTTACACACAACTCTAGGCCACTGTAGTTTCTACTCACAGGGACTGCTACCTTGCCTTTTGAATTGAATTATTCACAAAGATGAAGACATCTCTTAAGAGTTTAAGAAACCTGAGAGCAGAGACTTTGTCTTAAGCTAGCTTATATTCTTCCCAGAGCTTTGCCAGTGTTGTATACCACAAAAACATGTTATCTTTTTGACATGTTAAATAAATAAGACTAAAATTTATAAGATAAAAGTGTTTTTCTTTAAAGAAAATTAGTGTTTCACATAGCCTATTAATTTCAGGAAGTACCTAAGGAGCAAAAGATTAAATCTATTTTACAGATAGCAAACTAAGGAACAAAGACATCTAACGAGTCTGCATTTTATCACAAGATAGAAAATTAATGCAAGCACTTAGGTCTCTCATCAGCACTCAACATTCTGAAACACTTGAGCAAATCCTTGATAATTAATGTTAGTTAACTCCCTTCCAAGGTCTAATTTAAAGTCATTCTTCTAATTTAACACAATAAAATGAAAAAGTCGTATTTTCACATTGAATGTCTGAACATTAAATTAACACCTGTAAAGTACTCTGTTCCTCTTTTAAACAGAAAAAATTTAAGGCTAAGACAACACATTCCTTCAGCAAATATGAATCAAGCACCTACTAGAGGGCCAAATGCTATTTTGGCACAGTAGAAAACAAGAGAGACAAAGTCTTTTAATTTTAAATTAAAAGTTAGAATACAAAAATTATTAATTTTCAAACACACTCAAAAACTTTCAATTTCAACTCATCGTCATTCAATTTCAGATTCTTTCATTCACTATGAGATTATGTTTCTCAAAGAAAATAATATACATCACAGCTGCTGCTGCTGCTAAGTCGCTTCAGTCGTGTCCGACTCTGTGTGACCCCATAGACGGCAGCCCACCAGGCTCCCCTGTCCCTGGGATTCTCCAGGCAAGAACACTGGAGTGGGTTGCCATTTCCTTCTCCAATGCATGAAAGTGAAAAGTGAAAGTGAAGCCGTTCAGTCGTGTCCGACTCTTCACGACCCCATGGACTGAAGCCTACCAGGCTCCTCCACCCATGGGATTTTCCAGGCAAGAGTACTGGAGTGGGGTGCCATTGCCTTCTCTGATACATTACAGCAGAGTTTCTCAAATCTAGCATTGATGACATTTCGGGCTGAATGACTCATGAGGGTCTATCCCGTGCATTTGTAGGATACTTGCAGCATCCCGGGCCTCCACCCACTGGATGCACTTATACCCACCATCCACACATTTTCAAGACAACCAGAAATTTTCCCAGGCAACACCGAACACCTCCTGCAGGGCAAAATTACACCCAGTCTGAAATCACTAAAGTACAGGAATGACTGAGGATAATCTCTCAACTCCTTTCTCCCTTTGTCTTTTATATGAGTTATGATGCAAAGTCAGATATTAGAACTAAAAGGGTCAAAACAATTCTGACTTTGGGGGGACTTTCCCAGTAGTCCAGTGATTATGACTTTGGGCTTCCAATGCAGAGGTCGGGTAGTGGATTCAATCCCTTGTCAAGGAACTAAGATCCCACATGCCACATGGCACAGCCAAGCGGTGGAAGTGGAGTGAACTGTGGGAATTTGCTCCCAGCCAAATCTCAACAAACTTTCATGATCAAGTGATTCCTGGACAAGAAACAAAAGTAGAAAATCGTCCCATTCCCCAGTGGATTTGAATAAAAACTGGTAATAAAATCAAGTGCAAACACAAAAGATGACACTGGAGAAGAACCAAACTGGATCTATAAGGCATCCTCCGATCAAAAGAATAAGACACAGCAAACTGAACCAGCAGCTGCTCTTTCAGTTTCAGTGTTGTCTCTCTCCTCCTTAATCTGAGAAGCCAAGTGCAGTCAATGGGGAGGACCATTACAAAGAGAAGTAAAGAGAACTTTGAAAGGAGACACAAGGGCAATGTTTACTGAAGACTGACAGGAAAAGCAGGCAGCAGGAAAAGCAGTCAATGTGAGAACTAAGACAAGCTTCAACCAGTCTAAGCTTTCCATATTCTGAAGGGCATCATCCTAAAACTAGGAGAAATTTGTAAGGTGAGATCACAGTGAGAAAAGAGGTTGTTTATTAATAATATCATTGATATTATTATTGATCATAGATTTTAAACACATGCCAACATCAATATAAATAAAACACTGATCATGGTTTTTAAAAAAGAGAGAAAGAATGAGAAGATAAGCCATAGACCAGGAGAAAATATTTGCAAAAGGCACACCTGATAAGGGCTGCTATCCAAAACATACAAAGAACACTTAAAATGCAATAAAAAGAGGGGACTCCCCTGGAGGTCCAGTGGTTAAGGCTCCAGTTTCCAATGCAGAAGGTGCGGGTTCAACCCCTGGTCAGGGAACTAAGATCCCACATGCCTCCCAGCACCACTAACAAATAAAAATGATATTTTTTATCTCAATTAAAAAACAAATGGTCCAAAGACCTAAACAGATACCTAAGAAGATATACAGATGGCAAGTAAGCTTGTGAAAAGATGCTCTATGGCAAGTAAGCTTGTGAAAAGATGCTCTACATCATACATCAATGGGAAATGAAAACTAAAGACAGATAACACTATATATCTGACTGTGTGTCCAAAATCTGGAAAAATGACAATGCCAATTGTGGAACAATGCGAACTCTCATTTTGGAAGGCAAAACGATACAGCCACTTTTCCGGTGGTTTCTTACAAAAGTAAACATACTCTTACCAAATGACCCAGCAACAGTGCATTTTTCTTTAGTCAACAGTATTAAAGTGTTGGTATAGACAGTACTTTTTACCATGAACACATGCATTATTTACATTATATATAATTGTCGGCTGAAAAAAATGCACAACTTGAAATTTATAATTTTTATTTGGTGACCTTACTTAGGACCATAGCTCAGGAGAAAACTCTCAGAGAGAACTACTCCAAAGAGGTAACGGAGGACCTAGGCTATACAGGAGTTTGGGCTGGGGGGCGGGGGGGGGGGGGGGGGGGGGGGGGGGCGGGAATCAAGTATCAAAACTACTGCTAATCACGGAAAAAGACACCTCAAGCTAATGATTTTAGTACTTCTCTATAAATGCGAAGGCGCTAGAGTCCAGACTCACATAAGTCTCTTTATCTAGGGCCAGTAGCCTGTTTCCTCCATCCTGAAGTCCCCTCAGGCACACTTAGAGGCAGCTGCAGTTTCTGGTGGCCTGAAGGTGGGTTAGATTCTGTTTACTTAAGTGGAGGGCAATAATTTTTGTCCACAATAAACTTCTTTATGCATACAAGCATATATATACAATATAAATGGGAGTTCATCAATGCTGACGATCTTGAACGGGGAGATAAAGTAGAAACTAGGAATTTAGGATAGAGGCTGCTAAGGGTTGTATAACGTATAATAACCATAACAGGCTATGAGTTCGCCAATAGTCGGATACGAGACTCAGAGGCTAAAACAACAAAACCGTAAATCTAAACTACAGAAAAGGGAATACCAAGGAGTCCAGAAACTGTCCAATAAAAATGAGTTTCCGCCCCCTCAGTCATTCACCGCGTACACTTTTAACCAGTAGCTGCCTCTCAGAAACCTGTCAGAAACCTGCCTCTTTACACCAGCAATTCTGAAAGAAATGGTCAATTTCAAGGCTTTCCAACACTACCAAGGACAGAAAATTATTGGGAGGACTTGAACTGAAAGCTCAGTCGCTCAGTGGTGTCCGATTCTTTGCGACCTCATGGACTGTAGTCCGCCAGTCCCCTCTGTCCAGGGGATTCTCCAGGCAAGAATACTGTAGTGTGTTGCCATTTCTTCCTTCAGGGAATCTTCCCCACCCAAGGATCGAACCCTCCTCTCGTACAACTCCTTGCATTGGCAGGCAGATTCTTCACCACTGAACCACCTGCTGAATGCCTAGAAGTTAGGCTAAAAAGCAGAAATCACAAGATTCTCCAAAGAGAAAGTTACCCGTCACAACTGGATTACAAAAAGCCTGAGGAAACAACTGCAAGTAAAGTAACTCTGAATAGTGGCACCCGCTCACTTCCCAACTCAAAAAATTCGCGCAGCTTCCCATCGAAATCTCCAGAAGCGACGACGCTGGCCCGAAGCTTCATTCTCCCCGCCTCACCCGGTCCCAGGCCTGCACTTACCAGCCCCCATGCAGCCATGTTCCGGCCCGGCTTCGACCGGGCAGGGTTTTAGGGCGTAAGTCTACCCGGGTCAAAGCTCTGGGCAGCCCAGCGAGGATTCAATCACCCCAAAACCAGCCAGAAGGAAACCCAGCAGTGTCCTTAGGCGAGAGACAAAGGGAGAGGGCGGTCTCCGAGAGGCCCCAAGCTACCGAGCAAGCCCGCCCAGCCGCGCGCCGCTTACTACGCAATTTAAAACGGACTGCACATGCGCAAAATGGGCTTGCCGATTCCAAAGGAAGAAAACCGTTGTGTGCCCGCCCCCTCACTTGTACTCGCCCCTCCGCCTTTTCGTAGCCCCGCCCACCCGTAGTAGCCCCGCCCGCCCCACCCAGCAGCCCCACCCTATCCTCCCAAAGACTTAACGTCTCTTGCTCCCACAGCGTCCTTGTCACTTTCTGGCTCACTCTCACTCTTTCTCACGCGGAGGAGGTGTAAAACTTCTTGATAGTTACATTACAAAGTAAAATGTAATATTTGGAAGGGTACAAGGTAAAAAAATTGCTGAAAACAGTTAAAGAGTAATGTTTTACTGTGCAGGTTCATTAGCCACACCCTAGCCCACTTATGCCTCATCTCTGAAAGGAATAATGGTATATTAATAATAGTGATGGATGATGTATTCCCCCCACCATTATGTGGGGGGAGAGGAATTACTATTTTTGTGAGGCAGTGCTAACAAAATGATCTATGTAAGTACATACCATTTAAGTATGATGTCCTGAAAAGAATCCTAAATTAGAAGTCTTGAAACCTGCTCAGTGAACTAGCTATGTCATGTATGACAAGCTCTGGCACCATTTTGGCAGGTTCCTTATTTACATAATGGAAAAGTTAAGTTAGATGCTCTGAAGACTGAATGCTGCTGCTGCTGCTGCTAAGTCGCTTCAGTCATGTCCGACTCTCTGCGACCCCATGGACTGCAGCGTACCAGGCTCCTGCGTCCATGGAATTTTCCAGGCAAGAGTACTGGAGTGGGGTGCCATTGCCTTCAGTCGCATCAATCGTGTCCGACTCTGTGCGACCCCATAGACGGCAGCCCAACAGGCTCCTCTGTCTCTGGGATTCTCCAGGCAAGAGTACTGGAGTGGGTTGCCATTTCCTTCTCCAATGCATGAAAGTGAAAAGTGAAAGTGAAGTCGTTCAGTCGTGTCAAGACTTTTAGCGACCCCATGGACTGTAGACTACCAGGCTCCTCCCTCCATGGGATTCTCCAGGCAAGAGTGCTGGAGTGGGGTGGCATTGCCTTCTACAAGACTGACTTAGACCTGACCATTTTATGATTTTGTGACCTCTTTTATTATTTAATAAAAAATGTATCAGGGAACTCAAATCAGAAAATGGATTACCTTCTCTTAGGCAAGGAAAACGAAAGCAAAAATGAATAAATGGGGCTTTATCAAGCTAAAAATATTTTGCATGTTGGAGGAAATTATCAACAAAATGAAAAGGCCACCTATTGAAGGGGAGAAGGTATTTGCAAGTGGTACATACAATAAAGAGTAAATACCCAAAATATACAAAGCGTTCATATAATTTAACATCAAAAAACTGAAGAACCCAATTAAGAGTGAGCAGAGGAGCTGAATAGACATTTTCTAAGGAGAGCCAACCAGTCCATTCTAAAGGAGATCAGTCCTGGGTGTTCTTTGGAAGGCCTGATGCTTAAGCTGAAACTCCAATACTTTGGCCACCTCATGTGAAGAGTCGACTCATTGGAAAAGACTCTGATGCTGGGAGGGATTGGGGACAGGAGGAGAAGGGGACAACAGAGGACGAGATGGCTGGATGGCATCACTGACTCGATGGACATGAGTTTGGGTGAACTCCGGGAGTTGGTGATGGACAGGAAGGCCTGGCGTGCTGCAGTTCATGGGGTTGCAAAGAGTCAGACATGACTGAGAGACTGAACTGAAAGAAGTCATACAGATAATTAATAGGTACATTAAAAGATGCTCAACATGAAAAGGGACCCCTCCTACATTGTTGGTAGAATGTAAACTGGCACAGCTTCTATGGAGAACAATATGGAGGTTCCTTAAAAAACTAAAAATAGAGCTCCTATATGATCCAACAATCACTCTCTTAGGCATATATATGGAGAAAGCCATAATTCAAAATGATATGTGCACCCCAATGTTTATTACAGTTCTGTTTATAGTAGCCAAGACATGGAAGCAATCTAAATGTCCATCAACAGAGGAATGGATAAAGAAGGTGTGGTACATATATACAAAGGAATATTACTCAGTAGTTAAAAAGATGAAATAATGCCATTTGGAGCAACATGGATAGATCTGGAAATTATCATACTAAGTGAATTAAGTCAGAGAAAGACAAATATCTTATGATATCACTTATAGATAGAATCTAAAAAAAAAGATACAAATGAACTTATTTACGAAACAGAAACAGACTCACTTAGAAAACTAACTTATAGTTACCAGAAGGGAAGAGGGGACAGGGGAGGAATAGATTGGAAGTTGGGAATTGACATGTACACACTGCTATATTTCAATTGGTAATCAACAAAGACCTACTGTATAGCACAGGGATGCTGCTCAATATTCTGTAGTAACCTAAATGGGAAAAGAATTGGAAAAAAGAATAGAAAAAAAAATTGTTCAACATCTCTAATTATCAGAGAAGTGCAAATCAAAACCACAAAGACAAGTCACTTCATATGTTGGTCAGATGGCTATTATTAAAAAGACAACAAATAACATGTGTTGGCTAATATATGGAGAAAAGGAAACACTTGTGCACTGTTGGTAGAACTGTAGATAAGTATAGCCACTATGAAAAACAATATGGAGATAAATTTTAAATAGAACTATCATATGATTCAGCAGTTCCATTGCTGTGTATTTAATCCAAGGAAAACAAAATTCAAAAAAATACTAATTCATAAATATTTATGCATCTCTATATTCATAGCAGCACTGTTTACAACAGCCAAGAATGGACACTGCCTAAGTGTCCCTCAACAGATGAATGAATTAAGAATACCAGTAGCATCATTTATTGAATTCTTGCTATGTTTTAGGCATTTCAACTAGATCTCAAAACAAATTAATCCAGATTTCAACAACCGGATCATAAAAAAGAATAAAATCTTCCCATTTCTGACCACAGGGATGGACCTAGAGGGTAATATGCTATGTGAAATAAGTCTGACAAGAGAAAGGCAAATACTGTATGACTTCACTTTTATGTTTAGTCTAAGAAACAAAAGAACAAATGTAACAAGATCAAAACAGTTATAGATACAGAGAACAAACAGGTGGTTATTGGGGGAATGGGGGAGGCAAGAAATAGGTGAGGAAGATTAAGAGGTACAAACTTCCAGTTTCAAAATAAATGAGTCACAGATATGAAATGTATAGCATAGGGAATATAGTCAGTAACTATGTAATAAAATATATTATTTATTGAATAAATTCATTAATCAAGAGTTGAACAAATTTTTTTAATATGTAACGTTTTAACAAATGTTGTTACCAGAAAAGACTTTTTTTTTATAGGAAAGAAGCACTGAAAAATCAGACAAGTCCGAGTTTCACTCTACTTCACTAATTCTACCGTCATGAACAAGTTAAACTGTAAGTTTCTCAATTCTCCTGTCTGTAAAATAGGAATAATGTTAAAGTTGTTGAAATCTGGATTAATTTGTTTTGAGATCTAGTTGAAATGCCTAAAACATAGCAAGAATTCAATAAATGAGGCTACTGGTATTATTATGGTGCTTTATAGACTTGGGAATCCCAGGGACGGGGGAGCCTGGTGGGCTGCCGTCTATGGGGTCGCACAGAGTTGGACACGACTGAAGCAACTTAGCAGCAGCAGAAGCAGCAGCAGAAGTTTTGCCAACCAGACTATATTATATAATTTGGTCTCACACTTGAAATAGTAATACACACAATTATTTACTGAGTGCATACTGTATGGCAAGTTCTATCCTAAAAGTTCTCTGTGCAATAACTTATTTAATTCTTAGAACATTCCTATGAGAAAAGACAACTAATATTGACATTTTATAGTCAACAGAAACAGAACAGACTTTAAGTAACTGCCCAAGATCACACTACCATTAAACAGCAGAGCTGGGCATGAACCCATGTGCATAACTATGTAAAACTATGTGAACAGAATTGAGATCAGTGGTTACCAGAGGATGATGTCATGGGGGAAGAAGACACTGACTACAGAGAATCAGGAGGGAAATTTTTCCAATGGTGGAAATAATAATTTATGTCTTGATCATAGTGGTGGTTATATGTAAAAATACATATATGACTATATGTATTTTTCAGAACTCTTAAAACTGTGCTCATTTTTAAATGAACTCTGTTGTAAATTATACCTCAATAGGGGTCACACAGAGTCGGAGGCGACTAAAGTGACTTTGCAGCAGCAGCAGCAGCAGCAGGGGTTTCTCTGATCGATCAATGGTAAAGAATCTGCCTGCAATCTCCCCTGGAGAAGGAAATGGCAACTCACTCCAGTATTCTTGCCTGGGAAATCTCATGGACAGAGGAGCCTGGCAGGCTACAGTCGCAAAACAGTGGGACACAACTTAGAGACTAAATAATACCTCAGTAAACTTAACTTGAAAAATTAAGAACATGAGAGAGAGACATACAAACCAAATGCAGTGTGTGAGCTTTGATCAGAGTCTTCAGATCAAAGAAGCTATATTAGAGCATTAAGCAACAGTGGAAAAGTAAAATATTGACCATTGTATGACCGAGAATTGCAAATTTTCTTAGATATTATAATGCTATTGTTAATGTAAGAGAATGTCCTTATCCCATTTGTTAAGTATATTCACTTAGGTTTTTCTGACAAAATTATTTTCAGATTCAAAGATTCTACCGGACTGTAACTGCCAAGTTAATAAAGTGTGCTTGCAATATGCAGATAGATGGCAGCAATGTTCACCAAAAAATAAATAAATAAATAAATAATAATGTTATGCACTATGTCTTAAAGTCCTGCATTGAGCTGGTAATTTTAGAGTGCTGTATAAACTGATCCAGCATTAAGTTTCCTATGTTATTTTGGCACCAACCATTTGATTCTTAGTTGTAATTATACTTCGTTATATAATACACTGCTTCTCTTAACAAGAACATAACAAATCTTTATTCTCTAGTCTCCATTTCTGTTGCCTCTAGTTTACTTCTACACAATATAACTCTTTTCTCATAAAACAGAGCTTTTGTAATTTAAAACACACTTAGATTTTCAAAAATTTAATACAGTTCTGCATTACAATTTTAACCTTGCAAAGACAAATTACTTTGATGGTACTAGGCAAAAATTTAAACAATGTACATTCATACTTGGGCTTCCTTGATGGCTCAGATGATAAAGAATCTGCTTGCAATTCTGGAGACCTGGGTTCGAACCCTGGGTTAGGAAGATCCCCTGGAGGACAGCATGGCAACCCACTCCAATATTCCTGCCTGGAGAATTCCCATGCACAGAGAGCCTGGTGGGCTACAGTCCATGGGGTCATGAAGAGTGGGACATGACTGAGCGACTAAGCACTATTGACATAAATGTGCTCTAGATACATTATTTGAATAGATCATGGGCTTCCCTGGTGGCTTGAAAGGTAAAGACTCTGCCTACAATTCTAGGAGATCAAGGTTCAATCCCTGGGTTGGGAAGATCTCCTGGAGAAGGAAATGGCAACCCACGCCTATTCTTGCCTGGAAAATTCCATAGACAGAGGAGCCTGGTTAGTTATAATCCATGGGGTAGCAAAGAGTAGGCACCACTGAGCGACTTTCACTTTCACTTTGAATAGATACATTATTTGAAAAATGCAGTTTATCAAAGAGCAGTACAGAATTTACCTGATTATATAAATATACACAAATAGAGAAAAAGTACCAAAAAAGTTATAATACCCATCCAAACAATGCTAATGGTATAGATAATGGAATAACATGTAATTTTCATTGTCTTCTTTGTGCCTTTTGCTTTTGTCTAAGACTTACATAAGTTTACTTATAATTAGAAAAAATAAGAAATTATTTTAAATATGTATAGGAAATGATATATATTATAAACTCAAGTGCCTAAAGAAAGTTTAAACAACAAAATGCAAAAATTGTAGCTTGCTGGAAATACCTAACAGTAAGAATTTACAAGCTGAAAGAAATAGAAAGATAAACTACAAGCAAAGTTGTAAGCAGAAACGATGTGCTGTTTATATAGAGAAAATTTGTCAGACACTGAAAAACTGTTTTGCAAAATAGAGCTAGATTATAGAGCAACTCCAATGTTAGGATAACTTTTCCCTTATTCCTATAGACCTTGGAAAACTGTATTGATCTGGGATAAGTTACATAAATTCATGCTAGCTAATTTAGGTATTTGTCAGCTTACAGTATGGTTGGAAGGGATGGAAAAGTAATGTATTTTGGGCTTTTAGGAATGATTCCCAAACAAACACTACAGAACTGAATCACGAAGAGCCAATTGCATGAAGCAAAGTGAAGAACTGGGAAATCGATTTTAATGCTTAGTCTCCAGAAAGTCACCATAATTACCAAACTGCCATGTCAAGGAAGCCACCAGAAGCAAGAAGTCTCCATGAGCAGGAAACATCCTTACTGCTTCTGGCTTCAGAAGCACATTGTACCTGCCCTGATTGTTATCAGAAAACCGGTGTTCCATGCCTTGACTATCAACACTCATGAAACTGGTGATCAGACACTGAGACTTCTGATAACATTGCCACAGAAAAATCAGATGCCTATAAATCATGCTCACCTACAGAAAAACCAAAGGACTGAGAAAGAATGAGTTCTGTCTCCCCTCCTCCTTGCCAATATTGAATGCAGGCCCTCTCTAATTGCAAAGACTGAGAAATGTAGTTTTTAACTTTTAAGCCTCTGCAGTAAAGAATGGCACACTAGCAGGGGTTGGAATGGATGTAAAGCACCAGCCTATGGTTAACAAGGTTATTGAATTAAACCACTCTGACAGAGCAACTGTCACTTCTGTAACAGTGATTCCTTACATTTTTTTTTTCCTTTCTGTCACAGAAGATCTAGTAGAAACCTTTTCTGAATAAAAATGACTTACTATGGCACAAAGTTTTCACCTATAAAGTCGTGAAACATAAATGTATTCAGTTCACATATCTTCAAGATTTACTGCAATACATGGCGATACAAATGGCAATAAATTGTCAACAAACATTAAGTAAAACAAGGGTCAGAAATTAGGACGTACTAGAATGGCAACCCACTCCAGTACTCTTGCCTGGAGAATCCCATGGATGGAGGAGCCTGGTAGGCTACAGTCCATGGGGTCGCTAAGAGTCGGGCAAGATTGAGCGACTTCACTTTCACTTTTCACTTTCATGCATTGGAGAAGGAAATGGCAACCCACTCCAGTATTCTTGCCTGGAGAATCCCAGGGACAGAGGAGCCTGTTGGTGCCGGGGACCAGCCCCGGCTGATCCAGGGTATTCGAAGGAGAGACAGCGTAGGCGAAGATCAGGAGACAATTGCTTAATTAAATGTTAATTAAGGATATAAAGAGTAATAGAATGAGGATAGCTCAGTGAGGAAATTTAGTGGAGAAAAGCGGCTGAAATAATGATAGCTCAGTAAGGAAATTCAGTGGAGAAAAGAGGCTGAATAATTCAGCCAGAAGGTAAGAGAAAGAACGACATGGTGAGACTAAGTTTCGGTGAACAAGGCCCGCACTTTATTTTCCAAAGTAGTTTTTATACCTTAAGTTATGCATAGAGGATAATGGGGGAAGGGGTAGAGTCAGGCAGCAAGCCAGGCTTTCTTCCTGCAAGCTTATCATATGCAAAAGCTTAGGTGATTTGCATCATCTTCTGGCCCAGAGGCCTGTTAACATTTTAAGACCTTTTCTTCAGAAAACTTATTTTTCTCTAAAGGTGATTGGTCAGGAGCCACCCTCCAAAAGCATTAGATAAAGTTGCATTCCTACAGCGCAAAGATGTGGTGGGCTATAACAAGAAAAAGAATTAACTCAAGGATCCCAGGTTACAAACATTAAAGCTACTACTTATACCAATTATATTAATCAATACACTGCCAGGGACACAGCAGGTAAGGGATATGGAAACTTAGCAGCAAACATTGGCCCAACAAGTGAAAATCCCTTCACCAATACAATTTCTAATCAATCTTTTAACTACTCAAAAGAATCTGTGTTTAGACAGTTTAGAACATCTCCTGCCTCTCACAGTTGGGAGGCTCTGAACAATCACATGTGGCCGGAAAAACCTATTCAGGCAGGCTAGAGGATTTCCAAAGGAGTTTGTAGGTTGAAACACTGTCACACCCAGGAATTATTAACTGGAGCTGTAAGCTAACTCTTTTTTCAGAGAGGTAGTGGGGGACAGCCCCCCGTAAAGTCAGAGGTGTAGGTGAAAACACAAAGCAGAAAGTAGGCAGACTCTGGTTTTGGGGGTATATGCTCGAGAATTTCCAGGGGGACTCCTGAAGCTCGATCCCGCCTTTGCGTATACCGAGCCTCCTTCCTCATGACCTTTGTCATGGGCGGAGTTCCTCACGCTGTGATAGAATTCCAGTTGAGCTATTCCAGATCCTGAAAGATGATGATGTGGAAAGTGCTGCACTCAATATGCAATATGCACTCAATATGCAATATGCCGGCTCCCGGCATGTTGGGCTGCCATCTATGGGGTCGCACAGAGTCGGACACGACTGACGCGACTTAGCAGCAGCAGCAGCAGAGAGGGATTGGAGACTCTTATTCAGATTTACCGACGGAATCAATTTCAATAAATTGGATAATAAAGTATTTTAGAGACCCTTACATATTGTAAAAATGTGCATTCATTCACTTTAATTGTATTATAACATAGATGACTTATAGATAACAAAGAACATTAAGATATTGGTTTTATGTGAGTTAATCCATATACTTCACTCAAAGCTGTTGAGTTATATTTTTCATATATCATGATTTAAAGCAAATTCCTGTGATGAAGATGGTGATGATGACGATACTAGTTGGCTTTTGAATATTTTCAAGAATTTTATAGTAATATAATTATGTTTGTTTATGTGCTCAGTTGATCAGTTGTGTTCAACTCTTTGTGACCCCACTGACCGTAGCCTGCCAGGCTCCATGGAATTTTCCAGGCAAGAATACTAGAGTGGGTTGCCATTTCTTACTCCAGGGGATCTTCCCAACTCAGGGATTGAACCTGTGTCTCTTGCATCTCCTGCATTGGCAGGCGGATTCTTTACCAACTCTGCCACCTGGGAAGTCCATGAATGTTATACAGGGCAACAAAAGAATCATACATCAACCAATGTTCACACATATCAGAAAAAAAGAAATTCCTGTCACAGTGGAGGCTAAGAACTAGAATCATAACGTTTTTTTCAGCTGGAAAAATTTAATAAATGGTTACCACAATCTATAATACTTCTTATTGACTTTGACTTCAACATAATCCCTGTATTGAAAAACTCAGTTTCCTGTTGATACAGAGGCTATATGAGTAACTAAAATACAATGGAACAAATACTATAATAAAAAAATTCATAAAATGCTATGGGAATGCAGGATGAGAGAGACAAATGTTCCTCTTGAGGATGGGGAAGGATTCAGAAAATCTTCACAACAAAGATATACTCAATCTGGGTCTTCAAGGGCAAGCAGGGAGTTGTATTAACAAGAGGGCAGAAGGGCACCAAAGCAAAATGTACAGTGATTGGAAAGGTATGAGGAGATGGGAAAGACCATGAGTATTAAGACAACTGGGAGTAAGCAAAGTTACTAGAAGAGAGAGTATTTTTAAGGAGTAGATTTAAAAGGGTTAGGAACGACCTTGTGATGTTTGAGCATTTTGTTGGTGCTCAATTAATATTTAGTGCTGATGAAAAAGATAAAAGAATTAAACTGGAAGGACTGAGACTTCATAAAATGTTTGAAGCAGGGAAATGACTGGCTTATACTGCATTTTAAATGGATCAGAGAGGCAAAGAGTGGAAAATAGGAGGATGCTAGAAAGAAGCCAACCCACTCCAGTACTCTTGCCTGACAAATCCCATGAACGGAGGAGCCTGGTAGGTTGCACTCCATGGGGTCACTAGGAGTCGGACACGACTGAGCGACTTCACTTTCACTTTCATGCATTGGAGAAGGAAATGGCAACCCACTCCAGTGTTCTTGCCCGGAGAATCCCAGGGACAGGGGAGCCTGGTGAGCTGCCGTCTATGGGGTCGCACAGAGTCAGACACGACTGAAGCGACTTAGCAGCAGCAGCAGCAGAAAGAAGCCAGGGCTTCCCAGGTGGTGCTAGTGGTAAAGTATCTGACTGGCTATGCAGGAACTTAAGAGATGTGGGTTCCATCCCTGGGTCAGGAAGATCCCCTGGAGAAGGGCATGGCAAGAGCCTGGTTGGCTATAGTCCGTGGGGTTGTACAGAGTCAGACGCAACTGAAGCAACTTGGCATGCATGCAGAAAGCAGCCTGTTGCAGCTCTTAAGGCAAGAAATGAGGAAGCTGTTATCCCAGAACTGGTTTGTTCAAGGTCTGGAGCTAGTTAGCAGCAAAACTGGCTTCTCTCCCTCTGCTCCAACACTTTTTCTTACCTACAAATGTATTATTCACCACTTAAAACTTGCAATATCTGTAAGAGGATTTCTATTGTAATGGTGCAGTGGTATAATGATGTTGAAAGTCGTGGACAGGTCCAACTGGATAATTTCAGCAGGATTTTTGCATTTTGTCAGTTTTAGGGGGATATAATTTGAGCATTGTTATATTAAGGATCAATTTTACTTGCAAGTTGGCAAATCAAAGAAACTTACAGAAGTTGTTGAACTGGTTTTTCTTTAGTTTATTTTTTAAGTTAAGAAAGACATAATTAACTAGATGATTATTTCTCAGATATATTCCTATCTTTACATTTTTCTAGAGATATTCTTTCTCCCATGAAACTCTCTGGCCATAAGGCCAGTGACTACTTTTCTTCTATTCCAACCACTGATGATTACCAACATCCTGTCTCCTGCCCCTCTTCTTCATTTCTCAGTTCTCATCCCTCCTTTCACTTCCCCTTTGTATTATAGCTACCAGCTGTCAAGAAGGTGGATTAGGTCATTTGTCAAATTAGATTTTCCTTTGCCACTCAAATCACTTCCTTAGTATACTGAAACTAAAAATTAATTATGGCTTTGTCTCAAAAAATGTACTTGGACTTATATTTTATCATTTAAAGTTTGGGGTAGCAAGAAACAGGTCTCAATATAAAGGCAAGGCAGTAACTCTGAATCTTCCTCTCCCAATTTCAGTTTCAAGCTGCTTTGAGGTCCTTTAATGGACTGGAACCTGGTGGTCTGGAGTCTGCCAATAAGAAAGTAAAGCAGAGATAAAGAGGCTGATATTCCTTGGTTTATGCAGAAAGCCAATAAAGCCCCTGCACGGGGCTTGCTCTGTTCACGAAGGCCTCAGGCGCTCTCTCAATGGGGTTAAAGAGCACAGAGCCTTCTCAAGAGGGTCTTAGATGCCCGGGCAAGAAAGTGAACTCAGCCTCTGCACTCCAGGGGATCAGCCTGAAAAAGAGAGAGAGGGGGAGAGAGAGAGAGAAAGACGCGGGGACCAGAGCTCTGATGGAGCAAAGGTGTTTTAATCAACATGGTGTGGGCATATATACTGTCTTACAAGGTAGTTATTCTCAGCAAAGATAAAGATTAAAATTCCAGACTTACAAAACATAGGCGATCCATATTAGACAGAGAGAGTTGTAAACAATCACTTTTACCGTGAGGTTCACAAGAAGGAAGAGGGTATTTACCACCGTATAGACTAATGAAGGAAATGCCTGGATTCCTCAGTCCTGGAGAGGCTTGCCTCTCAATTCCTGAATATTCAGGAATTAATAAGGAACAGAGGATTCCTGACAGATCCAAAACAGCACACAGAAGCCTCCTGTTAAATGCTTCCTGACAAAGCTGTTTTCATTTTCATAATGTATCTGAACACTCTTTAGTTTACTGATAATCAGTCTGTATTGCTCTACCTGAGAAGAACTTACTTGTAAATCTGTGCAATTGCAATGGGTTTCTCTATAATTCCTTGCTCTATAGAACTTCTGTCACAATTAATCCTCAGACATTTCCTCTAGGTGCTCAGTCACCTAAGAATACTCTGTGGCCCAAAGGAACAATGTCTCTTTTTCTTTGAAGCTGAATAATTCAGTTTCTCATTTCACTAGAAATATTTTATTCAGACTATATATCAACTTTTTTTAAAAAACTTAAGCCAAATTTAATGGAAATCCAACCACTCATATTTCCTTGGGCCTCCTGCCCAGATTCCCCTAGATCTCGACCTAGAAAATGCACTAGTGCCCCTAAGACTCCAAGTCTTGAATAAAAACAGCTCAAATAAAAATTTCAGGCTTATCACTTAAAAGCAATGAGATCCAGATAACAGGAGAACTCACTGTTCTGAGGAGTTCTAAGAAGCCAGTGGGGCTCAGTGGACTCATACTCGTGTGGAGTGCCAGTCAGGGAAGATTCCAGGTATCTTCTGGTGGGTTATTGCTTGTATCTTGCCAACTATACCATGCATGTGAATGAAAAAGTTAATCAATAGTACATCTAAGAAAGAAATGGAAAACTTTATTCAAGCCAACCTGAGGATTATAACCTTGGGAACAACCTTTCAGAAAGTTCTAAGGACTGTTCTGCTTATTAGAGATCAAAACACCATTATATAAGTTTTTGAGACAAAGAGTTTTAGGTCAAAAACATATTGACAGTTTACACATGCCAGTACAAGCAAGTGGTGGGTCATCACACCTCCTTACCAGATTGAGAAGGAAGGTTATCTCCCAGGGAGGCCTGATTAATGCAGATACACAATATTGAACACACTGAAGGGGAGAGAAGAGGCCCAAGTGGGCAGAGAAAAATTTTATGTTTAAATTCTTCTTGTCTGGCTATAAAATAGGAATTTTATTTCATCATACCTCATTTTATAGACAATCTGATTCCTCACACCTACAGCTAAAGATACATTAGAACCATACTGGTGGGGAAAACCTCATGGTCTTTCCATTAGGAAAGGAGGCTCAGATTGGAGATTCCTGTATTGCTTTGACTGATGAGAATAGGCTAGTGTAACAGGGAAGAATGCTTAGGGCTGCATCCTAGACCTCAAGCAACTCTGTAATATTAAGGGTGAAATAGCAAATGGTGGAACCTCTCAAGCCCCCTGCAAAACAAATGAGATATCCTTCCTGTGTTCCTCTCTCCCATCATTCTTTGCACAGTGTTGTACCAAATCCAGTCTCTCAAGGACCATTTTCCACAAGCAAATAATGAATGCATTTGGGCCTCAGTGTAGCTCTATAAATCTTACTAGGTAGCAGTACCCCATCTATGCATCATACCATCGGTGATCCTCTGCTTAGAAAGCAAAAAAGAACAAAATATAAGCTTGAAAATTTACAGCTTTCTCTGCCAGACATATTTTTCCAAATATCCACTGGTAAATGACCAACTCAAAATATTGATTGACAAAGAAGGGAAAAATATCACATTCCCATAACTGCAGTTTACATTTAGTGAACCATCAAAATGGGTGTGGGATAAATAGCACCATTTTTCTAAAAATTTAAACAAAGTTCAGTTCTGAAATGCGGTCCTCCCTTGCTATCAGTAGGTGATCAGTTCCAGGACCCCCACCGATACCAAAATCCTTGAATGCTCAAGTTTCTTATATAAAATAGCAGAGCATTTGCATATAACCTACAAAATCCTCTTGTATACTTTAAATCATCTCAGTTATTTATTATACTTAATACAATGTATGAAAATAGTTTTCAAAACATGGGAAATTCAAGTTTTGCCTTTTGGAAGTTTCTGAATTTTTTTTCTAAAATTTTCTATGCATAGTCAATTGAATCCATGTAGAATCTGGATAGAAGACCAGCTGTACCTAAAACAGAATAGTATTAATACAGTTATCCTATGAAGTAATTTTTAATGAAGTGGAACTAATTCAAGTCATGTCTTCTTGGGATAAAAATGGGCAGCAACAAACAAAAAAGGTGGGAGAAAACAAACATGACCTTGGTGTCTCCCTGAAAGTCCATAATCTCCACATCTGTTCTTTTCATCCTCTGGTGATATTACTTTTCTGTTTATTTTGCTATTGTAATTCTAAACACATGTAGTTTCCTGAGAGATTACCCTCTCAAAGTTGGTCTACGCCTGTTCTTTCTTACTTCACAAAAAGTAAAGAAAAAAAAGTATGCATGTGTCCTATTGGTGGTTTAAACTCTTAGCTGGCACTTCCTCTTTGAACAGTTGCCCTTTGCTCGCACACAAGGGAGATCTCATTTTGTCTGAAACTGGATAAAGTTGAAACAAACCACATATCAACGAGAGGGTATGATGGCTAAGAAGCCCCCGAAACCAGCCCCTCGCAGGATCTTCCAAGAAAGGTCAAAGATTACTGCTCTACCCTTGTACTTTGAAGGTTTTTTATCAGTTAAACGGTCAGAATACCAGGTAAGTCCACAGATGATCATATTAAGCTAAAAGCTTCTGATTTAATATAAAATTTATTTTATGGTGACATGATGAAACAAGGGCCTTCTTGTTTCTGCTAGAATTGAACCTTCTTTCCTGAGGTAAGAAATATGATCCCAATTTGCATAATTTAAATACAACATATGGCGTGAACTCATATGTGTGTATATATGAGTATTATGTATAATAAGGTTCTAATGTTAAGTCACTAATGTAAAAAAAATTCCTAAATTTCCAAAAAATGTATTTAAACATCACAGAAAAGTTTAGCTTAGAAGATGATATGTTTGGTATATATTTTCTCTGCAATGTACTACTATGCTTCCATGATGATATGTACTATTAAGATAAAATTATACTATTCCTGAAATTAAAACCGGCTCCTATTCTGTTTGATTGAAGTTTTCAAATAATGATCAAATTATTTTTTATGACAAACTTTTGAAAAAATTGGGACAATAATAAACTTGACAATGTTTAAGATTCTGTATAGTTAGTTATATGTTCTAAGACACTTTCAAGATATTGATTTTAAAAGATGATACTTAGGGTGCTCTGTGGGTAGGTGTACACTAAACTACATAAATACATTCACTCTAAGAAAATTCACAAAGCACTCTGTATTTTTTAAACATAAAAATGAAAACTTATAATTAATTAAAATCAGTGCTTTTGAAATACTAATTGTGGATAATTTGAAATGAATAAGACATAAACACAGAAGTGTCTGTGACTAAAAAAAAAAGAAATAATTAACTTAGGTCAAATTTTATGAAATGTTAACATTAACTGAAGCTAGAAAAAAATTAGGTTTTTGAGAAATGCCTTAAGAAATGTTTAATTATAAAAATATATTTTCTGAGGATTTATTAATGCTTACAGAAAATTTGTGTACGTAAAAATATCTGTAGCAGCACAATCGCATTTCTTGTATACATAATCAGATCATTTAATATTGGAGAGGAAAGACATGGTAATTTGTATTCTGTTATGGGTGTTAAACATGAATTAGTAATATCTGTCAGTTACATGCCAGGAAAGGGGAGTTGGGAAAAAAATTTTTAGATTGTAATTTAAACTTGTCTATTTATTGAAATTTTTCCAAAGACTTTGTAATGACTGTTTCTGGTACTGGGTTCCCTTTAGTGTTTAAAAAGGGCATTCCATTGGTCTGGATAGTAGAAAAAACAAGGATTTTAGAGTGTCAGTAAAACATGTCTTTACCTAATGGTTTTGCCACTTATATTCTGTGACTTTATACAAGTTACTCAATTTCCTTGAGACTAAATTTCCTCAACTATAAAATGGAGAGAATATGACTTACCTCTCAAGGTATAATGCCTGGGATACAGTCAGTGCTTAATCAATTCATTCATTTAAGCAATGTTTATTTTGTGTTTCCTATGCACCAAACATCACACTCAGTTTCAGAGAATATGCATAAAATACAAAACCCCTACCTTCGTGAGGGTTAGGTTAGTCAGAAGTGATGACTCACTTACCCGAATGCCAGTCTAACTTTTCTTAGAAAGCATACTTTGAAACGGAAAGAATAAACTATAGGTGTAAATGTTTTGGAGGAAATCAACTTATGCTTCCAATTGAATTCATAGCAAAGTATCTTTTACTTATACATCAGAGAAAAGAGAGCAAGAGAATGACAGTAATGTCTACTAACAAGGTGGTTTCAAGGATTAAAGGGATAATAAATATAAAACACCTGCCTCATACTAGAGATTAGATTCATTCTCCTTCTATTTTATTATCTATCACATTCTTATTAACATATGAAAATCAGTCTTTAATCCCGCTCAAAGGAGGGCCATGGTGATAATTAGAGTGCTTGAAAACAGAAGCAATGAGAGAAAGTTAAGGAGAATACTGGGATTTCTAGACAAGTGGCAGCAAAGTGCCAAGGAATTTTTGAAAGGGAGGTGAACCAAAGGTATATAGGTCTTCTTTGACAGGGGCACTTTTAAGAATTAAGGAGATTTGCCCTTAAGAAAATGTGCCAACATATACCATTTTAACCGCAATTCCAAGAGGTCCATGAATCCGAGGTCAAGAATCCATAAAAATACATAATTTTTACGGTGAAAATGTGGGAAAATTTACTTAACCCACAACACTAGAATTCTGGATGATTAGATATATTAGGTAATAAAAGCCATTGCTGCTGCTGCTGCTAAGCCGCTTCAGTCGTGTCCGACTCTGTGCGACCCCATAGACGGCAGCCCACCAGGCTCCCGTGTCCCTGGGATCCTCCAGGCAAGAACACTGAAGTGGGTTGCCATTTCCTTCTCCAATGCATGAAAGTGAAAAGTGAAAGTGAAGTAACTCAGTCGTTTCCGACTCCCAGCAACCCCATGGACTGCAGCCTACCAGGCTCCTCTGTCCATGCGATTTGCTAGGCAAGAGTACTGGAATGGGTTGCCATTGCCTTCTCTGAATAAAAGCCATTAGGTGCTACAATGAGATACCCATGGCATCACAGCTTTTAGAAATTACAAAATTCTCATTTTTGGGGAACTATTTGAAAATAAGATAGAGTTTGGGTAACATCTCACAGTTTCTTCAAACTGTGATGTGTTCAAATTAAAAAAAATAGTATGTAATATGTCTTCTTATTAGCCTGAACATAGAATATGACCATTAAAATAGCTTCAAAGTAACAATTCTCTCACTAGTCCTCCAACTGCCACTAATTCATTTAGAAAAATTTTAGGACTTGGCTGTGCTCTCAAAAAGTTCTCTATGCTAGTGCTTTCCAAATTTTTAAAGTAACACATTCCTTTCAAGAAAATATTTTGAACATAGATCTCTAACATAAGAATATTAATTTGTTCAGAAATTATCATGTACTCCTGTACTAAGTCCAAAAAATGACTGACTATATGCAAGAAAAGAATTAAGAAAGATGAAATAAATGAAATATAAATAAATATTCTAAAAGTTTCTTCCCCAATGAGATCATCTTACATGCTTCCAGGGTTTAGTGCCACGGTTTGTAGACTACTATACAACGTCCTTCCTTAAGCAAAGAACCTTTATTCACTCAGAAGAGAAAAATAGGAAGGAACTTTTTATTGGGGACAGGGGATAGAGAGGAACTTTACTGGATTTGCACTGTCACCCATTTTTACTAGTTATATGAGTCAGAAAAGAGTCCTGGGTGCCAGGAGATTTATCAGTCCTCCTGTAGAACTTGGGCAATCCCTCGTATCTTTTCATCTGTTTCCTGTTTTGTAAAATGGACAGTTACTCTCTTGTATAACTGAATGGGTTGCTGTGATGATCGAATGGACTATATGAGTATATTTTCTTGAGGTGTTGACATGGGAGATAGGTTAGGCTCTTAATGTCCTGTCTCTCTGGTCCTTATAGTAATTCTTCTGGGTAGAAATAATTTTATCCACTTCAAGATGGGTGAATTGTTGCTCACAGAGTTTATGTTCAAAGTCCTTCACCATAAAGAACCCAGCTGGGATTTTATTGCAAGGCACTTGACATCATGCTGCCTTTCAAACTAAAGTTCTAATTCCATTTATTGGGTTTCTCAAGGTTGGGGATGTCTAATCACTAGATTCTTCATCAAACTGAGCTCAACAGTAAGCTCAGTAGACTTTCAAAAATAATTGCTTAAAGAATGAAAATAATAGTCACCTTAAACTCCAAAGAAGGTCATCTAATGATAATGAACCTAGTGATAAATTCAAAAGGCCCATTTCAGTATCTTTTCTTCAGCAACTGAACATTTAAGTGACTGCTTAAAATTTAAGTGACTGCTTAAAAATAAGATATCTTGTATTAAATGTATTTAATTCAAAAACAGGTCCTTCAAATTTAATTTTTAAAATATTTATGTTATCTCTGTAGATATAAATATATACCTATATGTTGGTCATTACAATTGATATTTATAGATGACTTAAATTATACTAGTTTCCAGGAGCACTTCTCAGAAACTAAATCAAGACTATGACCTGCAGGTCTCTGCATATTGAATGTAAATTAGAAGTATTCTTAGGTTTGTGGCTGTGGTTGGTGTTCACAGGGCCCACTGATATTTATAACCTTCCTTTTCCTCCTGGCTGCCTTTTTCTCAACTCAGTGTCTTTTGTTCTTGCTTCTTCCCTCATTTAATAAACCCTCCTTTATCCTTTCTAAAAATCTATATGTTTATTTATCAGTAATGCTCCCATGTATCCCTCATTAACTCTGTGCAATTCATACCATTCTCTCATGACTGAATACCTCTATAATTTTTCTCAGAAGCATAGATGCATGTATGCATGTATATATAAAGGGAATGCAATAAACTTTGACTGCTATTAGTGATTTTAGTTTTTCTATCTTATGGTAGGTTAATACTGATGAGGCTAATTAAGAAGATTAACAGAGTGGTACTACAGGCTTTTCTCTTGTTTTCTTTTCCTCCAGGAATCATAAAATTGGGTTTGGCCTTGATCTTAGATGCCATACTTCAGTAAAATTACACAACCTGTGATTCAATTCTCTAACCAATATGCCTATATTCCAAATTCCTCCCCACTTCCTCACCCCTGTCCTAGTTCCAAAATATCATGTATCCTTGACTTGCTCCTTGCATTGAGAGACTTCCTATTAGAGCAGAATGTAAAAGCCTTAAAAAGAGATATACGATTTTGTTTTAAAGCTCCACAATAAAACTGAATTGTTTTATTATTTAATCTTAAGTCAATTCTGAGAAAATTCAAGTACTTTTTCAACAGAGTGACAATATACTTTCACAGTGTTTACAGAACACTGGGCTGATCTTAGACTGTATAGGTTAGCAACTTTTGAAACCAAATTTCTCAATGCAGTTTTCTATCTCTTTACTTACTGCTACTGCTAAGTCACTTCAGTCGTGTCCGACTCTGTGCGACCCCATAGACAGCAGCTCACCAGGCTCCCCTCCCTGGGATTCTCCAGGCAAGAACACTGGAGTGGGTTGCCATTTCCCTCTCCAATGCATGAAAGTGAAAAGTGAAAGTGAAGTCGCTCAGTCGTATCGGACTCTTAGCGACCCCATGGAGTGCAGCCTACCAGGCTCCTCCATCCATGGGATTTTCCAGGCAAGAGTACTGGAGTGGGGTGCCATTGCCTTCTCCAATCTCTTTACTTAAGACCGTATGAAAGCATGATTTCATATAGGAATGACAATGAATTTCATTATTCTAGTTTACAAAATATCTTCTTCTTGTACAGAATCCCATTGAAAGAGATCTATTTTAGAGATTTTTAGATGCCACCATTGTCACACACCCATGCAAATTACCATGTGGAAAGAATGTTACTCTTATTAATAAATTCTATCAATATGTGGATTAGACTCAAGGCTAAAACTGTGTTGACACTTTACCCCAGATTTAAGTAGTCTTTATGATTTTTTTTTAATTGATTTGACTGTCTTGGGTCTTAGTTGCAGCATGTGGGATCTTCAATCTTCCTTCGGCATATGGGATTTTTTTTTAGTTGAAGCGTACAAACTCTTAGTTGCTGCATATGAGCTATTAGCTCCCCCACCACGGAACGAACCTCTGCCTATCCCTCTTGGAGACCCTCTGACACATGGCAGGAACAGAGCAGAACATCCTCTCTGTGTGGTAGGCCGAGTTAAGAGATGATGGCAAGGGACTGAGGTGAGGATCCTGTCTCCCAGGCTTAGCTCTTAGATACTCAGTCCTACTCTCTGCAGAGGGGGTAATTCTAGCCGTACCATGCAGGATAGACTGGAGGGCGAATGAAAGCAGCAGAGACACCAGGCAAAGGGTTATTTCAATGCCTTTAACTTTTTTTTTATCCTATGTGAAAATAAGGAAATAAAAGACTTCTGATGGGGGCTGAAATTAAGGTTTATTCTGTTGCCTTATTAAACTGCTTGACTCCAAGATGTGTCAGATATATATTGGCATCTGGATTTCAGACAAGAGGAAGAATCTCTTTGTTCAGTTTTATAATTGCTCCTTTGGGGACTATTTATTGGCTGATAACGTCAATCCTATGCCCTTTGGAATTGTTCTTTTCTCTGGTCATCAGTTATTGGTTGAGGAAGAACCAGCAGGTTCATTACATTATATTATAGCCCACTCTGTGTTGAGAGGTAGGATGAAGAAGAAAGAGCACAAGACTTGGACAGAGAAACTGTGCTCCAAGTTCTATCTCTGCCCCTGATGTAGGTTGCTGCAGGACTACCATCAATTTGTTCAATCCTCACTGTATGCACTCCTCTTGGAAATGTGACTTTTCTGCTCCTTCCATAAAGAGACTGAGTCTATTTTCCTGCTCCTTGAATCTAGATTAGGTCATGCTTTGATAAATGCGACAGAAGCAGAGAATCAGGCAGTACTTGCACTTTGGGTTTTGCCCTCTCTTGTCCCTGGCCATGGGGTCTCGAACAGTCAGACACTACTGAGCAACTTCCTTTTCACTTTTCACTTTCATGCACTGGAGAAGGAAATGGCAATCCACTCCAGTGTTCTTGCCTGGAGAATCCCAGGGACAGGGGAGCCTGGTGGGCTGCTGTCTATGGGGTTGCACAGAGTCAGACACGACTGAAGTGACTTAGCAGCAGCAGCAGCAATCCCTGGGCATTCCTTCTGCTAGCACGTGAACAAGTCTAGGCTGCTGACTGGAAGATGAGACTGCATGGAGTGTGATTCCACTTGTTTCAGTGGGGTGGTTTCTAGCACCAAAAACCAATTCTCTGATTCTCTTGGATATCAACTGGGTGTTCAATAATTCAGTTCAATTCTGATACTAATTACCTTCAAATTTAGTGAAGACCCCACAGCTTAATTAAGAGCTGAGTCCCACAAAACTATCTCCTACTTCAACCACTAGCCACAAGTCCCAGATCTCCTGTCCTTCTCACTGACTGGCTATAAATCAGGTTTCCCAGGGCCCTTTCCCAAGATTTGACAATTTACTAGAATGGCTCACAGAAATCAGGAAAAAACTTCTTACATTTACTGAAAAGGGAAACAAATGAACATCTAGATGAAGAGGTCAAGGTCTGGAAGGATCCTAAGCATGTGTTTTACTGTCTCTGTGGAGATGAGGTATACCACCCTTCTGGCATATGGAAGCTTATTAAATCTCATTGTTCAAGAGCTTTTATAAAGCTTAACTTCTTCCCTCTTGGAGGTTGGTAGGTGGGCCTGAAAGCTCCAACCCTCTAATTATTTGTTCTTTTGGTGACTAGACCCATCCTGAAGCTATCTAGGGGTCCCATCCTAAATTACCTCATTAGTAAAAATTCCGATACGACGTAAAGGCGTTCACTAGGAATAACAAAAACACTTCTATTAGGAAATTCCAAGTGTTTTAGGATCTCTATACCAGGAACTTGGGAACAAAGACTAAATATATTTCTATACTAACACACTCAGTCATTTTACAGTCCCAGCCAAGACCCCAAGCAAGTGAATGAGGGCATCCTAGACCATTAAGTCATAGCCAAGTATACCCAGATCCAAAGTATCATCAGTCAGCCACAGGATGACAAGAAATAGAAAATGCTTGCTGTTTTAGTCCACTAAGTTTTACGGTGGCTTGATATACAGGAAAAGCTAATATAGCACCTTATCAGCCATAAAGACAAAGTGAGAAAATAGTTGTATTAATACCATGAGAAAGGTGGTTGCTGTAATTCAGAATCAATTTAATCTTGAGCTTTCTGAGAGCCAAGGAAAATTAAAGCAAGATGGGTTATAGTGTTCCCATTATTTGAGAAAATTAAATATATAAATTCTGAAGAGGTGACCAACGTTTTGCTGATCAGAAAAAGGCAAATGCTATGTCATTATTAACGAGATACAAAATACCATAAACACGTAAGAATGTCTTCACATTTATAAGCAAAAGAAAAAAATTCCTCATTTGATTTTGTTACATTGATCCTCCATATAAGTCAAGAAAATCTAACATCTGAAAACCCAGCTTAGTAAACCCTAAAGGAAGGAAAGATCAACATGTTCATAAAACTAATTGGAATTTTTCAAAATATATTTTTGCAAAGAGCTGGGATAAAGGTAAGTGTTTAGATGTGGAAGGATTTTTTTTTTTTTAATTCTTTAACCACTCCCCACCAACTACCACCCTTGCCATTCTTTTGTAATACAGCCACTCTTCATAGAATGTTAAGTTTTCATCTAAATAGCCTTTCACTTGGTTAAGAGCCTTACTAGACTACTTAAATATTTTAAACTTAAAAAAAATTGTGTTCCTATAGAACTCACAATAAAGTGAATATGTTAATTATGAAATGTTAAGCACATGAATGAAATGTGAATTCAAATTTCAGCTTTGATTGTGTTATTTTTATCATTATCAATTGCTCATATTTCCTTGATCTATATATTCTATTTATTGAACCTAAACTACGAGCCATGTACTATGCTATGTGTTTTAATCCATTAAATCCTTTCAACTGTCTTGGAAGGTAGACATTAAATGCTTTATTCTAACCTGATCCTTTGATTACAGGTGCGAGCTTTCATTGAAACTGCACAGAAAGTTGAGTCTTGAATCAATGAGGAAAGTTTTGGAAAATAATGTATTTAAATACAAATCAAATTACAACCCTACTACATGCCACATACTAAAATTTGTAAAGGATTTATTGGAGGAATTAAATGTAAAATTAAGCCATAAAAAGTAGGTTATTTATCTCAGGATAAAGAAAAACCATATATCATATAGAAATTAAGAAAGTTACAAAGGGAAATATCAACAGGAAAATAGTTTAGTATACATAATGAAATAATGCTTACAATCTCTTTCCTGCAGGAGTATAAGCATTACTGGACAGAGTTGAGAGGAACTACACTTTTCTTTTATACTGACAAAAAAAGTACAACAGTAAGTAGACATGTTCAGCTGATTCAATTTTTTTTCCAATAAATACTTGTCATATAGTATTCTGTTATTCATTCTTGTCTGTTATTCATTTTCTGCCTTCTGAAAGTGAAGATGTTATAGTATAACCAATTGAAATAAGAACATCTATATCTGTGATTCATGATAAAATTTCCTGGGCAACTCAGAAGAAGGTATTAACTCATGTTTTTAACTTTGCATTCTTTTCTTTCTGAGCCTGATAACAAAAACTTAGTTGAGAAGTGAAAATTTTAGCTAAACATCTGGATTCAAATTGCCTACTACCAAGTGATGGCTTTAATTTCCCCTACTTTTGGTCTTGCTGTAGCATGTATTTATAATTTGAAGGGAACTAGATGATCCCAAAGCCTGGTAACATAGAGTATGTCACAATTTAAATTTTCTAGAAAGACACAAACAAACCCCGTGAGACAGGACTTTGAAGAGCTCAATCATGAGGATAACAATAAAGAAATTCTGAGATTATTTATTTGTATTAATTCTAAATAATTGATTTATATTTCAATTTATCCACAAAAAAATTGAAAATGGTGCATTTCATTTTTTCCACAAATAAAATGTAGCATTTAGTAGCAAATACATGCCTACCTTGGAATGCTATGCTTATGAGATTTTATAATCCAATAACTTAATATAAATATTTTAGACCATGGATGCAGTAGCCCACACTTCTAGAACATGGTTATCACATGACTAGATTGAATGAAAGATACATAAAAAGAGTGTGTGTGATGTATCTTATCTGCAGGCATTTCAGCACCATTAATAATAGTAAGCTAACCAGAAGTCATTTAAAAAAACAAACAGAAAACAAACTTAAAATGGTCATCTTTCACCATATTTCTGGATAGAGATAAGATTTATATAAAAGTGTTTTCAAATACCATAAAATAAATTTTAACAAAATTAATTTCTCTGTCTTGTCTCCAAATTCCCACTGATGTCAGTGAAAATAAAAGACCTTGGCCTAAACCTTGTACAATACATGTATGTGAGAGAGTTAATAGTCACTATTTACTTACTCCATGGCAAGAGAGGTGCAATTTCGTGATTGGGATATGGTCTTTAGGTAGACTACCGGGGTTTTGTCCCAGCCCTGCTCCTGTTCATGGTGCCATTTTGGGATCTTGGGCTATTTACCTAACCCCTCTGTGTCTCAGTGTATCAGATAGGGTACTGGTAGGAAACAGATGACCTCTCAAATTAGGTAATTCAAAGACAGTTTAATGACGATACTATATTCAAAGCAGTGGACAGGAAGTAGGAAAACCACAAAGGATAGTACAGAACCTGAGGCTCTGTAACAGTGCCCCATTACCACACCTATGAGGAGAGGAAAGAGAAGGAGAGTACTGAGAGAGCGGAAGACTGCCTTGAAAAGAATGTGATCTTTGACAGAGGAAGCAATTGTACAGAGTAATAAACATCCGACCTCACTCTCCTTGTTCCTTTGATCTCCTGCCAGTGTTCACCAGTGTTCCAGGCCAACAGAAGTCAGAGGTGAAGGAAGCCCTTCATCTTGTCCAGAGAGTTCCTGCTCCTGGTGCACAGTGTTAGATGGTGAAGGAATAAAAGTGACTCTAGAGGAACAAATGAAAGATCTCCAACATAATCAGTTTCAAATCAAAATTAGGATGGAAACAGTAGCCCATCTCATAAAGTCCCCCCACCCCCGCCCAAATTAAATGCAATAGTAAATAAAAGGACTAAAGAGAGTCTAAAGACTTAAGAACTTTAAGCTGGCAAATAGTAAGCATTTAAGCATTTTACATGTATTATCTCATCTAATTTTCACAACCACCCTGCAGAGTGGGTACTATTTTAATCCCAACTTTCTAGATGAGAACTGTCAAATTTAAGATTAAAAAACTTATACATGATCAGAAAGCTAATGCAAGGGGTATAACCCAGATCTTGTTCTTGAGCCAGCATTCTTAACCATGACCCATGAAGAGACTGTGGAATAATGAAATTCTGTGGAATCATTTGTTAAAAGAGGATACAGACTTTTGGGGAATTTTTTCAGTGATAGTTTAGGAGAAAGCACAGAGATAGAACAAATGAGACCTGTAGATACTTAGCCTGTAAGAAGGGAATAAAAGCAATGACAAACCTAGAAAGCGTATCAAAAAGCAGAGACATTACTTTGCCAACAAAGGTCCATATAGTGAACACTATGTTTTTTCCAGTAGTCATGTACAGATGTGAGTTGGACAATAAAAAAGGTTTAGTGCTGAATAACTGATGCCTTCAAACTGTGATGTTGGAGAAGACTCTGTAGAGTCCGTTGGACAGCAAGGAGATAAACCAGTCAATCCTAAAGTAAATCAGTCCTGAATATTCATTGGAAGGACTGATGCTGAAGCTGAAGCTCCAATACTTTGGCCACAAAGAGCTGATACAAAGAGCTGACTCAGTAGAAAACACCCTGATGCTGGGAAAGATTAAAGGCAGGAGGAGAAGGGGACAACAGAGGATGAGATAGTTGGATGGCATCATCGACTCAATTGACATGAGTTTGAGCAAGCTTCAGGAGATGGTGAAGGACAGGGAAGCCTGGCTTGTCCATGGGGTCACAGAGTCAGACACAACTGAGTGATTGAACAACAAGAAGGGAAGAATTTAAAGCTGCCTTTAAATATTTGAAAGACTGTCAGGGGTCATGTGAAAGAGTCACTGAATCTGTTTAGTATTATTCCAGGGGAGAGGGACTAATTCCTATGGATGGAAATTGTCTAGGGAAAAACTAGCTTAATACAAGAAAAACCTTGCCACAGGCAGAACTGTGGAGGATGTAAGTTTCATGTTGTTCAAGATGTTCCAACACAGGCTGGATGACTGCATGGAGGAATACCCTGGGGGAGATTCAAGCATCAGAGGGCAGCTAGATTAGACAGATGGCCACTAAGGCTTTTTCAATACTACAATTAAAAACAAAAGATAGACTCCTTTCTTCTAATCAGTAGATAAGCTTATGATACTTTATCTAACTGCACCATTTGTTCCTTTGTTGCTTCCTCCTTTAGCTTTAGATAATTTATCAGAAAAAGATTCTGTGTAATTTAAAAATTTTGTCCCCCTTCCCTTATACCTCCGCTTCTATTTTTAATTGTTCTTTGTTCATTGAAGATAAATAGATCAACCCAGACTTACCCTCAACCATATCAATACAGGAATAACTCTGGAAAAAAATTCATTTCCTTATTTTTATGCCTTACCTTAGTCAGAAAACTAGAATAAGTATACTTACAAGAATATAATAAAATAAGTTATATTGGGCACAACAGAGAGGAAAGTAAAGGAAATAAAAAGAAGTCAAGAATGAGGGGGATTTAGCAAAAAATATAACTAATGTAAGAATACCTAATAAGATTACAGATAGTAGTAATCTTTCAGATATTGCAGAGCACGTCTGGTCAGCTGCATACAGACCAGACCACATAGACCAACTATTCAGAAGGAAAGTTTTTATTATACTAGAGTAAGATAGAAATGTCTTAATAGGATCCTTATAACCAGCAGCATGTCAATCCTGAATATTCATTTGAAGACTGATGCTGAAGCTGAAGCTCCAGCACTTTGGCCACCTGATGCAAAGAGTGACTCATTGGAAAAGATCCTGATACTGGGAAAGATTGAGGGCAGGGAGAGAAGGGAGTGACAAAGGATGAGATGGTTCAGTGGCGTTACTGACTCAGTGGACATGAGTTTGGGAAAACTCTGGTGAAGACAGTGAAGGACAGGGAAGCCTGGCATGCTGTAGTCCATGGGGTTGCAAAGGGTCTTAACACAACTGAGTGACCGAACTGAACTGAACCAGTAACATTTGGTAAATGCTGAACAATGGTTTTCCAGGAAAAATTATATATGAACATATATATTTATTATAGATATTACTGATACAGAGAATGTGTAATACATAGTTAAAAAGTAAAATACATACTCTTTACTAACTTCCATATAGGCAATTAATTCTCACAGAATACTTTCACTGATTTTTTTGAACCTGTATCTGTAGCCAATTATTATTCAATTATGATTTGACAAATGGAGTTGTTTTCCAATCTGCTGTTTCTCTAATATTTTTATTGTCATTAAATTATATTTGACATGAATTTTGGCCAATGTTTTTGTTTACATTAATGAGTATGAGGCAAGCAAAGCAATAATTATGTATGTAAGAATGTCACCCATTTGTCAGTGACGTGAGCAACATCTTTGTTGAGTGAGATAATGATTTTAGAATTATGGAAGAATATTTTGTCATTTTTTTGTTCTGTTTACAATGAAAAAGCTTGAGAGACAGCAAACTTTAAAATTTCATCTGCAGTACTGACATTTTCCCCTTCACTTTCTGAAGTTGAGATCAGCAAACTGTGGTCTTTGAGCTAAATTTAGCCTATGGCCTGTTTTTGTATAGTCTATGAGCTAAGAATATTTTTTACATTTTTAAAGTGTTTAAAAAAACAAGCGTTTGCGACAAAAACTGTATATGGACCTCAAAGCCTAAAACATATCCTATCTAGCCTTTGTAGAAAAAGTTTGTGGGCCCCTTGGACAATTAACAAAACAAAACCTAAATCAAACCTTAATTTGTTGTTGTTGTTTAGTCGCTCAGTTATGGCTGACTCTTTTGAAACACCATGGACTGTAGCCTACCAGTTCCTCTGTCCATGGGATTTTCCAGGCAAGAATACTATAGTGGGTTGCCATTTCCTCCTCCAGGAGATCTTCCCAACCCAGAATTGAACCTGAGTCTCCGGCACTGCAGGCAGATTCTTTACTGCTGAGCCACCAGTAAGGTTTGCCAATTTTCATGGTGTAAAAACTCCCACCATGACTAATTTCACCCTATCGATGTCATTTCACTGTACATGGGGTTGGAAAGAAAGGTTCAGCAGCACATCATCACAGTACGTTTATAGCATTTTCACTACATAGAAATGAAGATATAAATAAATGCAAGAGCACAGAGAATGCTATATATTAGGGTTGGCCAAAGAAGTTCTCTCACATTTTTCCATAAACATGAAAAACCTGAACAAACATTTTGGCCAAATGGATAGTAATATAACTAGGAAAACAGGAGTTTTGAATTTTAATTACCTTTGTTGCTAATATGATTTATTTAATTTTATATTTATATAATTTAATTTTTAATAATGGCTATGCTTAACAATTGGCTTGCAAAATTCCTGAAAACTTCTCAACTGGCTTTTGCAAGTATGAGCCAGTTGAGTCCACCACCACATAATACATTTTCCAGTGCCTTCTGGGTTGGGAAGGGGTGCCACGCACAGCTGAAAGCCAGGATACCATGGCAAGTACAAATAAGTTGAAATGAAGATATTATTTATTTTCCTTCCTGTTATAATTAATATCTATATAACTCATGAAGTAATTTAATGAGATTTCCCTTTATCTTTGCAGTATGTTGACAAGTTAGATATAATAGACCTTACATGCCTTACTGATCAGAATTCAACTGAAAAGAACTGTGTAAAATTCACCCTTGTTTTGCCAAAAGAGGACGTACAATTGAAGGTGAGTGAGAAGAAATTAGTCTAAAACAAGTCATAGTTATAAACAGCATTCACCTCTTCAAAATCTTAAAAGGAATTAAAGGAATTATGTGAGGAGCACCAAGTCCTATATTTTGTTAACATTTCTTGTCTTTTGCCAAGAACCATAGTTTTCTAAATAAGGATTTGAAAGGGCACATTCCCTGTTTAGTATACAAGCACACTGAAACCATATACTTCTGTCCTCTGGCAAAGTCAGAAATCCATCCCACCTGGTGTTTTTAGAAAGTTGTTCTTGAATTGGCATCCAAGAACTCAGCATTCACGGAGTTCCCAGATGATTCTGAGACATGTATAAACTCTACACAGGTAGAGATATGTTTGTTAAACTTACCACTGTATACCAGTACCTATATAGAAAAAGGTTTTATTCTTGAATTGACATTGAAAGTGAGCCAGTGAAAGTCAATCAACAACTGCAACATAGAGAATTAACTTGCAATTAAATAAGATGTAGTTGGATTTAATCTTGAAAGCACTGCTCCTTTAGCTTCAATGTACCAGAAATCACTTGTACTCAGGAAATGTGAGGTCCCATTCCCAAGCCTGGGCCTCTGAATCTGCATTTTAAGCAAGCTCCCTGGATAATTCTGATGTGGCATTTAGCGTATAACCTTGGAGTCAGATGCCCAGATTTGAACTCTGGTTGTTTTATTTGTTTGTGTGTAATTATAGGCAACTTACTTAACCTCTTTATTGCCTTGGTTTCTTCATCCAGAAGTCTTAACTGAGATGTAACCCTCTTACTGAGGCCTAGCTGGACCACTTTATTAAAATTGCTGCTGTTTTCGCTCTCCCCTCACCACTAATGGAGTTCCCAGTCTCTCTTAATCTTACTCTACTTTTTATTTTATTTATTTCCACTTGAAGTTAAAACATTTACTCACAATTATGTTTATTATTTATTCCTTACTAGATCCTAAACTCTATGAGAATAAGGAGTTTTGTTTTATTCTTAGGTGTAAACTAGTACATAAAAGTGCCTAGCACTTAAAGACACCCAGTGAGTATCTATTAAATGAATCTGTGAAATGAAATTTTTTTTAAAAGTCATTTTTTTGCACAATTGCCATGACTAAATCAGTTAATATAGCTGAAATGCTTAGAACAGTAGCTGCCACTTAATAATAAGCACTTAATAACGTTGGCTGTATCAGTAATATTTAGAGCTAAAAATTGGAAACTTTTAAGGTAACTTACTACTTGGTTACCTCAAACTTAAAGCCAGTCAGTGTTAAATATCAGTAGGGGAAGTAACTGTGAACTGACAACTGCAGAAATAAGTGTGTTAACACTGACATTTTTTCAAATTAAATAAATATGTGCAATTTTACTTGTTTAATAAGCAAACAGATTAAAGCTATGTACTTCTGTCTTCTGACAAAAGAAAATGGTATGGAAATATTTCATAACAAATACACAATAATAGTTCTAAGCAGAAAGAAAATTGAATTATTGCTTAACTGATTTTAAGTGGTTTAAAAAATACTTGACTTTTTAAAACTTTGTGCTTCAGTAGAAGACTATGCATTTTGTCAGTCTTGCTGGGTTTTGAGGGCTTACATATTTGGGGTCTTATAAAACAGTCATGTGAAATTCTAAAGTTATTCTAAGTTAATAAAAGTATTAATGTTCATAGTTATTCATGTCTTTCCCTCTTTGTCCTTATCTGTTTTTGTCTTCATCTTTAGATAGAGAATACAGAAAGTGGGGAAGAATGGAAAGGCTTCATTCTTACAGTAACAGAGGTAAGAAGGACATTTTTGATTGACTCACTCATTTGACAAATATTTACTGACTGAACACTTACTATGAGCCATGATGACTGAAGGGATTGATGTTATAGTAATTGAAAAGTACAGATATAAACCTTTACACTTACTCATGAAATTTTTATTTTTAGTGGGTGAATGAAAAGGAGAAAATAAGCAAGAAAACAAAACAAGAAAATTTAAAATTGCGATAACCATTATGAAGAAAATCAACAGGGCAATGATTCTAGCTGGTGAATAACAGGTGGTCAGGGAGATCTACTTTTCAGTTTTATCCTTTGGACACAGTGGTCCTTTGTGTATTCTGATATTCAGAGCTACATGGCATCTTCTAAAATATTTTCCATCTCCTTTTTATTCATTTAATACATATTTATGAAATGCAGAGGTGGATTTTATGAATGTGCTGTGCTTAGTTGCTCAGCTACATCTGACTTGCAGCCCCGAGGACTGTAGCCTGCCAGGCTCCTTTGTCCATGGAATTTTCCAGGCAAGAATACTAGAGTGGGGTGCCATTTCCTACTCCAGGGGATCTTCCCAATCTAGAGATGGAACCCGTGTCTCTGTTGTCTCCTGCATTGTCAGGCAGACTCTTTACCACTGGGAAGCCCCAGATTTTATGAATAACATAGGCAAATGACAAGGACAGACTATCAAAATGAAAAGTGACCTTTCAACATTTTTTTAGTGAGTCTTAAGACAAAGGGAAGCTTATCTGTTCAACTCTGTGGTATCTTATCTGAGACAAACAGTAAGATCTACCTATGAACAGTTAGAGTCAACTGTTGCAGCAAGATAAATACCATTATTTTAAATAAATCCACTAAGAAACATGAGGTACTTTGAAAACCAACTCCCTAAAGGGCACCATGTTTTCTAATACTCTTAGAGGATGTGAAAACTCCCCATGTTTGTTAGGGTCAGATAAAGACAGACTTTATCCAAAGTTAGTTTCTAAGTAAAGGCTTTACATTCACATGAAATAAGTACTGCACTTTCAGGCAAAAACAAATACAAGTTGGAGGTTCAACTACCACATAGGAAAGTCACAGGAAGCTAGAAGAGTAGGATTGTTAGAGATGTAAAAGGAGTATTGACTTGAGGGGAGGGAGAAGCTCTTTGGGGACATGCATTCCTTTCCTCTGTTATGGAAAGTCACTGTTGTGTGTGGTCTGGCACTTCTTATATTGGAGTACAATATCCCAAAGGTGTGTGGTTAGGCATCAAGGAATATACTAAAACTACTGGGAAAAAACTTGGGTTACATTTTTCCTAGAACACTATATTTGACGTTTTGGCACAAAATGTTTGTTTTTAGTTTCTCCCCTGGGGTAAGGATAAAAAGCATTGTTTTTTAATTAAAATGTGCAGAATTAAAATAAAATTCATGTGCACTTTCAAAAGGTGACAATTTGCCTCAAATGCTGTGCTAGTAGTGGTTTAGTTGCTAAGTCATGTCTGACTCTTGTGACCCCATGGACTGTAGCCCGCCAGGCTCTTCTGTCCATGGGATTTTCCAAGCAAGAATACTGGAGTGGGTTGCCATTTCCTCCTCCAGATCTTCCCAACCCAGGGATCAAACCTATGTCTCCTCCTATATTGCAAGTGGATTCTTTACCACTGAGCCACCAGTTGTGCACAATGTTCCCAGGTCACTCTGTGTATACATTCATACCATACTGTCGTTAGGGCAACTTTAGTAAAAGTTTCAGGAACATAGTCTATAGTTGAAAGTGCAGAGACATTGCTTTTGAATTAATTAAACTGGAGTTTGAATCCTGGCTCCTCAACTTTCTAGCTATGTGATCCTGGACTAGTTATTTAATCTTCTGAGCCTTTTTTTTTTTTTCCCTCTTTAATTTGTAAAGTAGGAATAGCAATGTCTATCTTGTAGCATTGCTGTGAGGATTTACAATAGCATGATGTTCGGGACATAACAGGCAGTTAATAAGGGACTGTTTTTCCTCATTTTTTTTCCTCATCAGTTTTTCCTCATTTTTTTTTTCTGAATGATATATAAGGGAATGCCTTACTGATTATTAGTTAGTTATTCAGAAGAATACTCTTTAAGATTCATTAGATAATGTGTAAACAGAAAATGAAGTTCTAGTGTTTTCTTCCCACATTCCAAAGAACTTTCTTATACACCCCCTGGAAAATGTATACCCTACTCTGGAGCTCAAAATGATAATCAGACACAGCTGATTATTTAAGCTAGGTAGTTTCACATAAAGAAAAATATTCTACCATTTAAATGATAACTTCCAAGAGTACATAGCTGGTCATAACGAAGTCTAAATCAGGGGTATGAATATAGCTAAGGTGAATATAGATGACTCAATCCAAACACATTTCTAGAAAAGCTATTAAAAACAAGTTATTAAAAAACCTTAGTAGGTAGAGCAGTATCATAATTCTAATGTGTGAGTGAAAATTCAAAATATAAACACAAATACATCAAAAGTATGGATCTCTGATTGCCGATTGTCATTTAACAAGTATTTCTCTCAACCCTATTTGCCATATGGCTGGGGGAACTTATTCCAGGTTACCTTTGGGACAGCTGGGCAACTTGCAGGTGCTCTGGGACTTCCCTGGCAGTGAGATCCAGTGAGCTCAGAATAAAAAAATGAGAGGTTTGTTGTTACTTGAAACAGCTTGTAAGGCCAGGTACACTTTGTTTTGGACCAAACCAAAAGGAGTGTTTCTTGGAGGAAGAAACTAGTTGGTTTAGAGGCAGATCTAAGACACTATGATCCTTTATTCATGATCCTCTCCTTCCACCTCTGTTAGGTAACTGAAGCTTCTTAGGACCAGAACAGGCTCATCTTTGCTAAAACCAGTTAGTTACTTGGCTCCCTTTCTTGTTTGCCTACTGCTTTAATTGGTTTCAGCTGTCAGTTCCCCTACATGTGTCACTCCTTCCTGGGCAAGTAATTAGACTGCATGAAGTTCTAGAGAAAGAAAAGAAAAGGAGGATTGAGACAGAGCGGACACCAAGCTCATCTCCAGAAAAAGGGAAGCAACCAGTTGAAGATTATGAGGATGTACTGAACCCTATGCCAGCGTAAGTGCACCATGAACTCCAGTTTACTTATTAGGTTGTTAAAAGTTTCTAGTTATCAAGGAGAGATAGTCACTGGACTCATTAAACCAGGAACAATAACTGTCTTGTGGATACACAGTATATCTCTGAGCTCTTGAGTTCAAGCCACATTTCCTCTTCTATGTTATATCAACAAAATGCAGACTTGAACTAAGTTTCTTACCACAAAGGAAATCCCCTTCCACCCACACCTTTAGACTAAATAGTTATTTTTTTCCCAAAGAACAAATCTAAATAAAAGTTCTATGTAGAAGGAAGGAAAAGATGTTTTTTCACCACGAAACTCTATGATTGACTGAGTTTCTATCAGGAAATTGGACCAAGTTACCTGAACGTTATCCTCAGTGGGTCAATCAGTGACTCGTCTTGAGCCTGTACTTTGAGGAAGACACCATGTGAAATGGGCAAAGTGTTATTGGAGATGAAAAGGCACGGAACATCCTAAAATCAGCAACAGTCTACATTAGTTTTTTAACTTCTTATATTGTTGAAAGTGTGACTAAGACTGTGAACTCTGGAGTCTAGGTTTTCTTGTCAATGAAACTTGTCCTGGTACCATCTTTGACATCAGGTTCTGACATGTACTCCATCTGTACTACAACCACTGAAAACTGCTAGCCACTCTCTTAGCTGAAACCAGGATTAATAGGTTAAAAGTCACATAGACTGCTTCTTTTTCTTTTTTTTTTTTTTTTGCTCAATGAAACAAATAATACATGTTTATTACAGATAAATAAAAAGAAGATTAAACTCACTCCTTGTCCCGCCTCTCAGAAACACTTTTTCAATATCTCGGCGTATTGCTATGAGTTAAATTTTTTTCTGTTGAAAAACCAGACTTTTCAGTGACTACAATATTTACTATAAGTGCAAAAGAACTGAAGTGCTTTCTACAAAATTTTACACATAAAAATGCTACCAATGCTGTTAAAAACCCATATTATACCAAAGGAGTGGATTCAGACAAACCCTTAAGTATGTTATTTAAAAGAGATCATACAACAAAACAAACTATATGTGTATATATATATATATATATTTTTATAACTTTGAATTTTGTATTGGCGTACAGCTTATTAACAATGTTGTGATAGTTTCAGGTCGACAGCAAAGGGACTCAGGCATACATATACATGTATTCATTCTCCCTCAGACTCCCCTCCCATCCAGGCTGTCCTCAGCAGACATAGCAGTATAGCAGACTTCCTATACTATACTATATATATGTTTTGTATCCCTGTAAAGAAACCACGAACAATTATTATTTATCTAAGAGCTTATTATAAACTGAAACTGGAAATATATTGTTATCTTAGACCTTCAAGTGGTAATGGTAAATATATACTGATCAGTAGATAACTCTTCAGGTCGTCATTGTTTAAAAATAAAGCCTTTGGAGGAATGAAGGAAGCAGGGCCTTAAGTATTGTATCTGTATACTCCCAGTGGCACATGCTTGTAATAATAGTAATTATATCACATTAACTAATAATAAAACTGGAAATGGTAATAAAAGTTAATAACTGTAGTTCTTAAGAGTTATTTTAGTAGCATCTTTTCAAGTAATGAGCTTCATCAGTTAAAAATTTCTTTTTAATCTCACCTCTGTAGATGTTTTTACTCAGTGTCCCGGAAAGAAGCAACTGAAATGCTCGAGAAGAACCCTTCCATGGGAAATATGATCCTGAGGCCTGGCAGTGACAGCAGAAATTACTCCATCACCATCCGGCAGGAGATAGAGTATGTTTAATTTTAAAATGTATGGAATTGTTAAAAACATGATTATCACTTTAGAAAGTAGTCATACAAGTTCAGATCTGCATCTGCTGTGTGCTTCATTGGGGATAAACATGTGAACACAATAATAGGGAGGGAATGTTATATAAACAATGCTAGTCAAAACTAGTATTTGTAGTAGGGAAGAACAGTGAACAAATTACTTTGGTCCTGGATATAGTTCTATTATTCATTTGCTCACTCATTTCAATAAATATTGAGCAACTATAAGCCAAGTGATACTCTAGATACTGAGGATACAGCAGTGAACAAAATCCTTGGTTTAAGGGATGCCCTAAGTCACAAAGCTGAACCTGGGTCCATGGCGTGGTGGCTCCTGAGACTGTCTCTTACCTGTGTAGCATCTGATCAAGGCAGTGACTGGATGGAGCCACTCTTAGCTAGGAGCCAACTCTCAGGTTGGGGGTGTGGGAGAAAGTAGAGGCAGGTCCTGGCCCTTCTCCAGCAGTTCATGAACTTGGCATAGAGCTTAGAATTGTTAGCATCAAATCTGAAGCTGAGACTGAAACATTTCAAATCCTAGCTGTGACAAGCCAAACACTCCATATCAGTCCACCTCTCTCCAAATGCACTCCCCCCACCCAACCAGTCCTTGGAAGGTGCACACTCTGAGTTACTCTCTCCTTCTCCATGTGTTTGTCCCTCAATTATTACACAGCATTGTTTTATGTTTTTAAGTTTTATGGAAATGATGTATATATACTCACCAACCTACAGCTTCATGTTTACCCTGAGGACATGCTTTTGGATTAGTCCATATTGTTACTTGGAGATCTTGTCCTCTTGTAGGTCAATATTTAACTCGTCTTTAATGCTCTTCAATAATATTTTATAAATTTTTAATACAGTATTGCATATTTATTGTTGGATTTTATTCTAAGTCATCTTAAGGTTTTCTAAATAAAATATTAAAAATTTGAATAAAATAATTCTTATTTAGCAAAAAACTTTGTCTCACAGATTTTTTAAAAGAGAAATATAATCTAATTATTTGAAAGTTAAATTAGATCACATAAGTGATTTTTTCTTTCATACTCTTGGTTAGATTGAGTGTTTGAATCATTTACATATGAACCCTGTGCTGCCATTCTGCATGAAAGGAACAAAATCCTGAGATCTAATAGCTCTTCAAAGACAGTATATTTCCTTTACAATAGTAACAAGCTCTCTTTTAGTGTGGTCTAAATTAGTCCAACTTTCAATTTGCATTTTCCATATGAGTGAGCTATGAGAAAGAACAGAGTTTTCTGTTGTAAATATGGGTTGTGACCAAATGCAATGAGTTTGTATTCTTAGGATATGGATTTAATGTCACAGTTTTCATTCATATTATATTTAAGTTACATTTAACCTTATTAGAAAAAGTCTGGCAAAGGAGTTCATATCAAAATTACCTAAGTTTAATTTTAGTAAACATACTTCTAGTTTAAATTCATACAGAAATTCATGCTTGTATAGCTGATGGACGTAAGAACTTATAACATTTCATAAAACTGATTTTCTCTCCACTCTAAAGAAAAGTTGCTATCTAGAAAGCAAGGAGTAAGGTAGAATGGCCAAAGCACAGTATTTTAACATAAGAGTCAGTAAGTGGTTATTTAGGCTTTGGGAATAGTTTATACTTGATGAAAGTGCCTAGGAAAAATTTTAACTGTTTTTGCACAAGTATTCCTTAAGAGCCAGATATATCCATGATGTAAAGATTATTATATATGTTCTCTAATGTCTCAAAATAAGTCTTTTAGGATGCCTGGATTTAATATCTTGTTTAACAGGTCATCTAATTTTAAAGGATAGCAATTACAGAGCAGAAGTTAAGCCTGTTAGATCGTAGCGCTTAATGTAAAGACTTTGGCAGAAATCTAGACTATTAGGAAGCACCTGTGTTACCCACAAAACCAATTCACTCTCTTGCAGGTTGTAGGAGAAATGTTTCTTCAGCCATGCAAGTTTAGACCCCTGTGTCTGATAAAATGCTAGCTGAAAAGGACAAGTTGGTTTACAAAGCCATACTTGAAAGTAAAATTATCTCCATCTGTTAATAAATCAACTGTGGGGGGAAAGATATAGTTCTCAGGAACAAAAGTCATTCAATGGCAACTTATGAGGTGACTTCTCTTTGACATATCATCCACCTTCATTCAGCCCAGTGATGTGTGAATTCACAAGACATAAAGTTATTCTTACAAGTGTCACAATTTGGTTTTGTTTTCTTAGAATTGTTATGAGTACATGGCAAGTTAGAAGTATAAACTCTTTTGGAAGCCATTAGCAAGAAAGCAATAGAAAATATTTACCCCAAATTCATTCCTCTGCAAAATTTGGGGTCAGAAGCTAAGATTTTATAGCCACACTTAAGGCCACACATTCTTTTTTAAAAGACAGTTACTTCTTTTATGATGTTAAAATCAAGACACCTCAGTTGAGCAAATTTAACGATCTATTTTTTTTTTTCTTCCTATCCCTTTATTCCTTTGGAAAAACAAAATATGCAAGCAAAGCACAGGTCTGAAATGAGTAAAACCTCAAGTGACTTCAGTGGAATTTTTTTCCTATCTTATTTTTGGCCTTAGAACTTGGTCTTACTAGTTAAAAGTGCCAAGAGGCTCTTAACTTTTGCTGCTTTTCCTCCCACAACTTTACCAGGGATGAAAATGATGATGGTGATGATGCTATGATGGTTATTATTAGCAGCAACAATTGCTATCCCAACTTAATGGGGTACATTTGTGGGTGTTGAGTGTTTGACAAAAACTTCCTTCAAGCACAATAAAAACTGAGACAGTATTTTCCACGTTTTATAAGCGAAGAAGCTGAGACTGACAGAAACTAAGTTAAAACAATGCATTTTAAAAAGTAGTTAAAAAAAAAACAGCTATAATTTACTGAGTGTTTACATGTGACAGACACCGTACTAAGGATTTTTCAAACATTAATTCATAACAGCACTGTGAAGAAAGGCATTACCATTTCCATTATATAGACAAAGAAATGAGGCTCAGAGTTCACACAACTAGACCAGAATATGAATCTAGATCTTTCAGTTTATAAAGGCCATGCCCTTCAAGCTTTCTATCAGTCTTCCAAGAAATAATAATCACTTATTTCATAGGAATAAAGGAATTCCAGCTGGAATTGGTGAGGGTTTTCAGAAGTATTATTAAAAAGATCTTTCATGTAGGGATAAAGATAAAGCCAGAGTTAGACACCCCAAAAGATGGTATTTGTAGGATCTCCTCTGTCGAGAAGCTTCCTTCACCAGCCTGTGACTGATTCCTCCTGAAGGTTCAGCACTAGGGAATACACTTTTTCCCCCCTTAGGAGGGAAAAGGGTTAGGTTTTATCATATGTTTTTAGAATAAAGCTTTAGAATAAGCCATTGGAAACAACTGTTAGCTGTTTTCCAACATGATACTCAATTAAGAGAAGATCTGGATATTATAGTAGATGAGGGGATAGTTCCTTAAATAGAATTATAGATTAGTTCTAGAGGAATGTGATCTGGAAATGGAGAGAGGAGTGATGTAAAAGAACAAGGGAGGCTCTGTAGAAAAAAAATCTGAGGGATAATTTTGCTTGTGCAGCTTCTGTAAACTGGACAGATGTTGAATTAGTTTGTCTTTCAAACAAATGGAGGTATAATAAATGTTATTAACTTTTTAACATTAGAGAAGTCTTGGTTCTGACACTACTGCCATATCAATCAAGGGAAACATACTGACTTCTGCTTTCACTGGAAATTAGTTCTAGCAAACAGCACTATTATATGTGTTACTAATACTTTAAAATTCAGTTTTATAAATATTTATTGTGTGCCTAATGCTAGAGTACAGAAATGAATTGAATATCCCTTTTAATATAGAGAATATATATTTGATACGTGTATGCCTACATAGGATTTTATCCTGTTTTCTACTTTGTAAATTACTAGCATTAAAAAAAATAGTTTCAGCCTGAAAGATTTTCAGCTCTTGATTCCTTTTTTCATCTCAGTTATTCTTTCTCATTCATCCACTCAATGACCCAAGTTTCCTTTATCCCAAGTGTATAAATGGGCTTCCCAGGTGGTGCTAGTGCTAAGAACTCAGCTGCCAATGTAGGAGACATAAAAGATGTGGGTTCAACCCCTAGGTTGAGAAGATCTCCTGGAAGAGGGCATGGCAACCCACTCCAGTATTCTTGCCTGGAGAATCCCATGGATAGAGGAGCTTGGTGGGCTACAGTCCATAGGGTTGCAAAAAGTCAGACACAATTGAATCGGCTTAGCACACAGAACACTAGTGTATAACCCCCTAAAAAAGAGACACAGGAAATGGTGAATAAAACCCCCCACCCTTTTGGCCAAACTAGAATCATGGGAACATAGCTTTTTACTATACAGGTGATATTTTATACTCACTTTAGTTTGATTTGACTCTGTTGTGTACTCAAATGGAGATGAACTTCTTTTGGTTTTTCAGCCTGCCAAGAATCAAGCACTACAAAGTGATGAGTGCAGGGAAAAACTACACTATTGATTTGGAAAAGCCTGTAAGTAGCTATTTCCTTGTTGTTGATTTTCTTCTGCTCCCTCCCAAACACCTACCTTATAGAATTCAAAGTAAGGTGGAAAAGCAGACTCTCTGCCTAGGAGCATAGTGCTGCAAAAAACAGCCATGGTAAGAGGCCCTAAAGGTGGCACACATCCAGGGTGAGACGCGAGATGCAAGAGGAGGTGGAAGAGGCAGTGTAGAAGACCATCTTCTATCAATTCTTGCCACTTCCTTCTTTCTCTAAAAATCTTTTTCAATACAGTTGTCTCAAGGAGAGAAAAACATTTTTTACCATCTATTTTACATTCTCCAATTAGAAGTATATAGTATTCCAATATGCTTATTTCTAATGGGAAAAAAATCTTTCAGTGTCTGGTCCTTTAATACCTACCATGCAGAAGTTCAAAAATTCCCCTTTTAAAAGTAACAAGTAGTGAAGAAAGGATTGTTCCTTGTCTTCAACCCCCCTTCTACCCCAACTGACATATATAGTATTATCACCATTCAGTACTATGTTAGGCACAGAACCAAATACTCTACACACATTACCTAATTTAAGTTTGACCACTACCCAGAGTCAGCACCTATTATACAGGTGGAAAAACTGATATCTACACTGGTTTCAGCCAATGAGAATGAAGTAATGTGGCCTGCAGTCTAGGATGCTAGGGAAACAGAGTATCTCTGATGTTAGGCTGCAGTGGTGGGAATTACGCTGTTACAATGAGATATTAAAATACTAAGTTTTCTGGCTTCAAAGGGGTCTTTAGTTTCAAGGAGAAGAAACCAATTTTCTTAAGACTAACTTAAGCAAAAAAAAAAAAAAAAAAGAATATAGAAAACTCATAACATGACCAGAAGGCTAGGAAACCTTTAGGGACTAGGAAGCAGTTACTTGTATTAAGCATCATCTGATTAGGAATCTGCTTTCTTGTTCTTCTACTCAAGTTCAAATTTCAGGAGAGGAGCTTTTTGGGCGTAACTTGAGTCACACTCTCATGCAACAACTGGGAAGGATCAGAGTATCCAATTATTGGCCACCAAATTGTATATAACAGGAAAGAGGTAACTTAATAGGGAAGAAGATATGGTTGCATAGGAGAAATAAAATTCATGAATAGGTAAAATCTTGAACATTCAGTAAGCCACTGAAGTGAGGAACTGACATGATTTCCTGGAGGACAGGAAATACATAGTAATCTCCACTAAATTTCATTTGAGCTTTCTTTTACTCTATCATTAACACAGGCAACATTGAGACTTCTCTTCCTCTCTTTATACAGGTAACACTCCCAAATCTTTTCAGTGTCATTGATTATTTTGTGAAGGAGACGCGAGGAAATTTACGACCATTTATATATTCAACTGATGAAACCCTTGGTATGTTCTTCACTTCACTGTTGTATTAAAAAAAGGAAAACAAAATAATAAAAAACCAATATGATTTATAAGAGCCACCAGGTAGGATTATAATGTACTATAGTATAGTATTAATAATACAGTATCAATCCTATAACACTATAGGATTATAGTCTATGGTCTATTATATCCTGGTAGATACAGTATAGGCCCACTCTGGAGGAAAAAACCCTGAGGCATGTATTGTAACTACTAGCTTCACTCCATTGTTCTACTCAGCTTTATCAAGTAAGTTTGATAAGAAGAAAACCATACAGTCATGGAAACCGAATGGAATTTAAAGGTATGGTCTGTCAACAGTGTCAGATGCTTGAGACAGATGAAAATGAATGATGATTAAGACGAAACTTGGGATTGGTCATTAGACATAGATGACTTGAGAGAGAAGTCTTATTCCACTGTAAAGGCAGAAGGCTGAGTGCAAGATAACAAGGATTGAGTGGGTGGCGAGGAACTACAGATAAAGATTGTAGTTAGGATTGGCTACAGAATTTGTGGGGCCACTTGTTCATAAGGTATTAAGAATTTCAAAGCAGTGGCAGCGGACTGTTAAACCAAGCATGGGACCCAGTGCCAGTGCACAGTTCACGTGACCACAAGGCTGGCCCTGTTTGTAGTCCAGTTTTTGGCAACGCAGGGCAGACTGGATATGACAGTTTCTTTCCATCCTTTTAAACAATTCCTGGTACACATGATCACTTGACAAGCTGTAAGCAGCAGAGAAAAACATCAGCTCGTTTGGATTCAGTTATCAAAACAAACTCCTGTTCCTACAGATTATGAGGCAAAACAACTTGGTTTGGTTATTTGCATCAGGGCATATCTGGAAAGTCTACTAATTAAAAAGACAGCCAAGTTTAAAAGTCCAAGTTTTAAAACATGGGTATGACTCTTGTGATGACAAATAGTTTTAACAAACTCAGTCTTAAGGAACTTTAGAAAATTATCTAGTAGTGTCTCATTCTATATAGGAATCAATACAAAAAACATTTCTAAGATGTGACCATTCAACTTGTTTGCAAATTCCTAATGATAGCTGCCTCACTGATTTTTGAGGCAGCATAGTTCACTTTTGGTTAGCTCTCATTTTAAAGCATTTTTTCTGACTATTAAGTCTGAAACATTCTCCCTTTGACTTATACATATCCACTCCAAGACTATTGCCTGGAAATTCCCATGGACAGAGGAGCCTGGTAGGCTACAGTCCATGGGGTCGCAAAGAGTCGGACACGACTGAGCGACTTCACTTCAATCCGACTTTTGACTTTAAAACGACACATGGTTTTAAAAAGCCCATCAAATATTTAAAGACTATCACCATGTCCCAGTATCCCTCTGTCCTCTATAAATTATTGGTCCCGTTAGCTCTCTCCCCTCATCTTTGACTTTCTCTATCTTGCAATATAACCACAAATGATGAACATGTTATTATAGATATGATGGCATAATACATTACCTGGACTCTATATAAGAAAATACCACCTAGCAGAAATCTCTGGGAATGTATTAATGTGTTTTTCTTTCCTTTTTTTCCTCCAGAGACGAAAGGATTTCCTGTGACATCTTTAAAATAATTTTTTAAAAGTAGGGGGGAGGCTGGGGAATCCAAACTTTTTTTTCTCTATGGATGATATTGTGTCAGTTATCTAATGCTATGTAACAAACCACCCCTAAAACATGATTATATCAATGACCACTTTATTTACTCACAATTCTGCACATCAGCAACTTGGATTCAATTCCATTGGGCAGTTCTTCTGCTAGCATCTTGATGTCATTTGTAGGACTATAACCAGCTGGTGGCTTGACTGGAGCTGGATGGTCTAAGTTGGCTTCATTCACACATCTGGTGCTGGTGGTCACCTGGGCCTGGCTGAACCATTCTCTTCATGTGGTCTCTAATCCTGAAGGGTTAGCCCACATTCTCTTATGTGAGAACTCAGAGCATTTAAAGAGAGAAGGATAGCTGCATGTCCTTGGGCTAGGAATTCTTAGTGATAAGAATTAAGTATGGCTCTCTTGGAGCTTTCATTATAGGAAAAACTGTGAATTGAATAAATAATCCCAAGTGTGATATATCTTATATACAGGGATTATTTTTCTTCCTTTAAAAAATTTAATTTGCATGCAATAAAATTAAATTTTTGTTGTATAGTTCTGTGAATTCTATCATCACCACAATCAAGATATAGAAAGTTCCATCACCTCCTTTCTTTTTAGTCAATTCTTCTCAGACACAGTCCCTGGCAACTACCGATCTGTTTTCCATTCCTATAGTTCAGCATTTTTGCAGAATGTCATATAAATGGTACCACAGTCCAGAATCTTCTAGGACTTATTTCTTTCACTCATTATAATGTCTAGATTCACGCAAGTGTTGTGTATTATAGTTCACTCTGCTTTATTTATATACTATCTTATTTATATAGAATAGTATATAAATATGGGGGGAAATGTCACTATGTAGGGAGGTACCAGTTTGTTCATCCATTAACCAGCTTAAATATATTAGGATCATTTCCAGTTCTGGGCAAGTATTAAGCTACATAAATATTTGTACACAGATTTTTGTGTGAATATGTCTTTATTTCACTTTGGAAAAATATCTAGGAATGAAATTACTGGGTCAAATGATACATGTATGTCTAACTTTATAAGAAACTGTAAAACTCTTTTCACAGGTGGTCCTACCTTTTTACACCTCTACTATGAATGTCTGAGAGCTCTGGCTGCATCCTTGCCAGCACTTCATCTTATCTTTAAGTTTGTAGTGGTAACTCTGTGGTTATAATATGCATTTCCCTAATGATTAATGATGTTGAGTATTTTTTCATGTGCTATTTGCCATTCATGTAATCTAATTTGGCAAAATATACACTTAATTATTTTGACCATATTTTTATTGGGTTATTTGTTTTGACGGCTCTGTTCATATTCTAAATACAAGCCCTTTGTCAGATAAATGATATGCAAATATTTCATTTTGTTTTTCATTCCTTTAAAACCATCTTTTGCAGAGCAGAAGCCCATCAACTTTTGCTTCTGTGGATTGTACTTTTTTGTGTTATATCTGACACATTTTTGCCTAGCTTAAAATTACAGACCGTTTTCCTTCCAACTAACCTTGGAAGTTGTACAGTTACATATGCTGCCTTCTACTGCACTACTTGAGCCAGTCATAAATTCTTGTTTCAAAGTAACGGAAAATATTCTGTCTCTTGATGGTTGGTTGCAAGGTTCTAAGAGAAAAGCACATGAGCATGCAAATATCACTGTGGCCATCTTTGGAAATTATCATCTTCCAAAATGTAAATATGATGATTAACTCTAGTCTGACTTAATCTGAATATGCATGTTGCAATACAGAGTTAATCATTAAAAGATAAAATTTACTAAATTAGTAAAGAAAAAAAAATGTATAATTCACAAAAAGAAAAACCATATTATTTAAGAAAGAATTTAAGGGAAGGAATTGGTTAAATAGGTTTTGTGAGAATTGAAAATGTCAGCAATGGATACAACTACTACGGGGAAGAGGACAGGATTATTAGAGCCTGGAAATCTAGAAGAGATACCCTGAAGAGAGGCAGAAAAAAGGTAGAGCCTGGGAACCAACCACAACCACTGGAAGAAAAGCCATTACTGAGGTGATAAACTGATGACCAGCAACCAAATGCCAATAGTCAAAGTCTCGTCTCCCTTTCTCCAGCTTTCCAGTCTCCTGCTAGTGTCCCCTATTTGTGGAACCTAAGGGAAGCAAGATGATGAAGGACAAATAGGGTTTACAAAATTCTAGAATACAGAAGGATATCTAGATTTGACAGACAATGGTTTAATAATACCTGGCATACACAGAAATTTAAAAAGCAAACAAATTTTAAAAAGCAATAGAGAAAAACCATAGAACAAGCTAGACAAAAAATAAATCCCCCCAAAATAAAATGTCAGAAATAAATTAGTCATTATATTAAATGTAAGTAGCCCATAGTGTTCCACTTTAAAGACAAAGAATATCAAGTTGGATTACCCACACTTTATGCTGGAAATAAAGAAACACTCTCCTAAAAAACCTAAGAGTTGAAGAGGAACAACCCCTAATGAAAATTTTGAAATAAAGTGAGCTGAGTAATTTGGATTAACATTCTCACTTGAAAATATTTAGGAAAGTTGGACAAAATGTATTTGAAAAAGTATTGGATATCAGAAAGCTAAGTTAGTGAATAATTATCAGGCTAGTATCTGGGAGAAAACAGAAATTCATAAAGGAAATGAATTCTTCATCTGTGAGCACTTGTACCCTGGGAGCTTTCATAGATTTTCTAAAGGTCACCGAGAAGCTGAGCAAAGCTAAAACATTCAAAGGCTTCAAAGGTAGAATGTAGTACCAGCAAAGAGGTGGGGGCTCTGGCTCTGGTAACCCCAGTCCACAATACCAAGTTTGAAGAATTTTTGAACTAAGGATTAACAGGAAGTAAGGGTATCAGTACAGTCAGCTCAGCTCTGAGTCACACGAATGACTCAGAAAAATCCCAGTTCCTGAAATTGTGTCAAAAAGATCCTGAATTACTAGTGGCTAAGTGCTTACCAGAGCATATGAAAAGTCTTATGGAAGATGAACATATCAATCATGTTAGGAATCAAACTGCAGTTGATCTTTGAACAACATGGGAATTAGGCACCAACCCACTGCACAGTTGAAAATCTGCCTATGAGTTTACAGTCTGTCCTCTATAACTGAGGTTCCATTTCCATGGATCATAAGAGATTGTAGTATGTATTTTGTGGAGGGACTAAAGAGCCTCTTGATGAGAGTGAAAGAGGAGAGTGAAAAAGCTGGCTTAAAAGTCAACATTCAAAAAACTACGATCATAGTCCTAGTTCTATCACTTCATGGCAAATAGATGGGGAAGAAGTGGAAATGGGGAAAAAATTTTATTTTCTTGGGACCAAAATCACTGTGGACAGTGACTGCAGCCATGAAATTAAAAGATGTTTGCTCCTTGGAAGAAAAGCTATTAAAAATCTAGACAGTGTATTAAAAGGCAGAGATATCACCTTGCCAAAAAGATCTGTATAGTTAAAGCTATGGCTTTTCCAGTAGTCATGTATGGATATGAGAGTTGGACCATAAAGAAGGCTAAGTGCTGAAGAATTGATGCTTTCGAATTGTGGTGCTGGAGATCTTGACAGTCCCTTGGGCAGCAAGGAAATCAAACCAGTCAATCCTAAAGGAAATCAACCATGAATATTCACTGGAAGGACTGATGCTGAAGCTTCAACACTTTGGCCACCTGATGTGAAGAGCCGACTCACTGGAAAAGACTGATGCTGGAAAAAAAAAAAAAGACTGATGCTGGGAAAGACTGAGGGCAGGCGGAGATGGGGCAACAGAGGATGAGTTGGCTGGATGGCATCACTGACTCAATGGATCCAAGTTTGAGCAAACTCCGGGAGACAATGAAGGAAAGGGAAGCCTGGTATGCTGCAGTCTGCATGCTAAGTTGCTTCACTTGTGTCCGACTCTGCGCAATCCTATGGACTTAGCCCATCAGGCTCCTCTGTCCATGGGATTCTTCAGGCAAGAATAATGGAGTGGGTTGCCATGCCCTTCTCCAGGGGATCTTCCCAACCCAGGGTCTCCTGCATTGTAGGCAATTCTTTACCATCTAAGCCACTAGAGAAGCCCATGCTGCAGTCTAAGGGGTTGCAAAGAGCCAGACATGACTTAGTGACTAAACAACAAGATATATTTAGTGAAAAAAGTCTGCATTTCATTAAAGTGGGCCCATTCAGTTCAAATTGTCTTGTTCAAGACCTACAAGCAGGTGTTCAAATATAATATTGGCATAAAGGTAAAGATAACCACACATACAAGAACACAAGATAATGAGAATTGGCAGAAACAAACATAGAGCATGCAGGAGAGCTTCAGATTTGGGAATTATTAAACACAGACTATTAAATAATAATGCTTTTCATTATCAGATGAAAGATATAAAATTGCAGCAGGACAATTAGAAACTGTGACATGCTAGGTTTGCATATTTGAAATTAGAAATTTGAGAACAAAAATACAAAGGGCTAAAAATAAGCAAGATGCATTACAAAACATAAGTCAGGAAGATTTGTTCCACCAAGTATCAAAAATAATATATCAGCTATAGTGATGAAGACAGTATACCAGCACAGGGATAGAAAATGAACAAAAAATACAGCAAGATATGTATACATATACGGATATGACACGACTTTGGTGGCACTGCAGAAAAGAAGAGACTTCAGTAAATGGTGATGAGGCACTTCCTAGGATATAGAAAAGTAATTCCTCATACATTAAAAACTTAAAGTATGGAAGTCAAAACGAAAGCTTTAGAAGGTAATACAGAGGAGTATCTTCTGACTTTGTGGCTTCAGAGAACAATTTTTAAAAATTCACAAAAAACTCTAGCCTTAAAACAAAAAATTTGATACTTTCCAGTAAATAACCATTAAAAAATTCTTTATATCAAAGAACATCATAAAAGAGGGAAAGGCAAGCCAGAGTGGGAAAAAATATTTGCAGTTATATAGCCAACTAAGAGATGGGAATACCAGACCACCTGATCTGCCTCTTGAGAAACCTATATGCAGGTCAGGAAGCAACAGTTAGAACTGGACATGGAACGACAGACTAGTTCCAAATAGGAAAAGGAGTACGTCAAGGCTGTATATTGTCACCCTGCTTATTTAACTTCTATGCAGAGTACATCATGTGAAATACCAGGCTGGATGAAGCACAAGCTGGAATCAAGACTGCTGGGAGAAATATCAATAACCTCAGACATGCAGATGACACCACCCTTATGGCAGAAAGTGAAGAACTAAAGAGCCTCTTGATGAAAGTGAATGAGGAGAGTGAAAAAGTTGGCTTAAAGCTCAACATTCAGAAAACTAAGATCATGGCATGCGGTTCCATCACTTTATAGCAAATAGATGGGGAAACGGGCAGACTTTATTTTTTTGCGCTCCAAAATCACTGCAGATGGTGATTGCAGCCATGAAATTAAAAGATGCTTGCTCCTTGGAAGAAAAGTTATGGCCAACCTAGACAGCATATTAAAAAGCAGAGACATTACTTTGCTAACAACGATCCGTCTAGTCAAGGCTATGATTTTTCCAGTTGTCATGTATGGATGTGAGAGTTGGATTATAAAGAAAGCTGAGCACTGAATAATTGATGCTTTTGAACTGTGGTGTTGGAGAAGACTTCTGAGAGTTCCCTGGACTGCAAGAAGATCCAACCAGTCCATCCTAAAGGAGATCAGTCCTGAGTGTTCATTGGAAGGACTGATGTTGAAGCTGAAACTCCAATACTTTGGCCATCTGATGTGAAGAACTAACTCAGTGGAAAAGACCTTGATGCTGGGAAAAACTGAAGGCGGGAGGAGAGGGGGACAACAGAGGATGAAATGGTTGGATGGCATCACCAACTCAATGGACATAAGTTTGGGTAAACTCTGGGAGCTGGTGACAGACAGGGAGGCCTGGTGTGCTGCAGTCCATGGGGTTGCAAAGAGTCAGACGTGATTGAGCGACTGAACTGAACTGAGCCAACCAAGAACAGGATTTATAATGCTCTTTAATGAATCAAAGAAGAAAAAATCTGCCAACACAAGCAAAAAAATGGGCAAAAGAATTTAAAAGTCACTTCACAAAAAACAAAGAGTGGCCAGCAAACATATAAAAACGTACTCAATTTCACAAGTAACTAGGGAAATGCAGAGTAAAACTTCAATGAGATATAATTGCACATCCAAAAGATTGGCAAAATTAAAAAAACAAACAAACCTGTTAACACCAGAGTTGAGCAAAGTAGAAAAGCACAACATCTCTGTTGCTCAGGGAAAATTTTGTTTTAATCTCATAAAATTTAAGATGTAAATATCCTACAATCAAGGACTATTCCTAGGCATACATAGCTTAGTTGCACTAGGCGAAGGGATAGGCTACCCACTCCAGTATTCTTGGGCTTCTGTAGTGGCTCAGATGGTAAAGAATCTGCCTTGTAAGGCAGGAGACCTGGGTTTGAACCCTGAGTTGGGAAGATACACTGGAGAAGGGAATGGCTACCCACTCCAGTATTCTTGCCTGGGTAATTCCAAGGACAGAGGAGCCTGGCAGGCTACAAAAGAGTCGGACATGACTGAACGATTTTCACACATAAAATAACGTTCACTGTGCAACTGTGATCCTCCTTCTGCGAAAACCCACTGTCCACAGTCAACAGAATGAATGAAGTGTTACATTAATGCAAAGGTAAATTATACATCAATGATGATGAATAAAGTTGTTACAAGCAACAACATGGATGAATCCTATGTTGAATGAAAGAAGAATCCCATCTTGAAGGAAAATATAGTATAATTCTATTTACATAAAATTAAAAAACCATCAAAAGTACAGTATTGTTTAGGTACAAACATAGGAGGTAACATTATAAATAAAAACAAAGACAGTTATCACAAAAGGGAGAATAGTGCTAATGTGAGGGGAAGCTGGTTGTGAATGGGAAGCGACTATAAGGGGAGTTTCTGGGCTGCTGTCAATTTTGTATTGATTTGAGAGCTTGTTACACAACTAGTTACTTTAAAATTATTCCCAAAATTGTGTATTTGTATTTTATGTACTCTTTTGAATATGTATATACACACAAATGTGTATATATATGAATACATATATATTTCTTAAATAAAGAAAGCTAAGACATGGCAAGAAAAACAAATTATCGACTGGTTACTTACTGGGACACCCAAGACTGCAACTTCCTGGTTTATGTTTTGAATTTGTTAGAAGTAAAATAGTTAAAGCAATACCTAATGACTGTATACTAAATGGTTATGTATTTACAATCATAATGAAATTTCTGATAATATTTACTGCAGTTGAAAGGTATTAGGTAAAGAGATTTTTCTCCCCCCTTAAGATCTCACTTTACAATTACAAAATAGTGAACTCTAAACACTGCTAACATTTTTTTATGCCTTATCACTGGCGCCATCAGGGTGTATCATATTACACAAAAAATAAAAATACACATCTATATCCAAGTTCTACCCTTGGGACAATTTAAAGGAACTTATAAGTTAGTAACATACTGCTCTGAACTCTATAAAGTAATGAATGGGCTTTAGAAATCCCTGACCAGCAGTCTGGGATTTACCAGATCTTCCCCCTCAATTGTTTTAACAGTTTCCAGGAGCCAAAAGCACTTGGAAGTAATGTCCCTCCACATCCAGTGAGTGCTGTATCTCCATGACTGCACAACTTGAAAACTAGGAAACACCAAAGCAATACTACTCATAAAATGAATAGTAAAACTGGAATCTCCAGAGTCAACTTCAGAACAGGATTTACAAAGATAATGTCAAATTTCTTGATTTATTTTTAATAAGTAAAAAATCACTCAGTGGTACTGTACAAAATCAAATCATTAATTTTTGCACCTGGTATTTCAATCACCAGCAGTGATCTCATGGTACAGAAATAAAACAGACAATGAAAAAAAAACTGTCATTAAATTCATGCTGGCTTTCCAGTTTAGCAGAACTAAATAGAAGAAATAAACGGCAATACTGTTACCCATAGGAAAAAAAAAAAGCAATGACAAAATGGTTTCACATTTAATCATAAAATGAACTTAATCTTTGTTGATTCTGTTTAAATCTGCTAAAGCACTGATCTCCAGAAATAAGAACTGATAGCCAGGTTCTGTTCTAAATTTACTTCTGAAGAGATGTAGAGATTTATATAGAGTAAGTAAGATACTAGATCATAGTTGAGAATTATTGAATGGCTACTGAGAAAGTATCAGTTGCTGTCATAGAGTACAAAACAAAAAAGTGGAACAGACTTCTTATAGGAAAGTTCTTTTATTAGTGCTAGCCTCTAATGTTCCAAGCCACAGAGCTTTGATATTCCTGAATTCACTTTTAAGTAATATTAATTTTAAGCACTGTGTTTGCAATATACATGAAGTGAGAGGGAAGGATATGATGAACCAAAATTAATTGCTTATTTCAAAGGTAGTCAGTTCCTGTAGACTCATCCTGTCCACTTATCCTTGCCTCCAATGCAGATTACCCTTTAATCATACAAACTCAACCTCCATTCCTCCATGGGATGATGCTTTTACAAAAGAATGAAACAATATGCCTGGTTGACTAAACTATATACAGATGGAATAAAAGGAAAGTTAAGGAGGGAATAGAAAAAGATATCAAATTGTATTAATACTGATGTGAATCAGTTTTTAATTTATCAAAGTACTTATTAATGGTCTGAACAGAAAAATAGAGGAAAAGCAGCTAGAAGGAAATGACATTCTGTGGTTACGAAATGCCAATTGCTTTAGGACACATATCACTGGAAGTAAATGAAACACCTGCTGTTTTCACTGAGTTTACAGTGTTGAGTATACTTTATGTTATTTTAATGAAAGCATTTCTATGAATACCTGCAATAGCTCCTAGCAGAAAACAGAACGTTTCTATCAATAAAGATCTAAAAAAATAAATTTTTATCTTTGTCAACTCCCTTTCTGGGAATGTGGAATTAAATAATACATTTCCTTTAAAAAAAAAAAAATTGTTTTTCTGTCCATTTGTTTGCTGGAAGAAAAAAAAATCAAGACTCAACTAGTGATAATTTTTTAATTTCTACTCTTCAACTTCTAAGGACACTCCATTTACAAAACTTTTTAGTCTTATATACTATGACAGTTAGGTTTAGAGTTCCAAATAAATAAAACAGCCACATTAGAAGGCATACTGATGAATCAAATGACCAACCATATTTATCTGTTTGCATTTGTGGATTCTCTAAGAGGGCTGTCAAGAGTTCATACAGTATTGTTAACATTTAGTTCCGGTTAACACCTGTCATCATGACTTATGACACTGATGCTGTCAACAAAGATCCTGATTTTGGAGAGACAGTGATATAGCAAACTCTGGTAAAATGAGCAGAGGTAACATTTGTACAATTCTAAATGTCTACTCTTTATCCACTGCTACTATCCCCCCACCTCCATTGATGTTAAATTCAAAGCCTCATCTTGAAAGGTGCAGGGAGCCAAATACTATTTGAAGAGAAAAATGGGCCTCAAATACTAAACAACAACAACAACAATTTATAAAATGAGATTAAATGTTTTGGATAATTACATTTGTAACTTTCAATTTCTTGATGTTTTAGCTCTTCTAGTCTTGGGTATGTAATTTTTCCTTCGTTTCATCCAAAGAAGTCAATATACAATTTTTTGGTAAGCATTATAAAATGGCATTCCAGTTCAAAGTTGCTTGTGATCACATCCACATATGAAGCACAACATGAGTGTATATACTATGCTTCAAAATCCTTTACAATTCTTCACTGTACTTCCTTTTTTTTTACTGATGGTTCCCTTAAATTAAGGCTTTATCAAAGAGAAATCCATAGCATTTTGAGCTGACTTTTTTAGTTCCTGAATTAAGTGCATTCTTTCCAAAATCAAGTAGTCTTAAATTTAAGACAACTTCTGTTCATCAGTGTCATGACTAAAGTAGTATCTTACTGGAGGTCCAGGTAAATCTTCGTCTCCATCAACATCTGGAGCAAATGACACAGTAAGATCCACATATCTCTTTTCAGCAGAAGGTTTCACAAGTTTATGCATTCTAAGAAAAATAAACAAGGACAAATAATTTGGTAAAGTCTGTAAAATTAAAAGAGTGATTCAATGATTATGTTGTCCAAAGAATCTGATCTTGTTTAAATTTACTTTTAAATGTAGTAATTCATCTGCTTTCATATAATTAAGGAAATGAATGATTTACCTAACAATTTTTACCTCTGTTGGTAATGATAAAGAATACAGACCACTTATTAAAAAACACCACCCCCCCGAAAAAAACCACATAGCAAAAAAACCCAAAATGTAAGCAATGCTTTTAAAAAATGAATATATAGATGGGAAATACAGATTCCTGCTCTTGTGAATGAAGCTTATTAGTGGGGGGAGATGATAATATAGTGATTATTAGTGACAAATGTTATGAGAAAGGGAACAAGTAGAGCAGAATAAAGGGGATTAGGAGTGCTAGGCTGGGAGATTGGACAGGATATAGTATTAGATGGGGTTCAGAGGGGCCTCTTTAGGAAGTGCAAAGACCAGAGGTGAGAGTTAGTCAGATGGCCATCTCAGAAAGAGTTGTAAGCAAAGGGAAAAACTAGATCAAAGGTCCCATGCTGGAGAATGGAATGTTCAAGGAAAAGGAGGGAGTTCACTGTAACTGGAATATTGTGAACAAGGACAGAGAAGTATGAAAGGAACTCAGAGGAGTAAGTGGGAACCAGATACTTTAGGGCCTTGCAGACCACTGTAAAGACTGGCTGATTTTGCTCCCTCCCTTCCTTTTTCTCTCTGCTCAAATGTCAGCTTATCAAATCAAAATATGACAGGCAGAGGGATTACCAAGATTATCTAACATACTAATATACTGTAGCAATTTAACACACCTTTATTCTGCTTTATTTTTCCATAGCACTTACCACCATCTGATATTCATGTCCCTCCTCAAGAAGGGTAGGGACTTTGCTTCACTCACTGCTGTATCCCTAATGCTCACAAAAGTACCTGGGATATAGTAGGCACTCTTCGAAAAAATATGCTGAATAAATGAATGACAATAACAATTGGCATTTTTTTTAATACTTCAGTTTCACCAGCCTAATCCTCAGTGCTTGCACATAAGAGGTGGATCTGCTTTTACTTAGTATATTGATCAAATCAGGTTTCTAAGCCCATTAGTTTCAAAGCTGACTCAGAACTACAAGAAATTCACAAGAATATTGTAATCCTATAAATCTCACTGGGAAGGTAGCCTATGAAGCTTGGTACATTCACTGTCTTTATTTCTGTCATTAGATAAGAGTAAATCATGTATTTTTATCTGAACTTTAATAATCTCTACACTTAATTTTCTAGTGTACATCCAACTTATATTTCAATTTCTAAGAATCTCTTGCATACAATGTTTGGTACTTACGTTAACTTCAATCTTTTTGCATGACCAGGCACTATAGGAACATAGAGCATTTTGACTCCCTGTACCACCATTGTTGGCTCAATTCCATACTTCTCCTAAAAATGAATATCAAAAAGAAAAACAATCAAAGCTCCATCCAAATAGAAAATGGTTGTGACAATGTTTTACAACCAGTAAAAAGAAAGCAAATTTGTGATAAATAATATTTATAAAAACCTCTAAGAGTCGGACATGACTAAACACTAATGAGATCATGTATAAAACTAACAGACTCAAAGCAACTAATGAATAATTGTCTCACTTTGACTGCATTTATGAAGTCCAAGAGGGTGAAATCTTCTTTTCCATGTATAGTCCATCTGTCCCAAATTGTAAATGATATTCCATTTCTGTTGTAGAAAAATATTCAGAACAAAAACATTTACATTTTCTTCCCTTGAGTAATAATAAAAAACCCCAGAAATCCACTATTTGTGATTTAACTAGATATTAATGTGTGAGTAAAAAAAAGGAAAATATAACTTAAAATATTCCAAAATCTTACTTCCCCAGTATACTACACAGGTAACCATTTTTATCAGTACCTTGTTATCTTTCCAATGTCTCATTATAAACCAGTATGTCTTAGCAAGAGAGTTTGGTTCTCAATAGCTGCATAAGTTTCACTGTGTGGATGTTTCAGTCTCCTATCATTGGACACTTAGGTTGTTCTAATCTTCGGCTATGATAAACAATGCCAGAATGAACATCCTATACGTGTATCATTTGAAATGAGTGAAACCCATGCAAGTTTGAAATATAGTGCTGTATATGTTTTAATATGGGTATTTTATATTCTCATCAATAATGTATGAGAGTAAAGCTTTCTCACACTATTGCCAAGATGGTAATTTTCAAATTTTTTGCTGTTACCAGTTTAAACTGTAAAAAATGAAAGTCCCAGGGAATTGTTCTGCTTTGTCATACAGCTTTTGGAACTAGATGCTTATTCTCATTATCCATTAGTCAGACACTAAGGGTGGCTTCTAATTCATCCGAGTTAGGCAAACATAGATGAAACATAAGAAAGTACAATGCTGAATAGTGTGGCAGATTAATAGTGTGCTGACTATACTATGGCTAGTTTAGTCAGAAATGCTTCATGCCAGATGCATAAGAATGAAACTGGACTTCTATCTTCCACCATACACAAAAATTATCGATTATCAGAATGAATCAAACACCTGAATTAAGACCTAAAACCATAAAATTCCTAGAAGAAACCTTAGGTGGTAAGCTCCTTGACACTAGGTTTTGGTGATGAGTTTTTAGATTTGACAGCAAAAGTAAAGGTGACAAAATAAAAATAAACAAGTGGGACTGTATCAAACTCAAAATCCACAAAGGAAAAAAAAAAATCAACAAAATGAAAAGGCAACCAACTAAATGGGAGAAAATATTTGCAAATCATATATCTGATAAGGATTTAATACACAAAATATATAACACACTCAGACAACTCAACAGCAAAAAATACATACAATCCAATAACAAAATGGGCAAATGACCTGAACAGTTTTCCAGAGCAAACATACAGATTGCCAATAGGTAGATAAAAAAGACGCTCATTATTACTACCAGAGAAATACAAATCAAAGCCACATTGAGGTATCATCACACACCTGTTAGGATGGTTATCATCAAAAAAAACAAAAGGTAGCAAATGCTGGCAAGGATGCGAAGCAATTCAACCTCTTGTACATTTCTAGCGGGAATGTAAAATGATACAGCCACTACGGAATGCAGTATTTAGGTTCTTCAAAAACAACAAAAATAGAAATACCATATGATCTAGCAAATCCACTTCTGGGTATTTATCCAAAGAAGATGCCAACACTAACTTGAAAAGGTATCTGTACTCCCATGTTCACTGAAGCTTTGTTTATATAATAGCCAAGACATGGAATCAATCTAAGTGTCCATTTTGGAGGAATCAATAAAAAAAGTATGGTGTCATATACAATGAAGTATTATTCAGCCGTAAAAAGAATGAAATCCTGCCTTTTGCAACAACAGAGATGGACCTTGAAGACATACTAAATAAGTCTGACAGAGAAAGATGGATACCTTATCACCTTATGTATATGTGGAATTTAAAACAAACAAACCATCTCTCTTCCCCAGAAAACTCAATCAACTAACTAGAAAAAAACCAAAAAAACCACAAGCTCATAGAAGAGGCAGGTGGTGAGGGTGAACAAAATGGATAAAGGGAATCAAAAGGTACAAACTTTTGGTTGTAAGGTAAGTCATGGATATATATAATGTGCAGCACAGTGACTATAGTTAATACTGTATTGCATATTTGAAAATTGCTGGGTGAGTAAATCCTGAATGTTCTCATCATAAGAAAAATTCTGTAACTATGTTTGATAACGGATGGTGACTGAACTTATTGTGGTAATCATTTCACAACATATACAGGTGTCGAATCATTGTGTTGTACACCTGAAAGTAAATTAATGTTGCATGTCAATTATATAATTTAAAAAAAAAGGAAAAAAATGCTACATGAAGATGGGGTTATGACCTTGTCTTGAAGTGACAGAAAAGATGTGTGTGTAGAGAGGAAAAGGAGTGATGAAGCTATTATTTTTCCCTTTTAAAAAGTAAAAAAAAAACAAAACTATTTCATTCTCATTATGCAAGAGAAGCAGATCTTCATGCATACCTGATTTCAGTTTTTCTTACTTCAGATGTCTCTGTAAACACTATGATCGGAATGGCTAAGTTAAGGAAACAATTTTTGTAAGCTTCAAATGGATAGTCACCAGCTACTTTGATCATCTCCAATGCAACCTAGGTAAAAGAAGGTGATCTGATTATATAATAGCCTAAAACTAACTATGACTTTAATTGCACGTATATAATTTTCCTGACTTCTTCTCAAGAATTTCTGTGTAGAGAATAAAAGTAGTTATTAGACTAGAGTAATAAAAATTTCTGTAAGTCTAATTAATCTGACCATGTAATCTTCCTATTTTGAAAGCAGACACCAGCACTCAAGAAATACAGCTGTCTGAAATCATTTAATAATAGGAACAATAACTATATAGCGTCTATGAGTAACACTAAAGTATAATAACTAGCATGGTCCTAAAGATTCTAAATTGTTAAG